>NW_022589782.1:3346887-3526727 GCF_004348235.1 Phoca vitulina | reverse complement strand
GGCCCCGCTGTCCTCGCCGACTTCGGCCATGTTCGCGCAGCTCCGAGCGGCCTCCGGCGGCGGCGCGGCGGCGGGGGGCGGGGCTCCGCGGGGCGCGGGCGGGCGGGCGCGGCATCCCGGGCCGGATCGCGGCGGAGCGGAGTCGGAGGCCGAGCGCGCGCGCGCCCCGCCCGCCGGCGCTCCCGGGGCGGGCCGGGGAGGTGTCCACCGCGCGCTGCCCTTCCCCGCACCACCCCCCGCCCCCAGCTCGCGCCGCGTCCTGGAGGGACCGGGGAGGGGAACCCCCGAAAATCTCACCGGAAAGGTTTGCTCCCGGGTCACTGGGGACAGGGACAAGTGACCTCAGCCGTCTCCGGGGCCCGAGTCGCTCCCTCCCTCCGCCCACCCTCAACTCGAGCTCCCGAAAGAAGGGTTTTCGAACTGTAACTGAAGTTTGCCTAAAGATGCTTGCGGTCCCTGATGCCCTGTGTGCCTTTTTGGAGTCATTTATTCACTCGACAAACAGCCAGCTCAAATACCCCCCGGGAGACCCACGCTGGGCACCAGCTTAAAGGCGGCAGAAACCGCCTTACCCTTAAAACCATTGCCCAGCTGGCTCATCGGGGAGGCAGATGCCCGGCCAGTGGGGCATCGAGGCTCGGACCCCTTTAGTGCTCCAGTGTGCTGGTCATGCCTTCCTCCTTCAGCCGGGTCCCCTAAGAAAGGTGGCAACGTTTCCAACATTTAATAATTATCGAGGGGGGCGCCTGGGTGGCTCAGCCGGTTAAGCGGGTGCCTTCGGCTCAGGTCATGATCCCAGGGTCCTGGGACGGAGCCCCACATCGGGCTCCCTGCTCGGCGGGGAGTCTGCTTCTCCCTCTCCCTCTGCCTGTCTCTCTGCCTACTTGTTCTCTGTCTCTGTCAGATAAATAAATAAAGTTTTTTTAAAAAAATAATTATCGAGTGTGAGAACCCAGACCCTCCGTGGTGGAGCTGACCGTTCGGTGGGAGCCGCAGACCTGAGTCAAGTCGCCAGGCCTGCGAGGCATTGCTGGGTCATGACCCGCGAGGGTGCGGGGAGATGGGCGCCCTGGGGTGGGAAGCTTGCCTGCTTACTCACTTTCCGGCTGGACCTGCAGTACATATTGGTCCAATCATCACCTGAGCGAATACATAGATAGATACAAACATAGATAGGCAAGTGTTTGGGGGGGGCAAGTAACACATTTTTATGAAAAGCTGTAACAAGAGAACCTACTTGACAGAGGGAGGAGGACAGTAAAAAGGGGGTCAGGGATCCTTAGGGAAGAAATGACACATCCCAAGGATGATTTGGGGGGAAGAGAGGGTTTGGGGGCCTGGGGGATGGCATTCCAGCCAGGGGACAGCATGTGTTAAGGAAGGGAGGGTGGCACCTTCAGGGCGATTGACAGGTCCCTGGGGGTGGAAGCGACAGCGACCATGTCAGCTGAACCCGATTAGGCAAAAGAGCCTAAAGGGCCATTTGGGTCACGTACAGATTTAGGTCTTATTCTACCAGCCATGGAAACCAGTGAGGGGTTGTGGGCAGAAGGGCAGCATGCAGACCCACGGATCTGAAATAGAATCACTGGCTGTGTGTGGAGCCTGGATCAGAAAGGGGTCAGTGACTGTGAGGGGCCAGTTGGGAAGCTGGTGGCCCAGGCAAGGGGGTGTTGAAGGAGCGAGGTGGACAGACCTTGGGGGATTCCAGCAATATTTATGTCATCCAAAGGCATTTACATACACACTCGTGGTAAGAAGGTAGAATGGTGCAGCCGCTAGAGAAAACAATATGGCAGTTCCTCAAAACATTAAACATAAAATGACCATATGATCCAGCAACTGGACTTCTAGGTATAGAACCAAAAAGGACAGAAAGCAAGGTCTTGAAAAGGTATTTGTACACCCATGTTCACAGCAGCATTATTCACAATTGCCAAAAGGCGGGAGCCAAATTTCCATCGACATGTGTGGGATGCACAGCCAAGGGAATATCGCTCAGCCTTGAAAAGGAAGCCGACTGACACCTGCTACCACGTGGAGGAAGCTGGAGGGCGCTGTGCTAAGAGAAATCAGCCAGCCACAGAAAGACAAGTCCTGTAAAATTCCCGAGAGTGGTCAAGTTCTTAGAGACAGACAGTAGAAGAGTGGGCGCCAGGGGCTGGGCGGAGGGGTGGAGAATGGAGAGCTAATGGGGACAGTTTCGGTTTTGCAAGATAAAGAAGTTTTGGTGGTGGATGGTGGTGACAGTTGCACAATAATGTGAATGTACGCAACACCACCAAACTGTATACTTAAAATGTTTAAGATGGTAAAATTCATGTGGTGTGTTTTACAATGGTATCTGTATTTTTAAGAGTGAGAGATTTACATGTAACCTCCAAGGTTCTTTCTTCTGGCTCATCTGAGGTGACTTCTTGCTTTTTAATGCCAGGTCTGTTTGAGGACAAGAGGTACGTATGTACCTCCAGGCCCCTCTGGCTGCACTTAATATGAAATGTGAAGGCTTACGCACAGACTGACAAAGCTATTCAAATCTTTTCCCGAGGAGCAAGAACCTGCATGGTGATAACACCAGGAGCTTGCAGGGCTGACGCCCAGTGACCTTGCGAAGTCCAGACACCCCATCGTTTGCAATTCCTTCCTCCAACAGCAAGCCACTGGATATACTGACAGCTTCAGCAGAGAGCGCAGGAGAAGGGCCAGTAAAAGACCACTGAAGAACCAAAATACAAGATGCTGAATTCTTGTCTCACTCTGTCCAGGTCTAGAGGGCATGCTGAAGCTGCTTCACAAAGCATGCACTCAAAAAAGGAGCAATGAATGGCTTGCCAGGGAGAACCTTGTCAACCTTTTGGATCCTACGATATCCAGGCTCTTACCCTGATAGAAGCCTCTGAGCTGGCTGCAGAAAAAGAAAGGAACAGAAGTAACTCCAAGGTACTAAACCATCGACAAGAGAAGTAGGCTGAATCGGGAGGTGACAAGTAAGGCCGTGTTGAAAAGAGGCAATGAGCTACCTGGAGAAAGAGCCCATTAAAAAAAGAAAGAAAGAAAAGACAAAACATGTGAACAGATTATTTATCCAAGAAGATACATGGATGACAGACAAGCACAGGAAAAGAGGCTCAACCTCATTGCATGTTAGGAGCAAGTTAAAACAACAAGGAGATATCACTAGACACCTATTAAAATTACTTAAAGGAAATGATGAAGCCAACCGTCCCTGCCAATGAGCAACGGCAAGCTCCTTAACACAGCGAGCGCTTGAGAAAACGGTCTGGCGGTTTCTCATCAAGTTCAGCGGACCGACCTGATGGCTGGCAGTCCCCTCGCTAGGCTTTAACCCAAGTAAGACGGAAACTTGTGTTGACACAAGGACATGTACACAAATACTCACCACCAAACACTGGAAACAGCCCAACCACCCAAATGAGCCTCGGCCGGGGGATGGATAAACAAACGGCCGCACAGCCACGTGATGGAATTCACAGCACCGACGAAAACGAGCAAAGTGCGAACGCGCGGAACAGCACGGGTGGAGCCCTGGACGCCCTGGGTGCGCCTTCATTTGTAGGACATTCTGGGCAAAGCACAACTGCAGAGACAGGAACAGACGAGTGGGTGCCTGGGGGCTGGAGGTCTGGGGAGAGGCTGACCCAAAAACGACATGCGGGAATTTTCTGGGGGGGTGGTGATTGTGTGACTCTGTGTATCTGTCAAAAGTAGCAAAACCGTGTACTAAAAAAAGTGAATTTTACTCTGTGTAAATAGTACCTTTTTACAAATTAGAACAACAGCAACTCTACAGAGCTTCGTTTATAGACCCCCAAACAAAGATTAAGAACCACGCTGCCCGAATCAGAAGCCGCGAGCCACCACTGGCTATTCATGTATGTTCTAATTAAAATGTGTATTTTATGTATATTCTAATTAAAATGAAGTCAAATGAAGCTTTCCGTTCCTCAGTGGCATGGGCCATGTTTCCGGTGCTGGATCTGGAGAGCCAGGTGGCTGCCGTGCTGACCGCCGGCTGGGGTGTGGCCGGGCTACTGTCTTGGCTCGCTCCTCTCTTCATCTTCCCAAGTCAGGAACCATGCCAGGGACGGAGGAGCTGCACAAGACCCACAAAGAAGCGACGGTGGGCCCCCAACAGCTCTGAGGGGTTTTCACTTGGTCTCCTGGTCTGGGGTGGGTATGTGCAAAGTGGCAGAGCAGGACCCCAGCACGAGCCCGGAGGCTGACAGAGCCCCAGAGCTGGCTGAGTCTGAAGGCAGGCGGATGGGGCTGAGGAGGAGAGGCCTCCAAGTCTGGAAGCTGCTGGTCCACACCAGCATCCTCGAGGAGTGGGAGCTCACTTAGTATGTGTCGAATGCCTGGGGAACCCAGACCACCGTCTTCTCATCCTTTTCCTGTCTGCTGAGTGTCCCTTCCTGCGACAGCCTCAGCCTTCTGGGATCCTTCCTGCGGCCCCAGTACCGCTTCCTGCCTCTTTGCTGAGTCCCGAGGGCCTCACGTCATGCAGCCACGGGACCTCTGGCCATTACTGGGCAGGACTGCGAAAGACAGCCAGAGAGGGACAGAGAGAGAGAGAGAACAATCCTCCATAGAAACACCTCCTTGCTCATTTGAGACCACAGCCCAAGAACCCGAGAGACGTGAGCCCTGTGTCCGGAGCTCCTGGGAGCAGGCTGACTTGTTTTTCTTTTACAGCCTACCACCCCCAGCCACCCTACCGTTCCTGAAACACCAGTTCAGGAAAAGCTGTGTCTGACTTCGACAGCACAGGACATTGCTGAAACCAGGGCACGGGTGGAAAGTACTCTTGGCGGAATACCCTGGTGTTGGCGCTTAGAAAAAGGGGCAGACTCACCTGGGCGGTTCTGGCTTGGGGGTCTCTCACGAGGTTGTGTCTGTCAAGATGTTGGTCGGGGCTGCCTCTTCAGGAAGTCTGCCTGAGCCTGGAGGATCCGCCTCCGAGGTGGCAAGCTCAGGCACCGGGCGGCTCGCCGATGCTGCTGCCTGGAGGCCTGCGTCCCTTAGCAGCTGGGTGACCTCCCCACGGGGCGGCTCGAGCATCCTCCAATGTGGTGGCTGGCTCCCTTGGAGTGCGGGATCCAACAGACAGCAGAGCGGGGGCTGCAAGGTCTCTGTGTGACCCTCAGAAGCCCCACCCTGCCATTTCTACAATATCCCTGTGGTTACAAGGTCAGCCCAGTTCAGTACAGGAGGGGACCCCACAGGCCACCAGGAGAGGAATGGAATGGAGGAGGAGACGCTCCACACATCTCTTTAGCAGCCCGACAATCTGCAGGTGATAACCATGGGAGCGGTCTGAGGAAGGCCAGCTCTGAGCTGGTTGGATGGTGGAGTGGCCAGTTAAGACAGAGCGGCATGGAGGGACGCTGGAGGGGGCACAGACTTTGGAGCTCGCCATGTGACCGTGGACAAGTTATTGGGCATCCTCTGCTGTAATACGGACTTAGGGGCCTGTGGGAGAGCTTAAAAGAGAACGTCAATAGGGCTGCAAGACACTCACGAACTCACTCACGTCACTCCGAGAAACGCAGCGTGTTTTATAAGAATAGACTTGGAAGCGAGGACAGCAAGACTCTTAGCTCGAAGGCCAGCTCCACGGAAGCCCCCAGAAGCTGCTCAGCCCGGCAGGTCTTGCAAAGGAGAGCGCTCTGGACGTACTGCAAGAGCATTGCACGCTGGACGTGCCAGGGGATATTTTTTTCTGATCTTTACCGTGAAGACCTGATGGGGTGGGAAACTTGCGAAAGTGCCGGGACCCCCAGGAGTGAGCGTCTTTAGCTCTCAGACGTGTCCAGCATCGCGTCATGCAGGGGTGGCTTTCCTGCCCCTGCGGGCTCCCCTGGTGCTTCCTGTTCTCGGGCTCGCACTCTGGGAGGTTGTGGCTCTCTGCGTCCGCTGTCTCTCTGGTGTGGCTTCTCTGAGGCATCTGAGAAGAGCTGTTCATTTTCCACCCTCCTCGCGAAACGTGGACCGGAGCCATGGCAGCTCCGCCCCTGGCGCGCGGGCCTAGAAACGGGAAGTGATTGGAAGTGATCCTTCAGCAGCTCCGCTTCTGCTTCTCGGCGAAGGTTTCGTGCATCTACGGGGTCACGCCAGGCTTCCCGGCCTCAGGTCAGAGCCCAGTCCGTGAAGCATTACGGTGTGGCGATGTGGTGGCCGTTCTAAGGCTTCACGATCCCGAACACGGGCAGGAGTACCTGAGGGACAGCTTATGGCCCCTGCGGTTCCAACACGCAGCCGCCGGTCAGGCAGCCATTGAGCATTTGAAATGCGGCTGATCCAAACTGAGATGCAGGTCAAACACACTGTGCTATGGGTTTCAAAGACTTAGTTAAAAAAAAAAAGCAACATATTATTACTATATTCATAGTTTTATGTGGGTTACAGTTTGAAATGATAATATTTGGGATATACTGGGTTAGATAAAGGGAATACTAAAATTAATGTCACTTATTTCTTTTCACCATTTTATTTTTTATTTTTTTTAAATTTTATTTATTTATTTGACAGAGAGAGACACAGCGAGAGAGGGAACACAAGCAGGGGGAGTGGGAGAGGGAGAAGCAGGCTTCCCGCGGAGCAGGGAGCCCGATGTGGGGCTCGATCCCAGGACCCTGGGATCATGACCTGAGCCGAAGGCAGACGCTTAACGACTGAGCCACCCAGGCGCCCCTCTTTTCACCATTTTAATGCAGCACCTAGAAAATTTAGAATTGCATTTGTGCCTCCCATTATATTTCTGCTGGGGGTGTGTTAGAGGCCAGGGACACTTCTTTGGTCCAATCGATGTTTCTGTCTTCGTGACGATGCTTTCGACTTGTGTTTGAGCAGAGCGAGGGCTCCTAGCTCTCAATTTGGTGTCTCTGTGTCGTGTGTATTCCTTCCACTCTTACTTGTCAGATCGCCTTGTGCAAGTCGCAGTGTCCAGGGAGCCTGCGCCCAGAGCTGAATCCGCCACGGGAGGGCAGTGCAGACACCGAAGGAACATGCAGTGTCTGGCGAGCCACGCGCTGTGTCTGCCCCGGGGTGGCTTTGGTCTTCAGCCACGGAAACAAACGACGGCCAACTTAAACACGAAGGGAATTTATCAGCGTGTTGCTGGGCAGTTCACAGAACCAAAAAAGCCAAGATGCAGGTTTCCGGAAAGGGCAGGAGTCAGCTGCCCTGGGGATTTATGGCAGCATCACCCCAAGGCTGCTCTCTCGGCCCGGGGGGGTGGGGGTGGCGGGGGCCTGTGGGGATCGATCAGCTCAGGCTTCTCCCCTTCTTGCACCATCCCACGCCAGCCGAGCGGGGCAGCAATGCCCAGGACATGGCGGCTGATTGGCTGGCAGGGGCTCTGGGCCCAGGCCTGGGAGGGGGAGGGTGTGCTGAGCGGGCGGAAACAACACTGCCTCATTCCAACCTCATTTCGTCAGTGACCACTGGAGGACTCCGCCAATTCAGCTCTTTTGAGAGACTCTTAAGTGCATCTTTGCAAACTTTGAAATATGGAAACACATCAAACATGTAGAGAAGAGGACAGAATAAGAAAATAAATCTCCACGGACCCGTCGCCCAGCCTCCACAAGAATCCGCGTCGGGTCAGGCTTGTTTCATCAATAAGCCACCCAAATCCTCCTGAGTTATTTCGGAGCAAATCTCAGGCATTATATCATTTCCTGTAACTCAGTGTGTATCTCTACAAGAGTTTGCTTAAAAAAAAGAAAAAAAACAACAACCAACATAACCACGATATTATCACCCACAAAAGAATCCCAACAATGCCGTAATATAACCACGTTTCTGGCTGGTGTTCAGATTCTCATTTTTTAACAACTTTATGGAGGTAGAATCTCCGTATCAAATTCACGAACTGTCGCCCCGTCCAGTCTTCCGGTATTATTTAGAATGTTTCTGCCACCCAGAATGCTCCTTCACGCCCTTGTGCAGCCAGGCCTCACCTGGCAAAACAGTCTAGTGAAAAGTTAAACATACACTCAGGGTGCAACCCAGCACTTCCACCCCGAGGAACCTGCTCAAGAGAAATGAACACACATGCCGAAGACCACTCCATGAATGTCTAGAGCAGAATTACTCGTGAAACCCAAACTGAAAACAATCCACGTGTCTATCAACCAGTGGGCTGATTGTTTTTTTTTTTAAACCGGTAGAGTCCTACAATCAAGCGCGATCAGCGCTAACAAGGCGGGACTGCTGATATGTGGGACAATACGGATGAACCGCAAGCCGGGTGCTTAGTGAAAGCAGCGAATCATCCATGATGGATGATTCTGTGCGTGGGAAATGGGTAAGAAGGGAAAACTTTAGAGGAGAAAGCATCTTGGGGCAGCCTGAGTGCCCCTCCTGGGACCCTTCCCTCTCCTCTCTCCTTGGAGGCTCTAGGATCACCCTCCAAACTGGAAGCTGGTGCTTTCAGTTCTGCAATCCCAGCTGCCCCCAAACAAGGGCACACAAGGGTTGGCTACTTCCAGAAATAAATGCAGACAGAACAAGATGCAAATTTAGATATCAGGAAATATCCCGCCCACATCATGTTAAGGATCATGTTTTCATGTCTTAAAACAATACTTTGCTTCTGTTCTGTTCAAAGTCATTTTTTTGTTTTTGTTTTAATCTGATTTGCTAGCAGATACCAAAACGGAGGGGGGTGCTGTCACATCTATTTGTAACCAGGAGGCTATCCTTCAGATAGGGTGGGTTAGGGGTCCCAGTCTCACGGTTCTCGGCGTCTCACTCGTACCTAAGAGTGCACGATCTTCTCCATGACCCCTGCAGTTTCACCTTCTCATCCATCCTTGGGAGGTGGTTAGAGACCATTGTTGTCCTGGTTCGACAGTGGGGAGGATGGAGACTCAGCTCGATGTGTCTCGTCCCAGGACACAGAAGCTGCTGGTGAAAAATTAACCAGACTAGTCCCACAAGCAGATCTCTCCCTTTGGCAATTCACTGCATCATACCTCATTTCCGTTAACCTTTATTGAGCTCTTCCTGTGTGCCAGGCGCTGTGCAAGCACCTCGATTATCTTATTTCATCCTCTAAACGACCCCGTGAAGGCATGATCACCAGCCCCGTTTGACAGTGCAGGTAAGTGAACAGAAGTTTAAAGAAGTGAAGGGGGTCACCTGAGGGCCGCGGCTCGTTTAGCTCCCAGACCAAGGTGTTGTCAAAGCCCACTCGGGCTCTCTGTACCCCCTGCTCCTTGCAAATTGCTGAAATTTATTAGCTGAAGGAGAATTTTCTAAAATACATAGGCAAAAAGCTTTCCCTTAATCTTTCCTACAAAATGCTTCGTCACCCACCCAGGTGACAATACGCTTCTGCCGCTGAGGTTAGGAGAGCTGACGCATACAGGTGCAGTGGGTGTGTGGACAACCCCCGCAGGTTTCAGGTGCAGCTCCCACACTTACTACCTGTGTGACCCTGGGCAAGTTACTCGATCCCACCCATGCCTCAGTTTCCCCACTTCCCGTAAACCTCCAGGCTAGATGGGGGGGTCCTGTGTGTAGAAGGCTTGGTGCAGCGCCTGGTAGGTAAGCCAGATCTCAGTCATGCTGCTCATCATCGGGCTGGATCACTACTGCCGTTCAAGAAAGGTCAACTGCAGCCCATGGTCACTAATTTCATATGTTTCAACCTAAAATTATCATCGGAACTCAAGCTTAAAAAAACCCACAGATCCAAGTGTAGGAGTGCAACCAGAAATCCTCTGAGGTCTGAACAGGGAAGAAGATGGAGCCAAACGCAGCAAGACAAAATGAGATTGGACGTCACGGACTCCAGGCCACAGGGAGCGGCTGCCTGTTTCTCACCCGCTTCTAAATGCACATGACCACAGTCCCTGTTTCGAAGTGGGAGAAAAGGAAACAGTGAACGCAGCTTCCCATGTCTGTGAAGAAATTTGTAGCCTAGAGAAGGAAATGGAATTCGAGAAGCCCTGGCTTCCAGCCCAACTCCCAGCCATTTATCAAAAGTGTGGCTGGACCAGACGCACTCTGCGCTGGGGTCACTGGAAGCAGATGAGACATGGCCTCCTGTTCTGTGTGTACCTTTGCAGCTGATGTGCGCGGGGAGGCCACGGAACACACGTGAAATGTGCACAGCCCAGCATCCCCTGGCTGTCTGGTACCCACCTATCATATTTCCCCTCCACCATTTACCCGATCAAGGATTCAAAGGGAAAGAAAGACAAGCTGGCTAAGAGAGTCTTACAGAGCTTACGCTAATCGAAAAGGATTAAATCTGTAAGACATCATTTTGCTTCCCTCTTTTTATGTTTATCAGTGCCATGGAGAATGAGCAGCTAGCTGCTCAATTTGAAATGAGAGGGCATATTCACTTACCAGGTTGGAAATCCTCCCTGGCAAGCATTTTCTTACCACGCCAAGAGTAGCAAATGCAGGTCCTGGAGGATATTTAGAATAAACCTAGAATAAAATGATAGTTAATGTCTGAGAAAAGCACCAAATAAATAGAAGATATTAAAAAAAAAAAAAAAGTACAGGACCCAAGATCCCTGAGCCTCTCTCAAAACTAAGAATGTAAACCGCTGATTCCCACTTGGGAAAAGCCATGCTTGAGCCTATGCACAGAGAGACAAATGGAACTTCTACAAGACCTTCATGTTTCTCTTCGGTGACCATGATGACTCAGCAGCCACCCTTGACTGCCCAGCCCCTCACCTACAGACTTTAATTAGCCATCGAAGATTTACAACGCTCCAGGGTGGAGAGACTTCTCCTCTCTAGGCTGCCAGAAGTGAAGCGGTGTCTGAACGAGGAGATGGGGCCACACGTGCCCCGGAGGACACCGTCGGGCTCCGCTGGCCGTCACATGCTCACAGGCGGTGCAGGGTGGCTCATGATTACAGTCTGGAGTGACAAGGGCAGAACCACCGGCAGCCTCTTCCATGTCTGTTCTGCACTTCCTCCTCATTCGCACAACTCCGATTTTGCCTGGGCTGGGCCTGAGCCCAGCCAGATCACGACGGGCCTCTGCCTTCCTTGAGGCTGGGGGCGGCTATACAATGTCACTGTGGTTAATGTGCTTAATCAGAGGTCATGGGGCTCAGGATGACCGGCTCATTCCAGTCTGCCTAGACTTTCTTGGGTATAGCGATGAGAGTCCTGCCTCCTGGGAGACCCCGTGGTCCCGGACAAACTGGAACAGTTGGCCATCCTCCAGGAAGGCTCTTGGAAAGTGGCAGAGGCTGCTGGCCAGTGCGTGTCCCCTTTGCCTGTCCCCCCTCTTGCTGCATGGGGCGTGGGCTCAATTCTAGAGGCAACCATGAAGCATCACGCATGAAGACAAGAGCCACTGACTTATTTTAACAGACAAAACTTGAAGAAGAAAAAAAAGGACTGTGTACTAGGTATAGGGTTGTGAACTAGGTAACCAAAGGGTAAAGAGCAAACTCAGTGTCTCTTGGAGGTAGCAACAAAATGACATGCATATCACCCCAGGGGACAAAGCAACAAGGTTGGAATTAGGAGCTTGGAGTAGTTGAAAGTCTGATTTGTGAGGTGGGGGCTGGCTAGTGCTGGTGATTCTGAGGGGTCTCAATGAGTTGTCTCTTAGAAAAATAGCAGACAGGTGCTGCAGTAAGGGGTGGAGGAATTGGGGGTAAAGAAGCCTCCCTAGGACAGAGCTTACAAGCAGAGACCGAAAGGGAAGGAACCATTCAAATTGTTTGGACAATGCATCCATATTTTGCAAGTGGTGGTGGTCCGCTCATTCCCAAAGCTTTCTAGTATTCCGCTGTATGAATACACCATTCTTTATTCATTCAATTGTGGACGGACATTTTCAGCAATGACTCTATGAACGCTTCCTGTCTACGTACCTGGAGTGCATGAGCACACATCGCTCTAAGTGTTGCTCAAAGCGTGGTCTCCAGAGCAGCGGTGTCAGCAGTACCTGGGGCCTTGTTAGAAATGCAGATTCTGGGGTCCCACCCAGACCTTTGGACTCAAATTCTGGGAGTGGGGCCCAGAAGCCCCCCAGGGGATTTGGACACATGAGAACCACTGTCCTCGGTTATGTATCTGGAAGTACACTTGGGGTCACATGATATGCAACATTCAAAACTCCTAGATAATGTCAAACTATTTTCCAAAGCCTTTGTACCAAGCTGCACTCCCCCCTACAGTGTCTTCCAGCTCCCCTTGCTCTATAAGTTTGCCACCACTTGGCTCAGTCAGACTTTTAAATTTTTGTCAGCCTGGCAGGTACAAAGATGCCTCATCATGGTTGTAACGGGTACTTGGGTGATTGCTGATGAGGTGAAACACCTCTCTCAAAGGTCTACTGGTCATCCAGACTGCCTCTTATGTGCCATGCCTGTTCCAGCCGCTTACCCATTTTCCTCTTCGGTCATCTGTTTTTTTTCTCATCAGTTTGAAGCCCTTTAAGTATTTGGAAAATGGGTCTTGGTTGGCTGTACCTGTTGCAGGTTATCTCCTTCCACTCCGAGACCGGCCTTTTCATTTTCATGTTCTTTCTGTTGCTACACTTTGATGAACAACTTCTTGAGTTTAATTTAGTCTGATTTGTCCCTATTTTCCTTTATGATTGATGCATTTAATGACTTAAGAAGTCATTCCTTACCTCACAGTCATGAAGATAATTCTCCTAGAGTGTCTTTGAAAAGTCTGTAGCTCTGCCTTTCACATTTAATTCACAGATCCATCTGGAGTTGACTTGCCTATGACGTGAAGTAGGGGTTCCATTTCTTTCACAGACGTGTAGGTACATAATCTTCTCAGCACCCCTGGTTGAAAACTATGTCTTTCACCTACAGCTCTGCTGGGCCCACTCTGTCACATGTAAAGTGCTCACAGGTACGTGGATCTGTTTCTGAGCGTTCTGCTGTCTCCTCCGGATATTTGTGTATACTTGGATCAAGACCACACAGTATGGGATGCTCTACCTACTCTGCTTCTGCCCCTCATGGCAGGATTCCTCCCCTCGGAGGAGTGTCAAGTGCCCTTGAGTCGGACTCTTCCCTTGTCCCCATCTCATTGGGTCGGGATGAGTTAACAGTTGCCTGTGATTTGGCTCATGCGTCAGGCCCTCTCTCCACACACCATCCCGGCCTGCTGATGTCCCAGCCTTCCTCAAGGCTCCTCTCAAGTGCTGACACCTCGGATCAGTGGTAGCTGGAAGAGATTCCTTCCTCCTCAGACACAGTCCGTAGGTAGGATGACTGTATGAGGGTCCTGGGGTTGCTGAAACAAAGTACCCCAAACCAAGTGGCTTAATCCACAGAGATCTGTTGTCTCACAGTTTGGAGGCCAGAAGTCTGAGATGGAGGCACAGGGCCACGTGCTTCTGCAGGTGCTAGGGGAGGATCTGTCTCCAAATTTCCCCTTTTTATAAGAACCCCAGTCATATTGGATCAGGGGCCACCCTCCTCCCGTATGGTTTCATTTTAATGAATTACATCTGCAACAGCCCTATTTCCAAATAAGGTCACATTCAGAGGTACTAGGGGCAGGGTTTCAACATATGACTATCTGAGGGACACAGCTCGACCCAGAACAATGACCATATCATTGATCATCCAAAACTGGGGCACTTTGGAGAGTAAAATGGGGCATTTGTTGAAAATGTACCAGGATCACGGTGTAAACTGTGAGTGTGCTGGATAGTCCAGGACATGTGAGCCACCCTCCGTAGACGGTGACCAGGAGATCCACATCACGCAAACACGTCTAGCTTTGGCACTGGCTCAGTTAGAAGGCTTTAACTGTAAATAACAGAAAACCCAACCCCACGTGGCTCCGACACAGAGGGGATTTATGACCTCACGTGTAAGGACTTAGGAGAAAGGGTGGGCCTAGGATGTGTCGATTCAGTGACCCTGTGGTGCCACCGAGGACTCAGGTTCTCTCCACCATGTGGCTCTTATGTCCTTGATGTATTGACTCTGGTGCTTTCGAGGTGGCTGCAGGGCCTTAGGCCCCCTGTCTTCCCAAACTGGGATCCGGAGACCAGGTTTGCTTCATGCATCCCTTTTTAGGAACAAAGACACCTTTCGCCTACTCCAGCCCACTTCCCTTCAGGTCTTGTTGGCCAAAATTACCCTCCACACCTGTGCCCAAACCACGGCCTGGCAAGGGGTGTGGGACCCACCACCATGCTTTTCCTAGCTCAGTCATAATCCTCTCTTAGGATCTGGGCCCCACTTCTCCTGCAGCCGATAGGAAGTGGGTATCTGGACAAAACTGGGGTTCTCTGGGCAGGAAAAGGAGACGGGTTGGGAGGGAGCTGCTAGGTAGGCAGCCAGAATGCACCTGCCACGACAGGGCAAAGAACAGGCACTGAGAACCAGCAGCACAACAGGGGTGAGTTAAAAGGAGAGATTTTCACGCCTGGGCATGGAAGCAAAAACTAGGACCCTCGAATCTTCAAGGTGTTATTCTTGCTGGGACATTGATGAAAGGCAATGTTTTGGGAAGCTGGCAGCAGCACTCATGCCTCGTAAGGTGGAGGGTGTGATAATTGAGGAGGTTAGATGGTCTTGTTTATTGCCCCGGACGGAAGATCATTTCGCAGCAGAGAGCGCTGCAATGCAGCATCGTTAACGAGTGCTGACGAGAAACAAGCAATCGGTAAAAATGATTGTTACCAAGCAACAAACCAGCACGGCAAGAATGGAGTTAAGGGGACCTGAACGGGCCACAGAAATCAATCATCAGGAAAAAGGTGGCATGGTGGGGGCGGGTGGGGGGAGAATCCCGGAGAGCCATTCCAGTGTCTGTTACATTTCATTGTAAAAAATGACACTTCTCCTGCTTAGAAATGCAATACATGTTCATTGGAGAAAATAGGAAATACTTACAAAAAAGAAACTAGTCACACGCCTAATCTCACCACTAACTACTTTCAATAGTTGGGCGCATTTCCCTGAGCGTGCATGTGCACGCTCACACACCCACGCACACTTTGTCTCCTGTCTTGCCTTTTTCACGTCACTTCACTTTACATGGTATTTCCCCCATGTTATTAAAAGTTCTTAGTTGACATCATTTTAAATAACTGCAGAACGCATGCATCGATCAATGACTTTTTGCAAAACACCATAAATCTGTGCTTGGGAAGGACTCTCATGGGGGAAGTGGAGAGTGGAAAACCTAAGTGCCCACATTACTCAGTGTTCTGTGCCGCATTGCAAAGGTAGGTCAGAGGCTTGGCCGCCTTCTGGTCTTTTCTTCGGCTGGGGGGCAAAAAAGCCTGTATCGAGGAGGATGGGGTGGGAGAAACATGTCTGATTTGTGTGTGTACGGGGGGAGGTGGGGGGAAACCTGTGCATTGATTTGTGCTACAAACCATAAAGCGAAACATAAAACTCTCTAATTATTAGTGGCATTTTTCAAAAAGATGAGCCATCAAGTGCCTGAGCCCTTCCTGGAATAATAGTGAGCTGGCCCCCTGCTGTACCTTAAATTTCCTCCCTTAACTGGTATGATGGATCCTTAGGAAGCACTGGAGAACCATTATCATAATCATCTCTCCTATTAAGAGTGTCATTTTTTTAATTAAAAAAAAAAAAAACCTCACAACAGCGAGGCTGCAGAAGTACTTTTTAACTGCCCTGGTAGGATTTCCGCCCCCCCCCCCCCCAAGCTATTTGATTCCAGTGCGTGCTAGGCTGGACTATCCATACTCCAAACATGGATACGTTCCAGTCATTTAATTCCGTTAACATTTAAGGAGTGAGCAGGCCTTGCCGATCACAAATCAAGCTGCATAATCTGTTTCTCAGGTTTATTATTTTTGTGAGGAGAGCGTCTGCCCTCTTGGGTTGAAGCGCCCTATTGATCACCCAGCGCGATGATCCTGTGTATCTCCCCCCACCCCATCCTTCCTATCGTCTGTACCAAACCTGTTTTAGATTCACAAGACGACCGCTGTATCTGAGGTGTGCCAAATTCTGTACTTTGAAGTACGCTCCCTATATTACTGGGCCAAGGATGATGCCTTTCCAATGAATTGTTGTCTCTTTATTCATCTGATTTTCCAAGCTAATATGATGCACTTGTTTTGGATGGATTTCTGCCCTCATGCGAATGGATGGCACTCCAGTGTTTGTTGCGCCGGCTTTTTCCCCTTTCTTTCTATTTTTAAATTAAATTTTTATGAAAGAGAATGTGCTTCCATTCAGAGGCATAAAAATCGAGGACCGTTGCTCCTCGTGCCTGATAGGGGCTGCAGCATCTGGACAAAAATGTCATTTCTCTCTGCAACAGGACAATCCAAATGCTGGCCCACAGATAAGAGGCCTGCTCCCTGGGAAATGAAGACTTGTCTCGGTGAATGATGGTTTGCTGTTTGGCCGTGGTGTGTCTGTTTATAAAGAGAAGCCAAACTTCATATTTATAGAAAAATGAATAATGCAATATTAGTTATTGGTTAATGCAGAACGGTGACATCAGAAGAAAAGACAGACATGGGAGTTGAGAGTCAAGCTTATGGCAGGGGAGGGAGAGAAATGGAATTTTTTTCCCCCTCCCATCTTCCTAGTATGTGTCTGCTTAAAAAAAAATCATTTAATTGGGTGTTTTTTGGTTTTTACAATAAGGAGGAGGCTGCATGCAGGCGAGACTGCTTGCTCACTGGGCCTGTCTCCTGCATGGAGCCTTTTGGAGCACACGGGGGACCTGGTCACATTCCAAATCCCCCTCCGGCAGCCAGGCAGCGAGTGTTGTTTGTTTGTGTGAGTCTGGGAGGCCCCAGCATCTTGTTAGTGTTATACTTGAGAGCGGTGGGGGAATCTTTCTGCTCAGGACTTTGCAAAGCTCTTCCTGCTTAGAAAAGAGGTTTTGTTTGACTCTTTTTGGCCTCCGAGGCACCAAAGGGAGTGATTAATAGGGAACCACCTCGAGATTTCAACAGAGCAGCAGTGTGAGCTCTCAGGGTGGGCAGGGCCTTTGTTTGGCAGAAAATGGGCGATAAAGCAGAGACGGGGCTGCCGGCTGGGAGTCCGGTCCTTGGGCCTGCTCAGTTTCATCCCTGCCAGGCCAACCTCGTGACCCGCGCCGGCCTGGGAAGATTCATCTGCCTGCACCCTGGGCAGTGTGATTAGCAGGGGCTTTCTCCTCCGGGGTGGGGGGGCCCTGGAGTCTGGCTGGCAAGGGGAGAGAGTGGGCTTCGAAAAGTGCTTGGGCCCAGCTGGGGCCCAGAGGCTCTGTTCTCTTTTGTGAGATCCCGCAGGCAAGAGAAGAGCAAAGGCATCAGCGGGGAGAGCACTGGGGACGTGTGGTCCTGGGGAAGGGGGGTGTGAGAGGGCTCCTCCACGGAGGCGCCAAGGCGGCTAGGCCTCCAGGCCTCTGTGGCCGGGAGCAGAAGACAAGCCTGTGATCGAGAACAAGGCTCCTACGACCACAAGAGAATCTAGGGAGTGCTTGGGAAGTGGGAGGGAGGGGACAAGGCAGAGCGCAGTTAAAGCAGGAAGCAAAGCAAGAGGCAGGAGGCCCAGGCCCGAAAACCGTGGCCCCAGAGGGTCCCCCACCAGCTTGATGCTCCTTGGGTGCATTTGTCCCTGAGGCTGAATGGGGGCATCAGCGAGTTGTTCTAGTCACATTAGAGTGAGGGGCAACGGGGACGTTTCCCTTCCTCGGAGCCCAGACCCCTTCCCTTCATTTAAGAGGCCAGGCAGGATGGTAGCATCCTGTGCAAATTCCAAAGTCAGGCGCTCAGCATTTGCAGAGCCCCTCCGGCTCTGCCTCTGGGGGAGGCCCGACGCTGACATGACCACTGGTGATTTCGCCCCAGCACCGAACTGCTCCGTGACAAGACTTCGGAGGCAACGGAGCGTACTGGTTGAAGTGGGGAGTATGTTAGTCAGCTCAGGCAGCTGTAACAAACATACCATGGCCCGGGCCACTTATAAACAACAGACCCTGACTTCTCACAGTCTGGAGGCTGGGAGTCCAAGATCAAGGCGCCGGGAGGCGGCAGCCAGCACACAGAAAGCCTCCTACGGCTTTAGTCACGTTGAAATGGTGGCCAGAGGGCCACGCCCGCCGTGCCCAACTCCGGGGGAGCTGCGGACACAGAATCCAACATCCATCACCTGCTGTCCCTCATGCCCCCCTCCACGCCCCCTCCCCAGGGTACAGCTTTATGCCACGACCTAATGAGGACGCAAGTTCAGCCGTCAAGTGCCAGAAAACTCAACTCAAGATGGTCTAAACAACGCCGAAGTATCAGTCCACACGGCTGGGCTCTGGATGTAGGTGGAATTTCGGGGTGGCCCGACCCCACGGCTCCAGCTCCCTCAGTCGACAGTGAGGCCAGCTCTGCTGTCTTCCTGCGGCAGGCTGGAAGCCCCATGGCCACACAGCTCACCCCCCCTCCCGTGGCCTCTCTTCTCACAGCCGCATCTCAGAAGGGACGAACCCTTTCCCGGAAACTCCCATCAACCAGAGGCCTGACCTCTCTCCAACGGCTCAGAGTGGTCGGCAGTGACCAGCTCAGATTCCTGAATCACTCACCGTGCACAGTATAGACCCCCCTGGGTGCAGAGCTGGGGCTGGCCGCCTGCCCCGTGACGGCTCCATAACGGGTGAAGGCCACAGAACACGGTCCACTGAATGTCTGCCTCACCGAATCCTGTCCAGCTGTGCCCCGAGGCAGGTACTACAGTCATCTACGCTTTAAAGGTGGGGCACATGGGGACGTGTTGAGACACACAGGCAGGCAGAGAGCTCTAGCACAGAGGTGAAAACGAGCCTAGCTCTTGACCTCATGCCCACTTCAGTGTGGACAGGCCATGCAGTGAGGACAGGGAGTCATTAGGGGGAAGGAAAAAAACCCCAAGTGGAAACCCACCGTGAGTTTCCTCAGAGTCACACTGTCCAAGAGCATTCTGGCCAACATGTGCGTACAGTTCTTTCCTGCTATTTTTATTGTGTAATGTGTACATTTCCTCCCCGCAACCTTTTAAAATTGAGAAATGTAACACACATAAAGAAAGGTGCATAAATCTTATGAATAATGATGTGTTCACTTTCTGCTGCAGTTTAACAAATGACCACAAATTTGGGAACTTAAAAAAATGCACTTACTTCCACTTCTGTGGGGTAGGAGCCAGGGCTCGGCTTTTGCAGGGTCTCATGGGGCTATAATCCAGGTCCAGGCTGAGCTTCGTTCTCATCTGGAGGTGCGACCCTTTCAAGCTCATTTGGGTCGCCAGCAGATGCATATCCTTGTGACTGCATGACCGAGGGCCCCAGCTTCTCCCTGGCTGCTGGCTGGAGGCCACCCTCAGGTCCCGGAGGCTGCCCACAGTCTCCTGCCACATAGTCATATCCAGGGGCTCTTCACTTGGCTGTTTGCTCCTGCAAGGCCAGCAGGAGAGTCTGTCTCCAGTCACCCCAGGAACATGAGCATGATGGGCGTGGCATCCATCATCCTTCACATATGACATGATACCGTCAAGGGAGGGACATCCTACTCCTCTCACCAAATTCTCTTATTGGTTAAAAGCACCTGACCGGTCCGGCCCACACTCAGAAGTGGGGGAATGATACAGGCTGTTGACTCACTGGGGGTCCCCTCGGGGTGTGCCTAAGTGGAACCCAGGTGAAGAAACTGAACATTGACCACCAACCCAGAAGCCTAACTTACCCACCCCCATCTCCACTTAGAGGTAAGACCAGTGCCAAGCTGGAGCTGGCTCATGAGAACCAAACGTTAAATTTTCAGGAATTCTGTGGGCTTGCTGTTAAACAGATATTATCAAAAATTAAATTATATAAATTTACAGTAAAATCAGCACTATTGACAACAAGGTCTCAAAACACATTACTTCCCAATTATCCTACCATGACCTATGCTCTTGAGGTTATTTACATCTATTGGATCCATATGCTGGAAATAGCATTCTCAACCCTGCACTTAGACACTCCACGTTGGTAGCCTGTAATTGGCCATCAGAGGAATATGTATATTGTGGGAATCTGAAAATTCTATAGTTCAGAGCTTGGAGGTTGAAAAGAGGGGTAGACAAAACAAAACAAAGAATATGCGACAGAGATTATACGTGTCTGGCAGAGCCTAAAATATTTGCCATCTGACCGAACCCCCAATCTAGACTTAAGAAAGTAACAGAGAAAATTAACAACGTAGTTAGACTTAAGTCTGTAGCCTTTATATTGTAAACGCCATAAAACCCTGAGGAAAAACTGTATGTGTAAAGCACGATCGAATTTGGCAAGGCAGTTGCTCACATCATTGATGAAATTCTGGAGTCTTTCTGGCTTCATTTCTGTCTTACTTACTAACGTAACATCAACCAGGCTCATATCACAGATGACATTTACCGATAAGTTTGTTGGGGAAATAGTAGGTCGGGAGGCAACTCAAGTTGCCAGATCGCGGGGAGACTTTGGACTGCAGCTTGGCCGGGGTGCAAGAGCCCAGCGAAAGCGAGCACAGGCCTCCGCGCACCAGCGGGCTCTGAGACTCATCACTCCCTCCGGACGGTGTGCTGCCCACCCTGCTGTCAGCGGCACTAGACTGCACTGCACGCCCACGGTCCCGTCCCTGGCCTTGGGGGTGAGTACTCCCTGGCTCTCCCGACACCTCAGCCAGGCTTAGAGTCGCCTCTCCCCGCACGTGGCCCAGGCGCCTCAGAGCCCCGAGCGGCGACCGGCACACAGCAGGCATTTGGCAGAGGCTGAAGTGCGCGAACTTCGGAGGAATACTGATTTTAACAGGGCCACCGGCGGCGGCAAGGCCATTGTGAGCCTTTATGAGAAAATGGCAAAAAGGAAAAAAAAAAGTCGGGGGACGTTTGCTTTCACATCTCGGGAAGGCTCCTCACGTCGTCTTGCGTCCATCTGGTCCAAAATCAAAGGCGGGGGGCGGGGCAGCACAGCCCAGGGCTCAGCGCGCGCCCGGCCGGCGACGGGAGAAGCCGCACACGCCCCTCCGCACCCCCGGGCACCCGGCGGCGGGGCCCGCTCCCACGAACCGCGCACGGGGCAGCCCGCGAGCCCCGCAGGGCCGCCGCACGACAACGCAAACTCGGGCCGGGAGGACGGCGGCGCGACCGAGCGCTCCGCCTCCGGCGCTACGTGGGCGCAGGAGGCCCCGCCCCCGCCTGCCGCGGGGCCCCAGGGCCTCCCCGGCGGGGCGCGTGTGACCTTGGGCGGGTCGGCTCCGCCCCAGCACCTCGCCGGGACCCCGGGAGGGGCGGACTCGCAGTTGTCGCGAGGACGTAACCGACCCACGCCCCGCTCGCGCGCAGACCGGAAGGTGCGTCGTGACGCGTTGTGCGCAGGCGCGACGTGCAGTGCAGCGCCCGGGACCGCCGCCAGGGGGCGCTGCGGGCCTCTCGCGCCGTGGGGGGAAGGGAGGCGCAGCGCTGGGACCGGACCACGTGCGCACCACGTGGCGCGCCCGGCAGCCCCCGACGGAGATAAGGCGGCCCAGCCGGCCACACCGTGTAACCAGCAGCCGGGGACGGCGAAGGGATCAACCTCCCCGCTGGCATCCCTGCTGAGCTCTAGCCTCTGACCCCACTACCTTTAGGGTTATCCCTCACTGGTGGCCGTGTGGTGTGTTTATAAACAGAGCTCCCGGCGGGGCCCAAACCCCGGACGGCGGATTCACTCCCGGGGAGCGGAGCCTCCCGCGCATGCGCCCCGCGCCTTCCGCGCGGCTCTTCCTGCGCAAGCGCACTGGCGGGCGGGGCGCGTCTCTGCCCGGGGCGGGGACGTGTGTCCGGGAGGGGGAGGGCGGCGGCCGGGAAGAGCTGGGTTCCGCGGCTGCAGCCTTGCCAGGCCCTGCCCCGTCCTTCCTGGGCTGCATCCCACGGCAGGCCGCCCGGGTGCCCTGGGCCGGGGCCTCGCCTGTGAAGGGGCCGCCGTTGGCAGGTCGGGCAGGTGAGCTCTGGACCTGCCCCGGCTGCTCTCCCTGGCCCACGTGGCCGCCCCAGAGAGCCTTTAAACACAGCAGCCCCGCCCCCCCCCGTGCATTTTGAACAAAATGTGGTGTTTACACGCAGTGGGATGCTGCTCAGCCTTGGAACGCAAGGAAGGAAATTCTGTTAGGTGTATTTCATCATCATAAAAAAGGACAGTTCTGACCCAAGCTAAGGGATAGGCGAACCTAGGGGACATAAGGCTGAGTGACAGAAGCCAGAGACGGAAGGACGACTATTGCAGGAGTCCACGAACATAGGCACGTTCATTTGGAATAGAAGTGTCCAGGGGGTGGGAATTCTTTGATGGGGACGGAGTCTCAGTTTGGGAAGATGAGAAAGTTCTGGAGACGCGTGGTGGTGGCAGCGGCGTCGTGCCCTGAACCCGGCACTGAAGGATGGTTAAAATGGCAGATGGTGTGTGGTATGTTTTACTACATCCTCCCCACTCAACATCACCCCGAGTTCTGCCCAACGATATCCGTTCTGTGTTCTACCCCACCTGCCTCATCCCTGCTCACATCGTCCTGAACCCCTCCAGCATCGACTAGCCGCCTTTCTCACCTAGAACACACCATCCCCACTGCTCCTTGCCGTTCCCTCTGCGCACAGCTGTTTCCTTCTCATGGATTCATTCATTCAACAGACACAGATCCATGCTTATTTTCCGCTAGACATTATGCAAGACCAGGGGATGCACAGGTGATCGCAACAGGAAAAGACTCTCCTGGGCTTTATATTCTGGCAGAGGGCATAGTCAATAAACACCAGCAGCAAAATGTCAGTTGGTGGAAGTGCTGGAAGAACCATAAGGCTGCTGGGGACCCGGGATCTAAGCTAGATTGGGTGCGCCTGAGGGACTCTCTGAGTGCTGGTGGCTTGAGCTGAGACCTGCAAGATAAGGAGATTTCCATGGAAGATTGGGGGTGGGGTGGAGGATGGAAAGGAGGATTTTTCGGGAGAGAGAGGACAGCTAGTGCAAAAAGCCCTGAGGAAAGAACCATTTTGGTGTGTCTGAGGAGCAGGACGATACCAGGCAGTAGGAGCTTGTGAGTGAGGGAGAGGTTTAAGAAATAAGGGCAGAGGGGCACCTGGGTGGCTCAGTCGTTAAGCATCTGCCTTTGGCTCAGGTCATGATCCCAGGGTCCTGGGATTGAGCTCCGCATCGGGCTCCCTGCTCCGCGGGAAGCCTGCTTCTCCCTCTCCCACTCCCCCTGCTTGTGTTCCCTCTCTCACTGTGTCTCTCTGTCAAATAAATAAATAAAATCTTAAAAAAAAAAGAAACGAAGGCAGAGAGGTGGGTGCTCCTGTTATGATAACTACGGGAAGTACCCTCAAACTTGCTAGTGTGAAGCAATCATTTTGTTGGCCCGCAGTTTGGTAGGGCTCAGCTAGGGGGTTCTCGCCCGGGGTCTCACGTGGGTACCATCTGGTGTGGGTCCGAGTGCAGGCATCTGAAGGCTGGAGGGGGCTGGCTGCCCCCGGCGGCTGGTTCGTGTGGCTGGCAGCTGGGAGCTCAGGGAGGGCTGCCTTGGGCGTGCCCACCTGTGGCTCCTTCAGCTCCGTGGCCTCAGGGTAGCCGGACTTCTCATGTGGACAGGCTGCCTGCCAAGAGAACCAGGCAGAAACCACACGGCCTTCTAGGACGTAGCCTCAAAAGTCACGTAGTCTCGCTTCCGTCGTACTTTGTTGGGTGGAGCAATCCGAAACCTGCCCAGATTCAAGGACAGGGGACACGGATCCACTTCTGGGTGGGCTGGGGGGGTGGGGAGGGAGTGTCCATGATTTTTGGAGCCATGTTTTAAAATCACTACAGGTGATCTTAGCTTTTTTTTTTTTTTTTTTTTTACAGATGGAGAACATGATGTGTAAGGTGAAGTGACGGGGCCAAGGTGGCAGAGCGGAGTGGGACCTGGAGCTGGGTCCTCTCTCCCGCATCCATCCCACGGCCTCTGCTCCGGCCACACGGAAGGGGGCTTCAGGGTCCGAGTGTGCAGGACCTAGTTTTGGCTGAGATATCTCCTCGGAGAACGATCCCCTCCTGAAGTCGCACGCAGCCCGTCTGTCTCGTGATCCTGTCTCATTGGCTTCAGAGCCTCATTTGATGGTTTACCGTGCCCTGCCCACTTCCGAGAGCCGCACCCAGGCCGGCCTTACCCTCCGGAAGCGCTCGGTAAATCCTGTGGAAGGAGTCGGTGGATTCAACGCCGGGTTCGCAAGCTTGCCATGGGCTGAAGAGGTGGTACGTGCCAGACTGTAGTCAGCTGTGGAGTCCCACTGGTACCTGGTGAGGAGTCCTTATTAAAATGTGTGTTTAATCACAGCTCATCTCTTAGAGGACAGGTGGGGACAGGCTGGCCACACCCTTTGGTAGCACGTCCTTCCTTAATGGCACCAGCAGTGGAGTTTAGAATGAAGAGCACACAGCAGGGTGCTCACAAGTGGTCTCTCGCTGCTGGCCGGCAGGGTGGGGAAGCCCAGCTGGGCGTGGACCCTGAGGACCTGCCAGGAAGACACCCCCGGCCTCCGTACTTCATGTGATCCGTCCCCCTGACAGCGGAGCGTTGCAGCTTCTGGAGTCCCAGACGCAGCTCGTCCTGAGGGCGCCTTGAGGATCTCGTAAGACGTGTGTGGGGGGGGGGGGGGGGGGGCACATGTAGTCATGGGATCCCAGACTGGGGACAGTTCTCCTGCAGCAGGAGCGGTTAGGTCATTAAAGCCTCTTGTCCCACGAAGCAAGAGTAAGGCGAGGCATCTTCACAGAAGGACCTATTTTTAAAAACTTAGCTTTCTCTTCCCACCAAATTGTAATTTGTTCAGAATTTTAAAACTCTAGTTTTGGCTAAACTTCTCCTGCTCCTTCCCAATCCTCCAAATTTGGAGAAAATCTGTATCAATATCTGTATCTACATATATCTTTCTTTTTTTTTTTTTTCCCCAAGCAGGGGGCCCAATGCAGGACTTGATCCTGGGACTCCAGGATTACGACCTGAGCCAAAGGCAGTCGCCCAACCAACTGCGCTACCCAGGCGCCCCTAGACGTATCAACCTGGAATATTGTCCTTTCTTCCTCCTTTTTTTCTGGTTTTAGACATAAAAAGTCTGTTACAGACACACACACACACACACAGGTACTAAGGAACTTACTGATCCAGGTTCCTGTACTTTGCATAATCACTGCTGAGGACTTTGCAGTAGGGAAGAGAATTCGGTACCTGGGCACGGAGAGCGAGCATCTCACCCTGTTAGAGAACTGGCGAAAGCAGTGATACGCAGAGTGAGGCTGCGGACCTCTCCTGGCCTGCCAACTGTGTCCAGGTCTGTGACCAGAAAGTATACAGAAATACACGTTTAGGAACTTCTTTAGGAATTTGACATTTTAATGACATCCGAGAGTAGATCCCGTGGACTTGTCATCTGTTTTACAAAACACACTGGGAAGAGGCCCAAAGCCTGGTCCTTCACTGCACATAGCTTGGGAAAGACTGGAAGAAGGAACTCACCTAAAACTTTTGGGCATGCCATGAGCCATACCTAGAAACCCAAGACAACAACTGGAAAATTACCATACGATGGATGCATTTTTTTTTAAAAATCAGTAATATTCCTATATACAAGTAGCAGCTCCTCAGAAAGTACAATGGAAGAAAAGATCCCTTTTACCATACAAAATAAAGGAAGACACCCAGGAATAAACTAAAAAAAAAATGTGCAAAGTCTGTATGAATGATTTTCTCTCTTTGAGAACTGGAAGACACCAGAAATTTTCTTGACAAAATCAAAGTTATGAAGGACCCCGACTCACTTCGGAGTAGGCCTAGAGGACGTCCAAGCGAGCCGCGGTGCGGTTCTGGGAGCTCATGGCTTCTTGCAGAGACGTACAAACACATGCACGTCTGTCTCCTCGGACCTGCCTATTCTAGATACTTCTGTAAATGGAATCATACAGTATTCTTTGTGTCTGGCTGGCTCCTTTCACTGAACATCACGTTTTCAGGGCTCATCCATGTTCTGGTGTGAGTCAACACGTCATTCCTCTTTGTAGCCGAATAGTATTCCATTGTATGGATAGACCACATTTTGCTTAATGTGCGTCTGCTGATGAACACTTGGGCTGTGTCTTCCTTCTGGCTCTTAAGAATAATGCCGCTGTGAACATGTACCTACAAGTATTTGAGGCCCTGTGTGCAATTCTTCCGAGTATACAGCTGGGACTGCCAACTGCTGGGTCACACGGAAATTCCATTTCAACTTTCTGAGAAACTGCCAGGCTGTTTTGCACAGTGGCCACACCTTTCTACATTTCCAACGGCAATGTACGGAGGGTTCCAGTTTCTGGACATCCTCGCTAGCACTTGCTAGTTTCCATTTTAAAAAATATCCATCCTTGTAGGTGTGAGGTGGTATCTCACTGTATTTTGATTTGCATTTCCATAATGATTAATGATGTTGAGTATCTTTTCATGTGCTGGTTGGACATTTATATGTCTTCCTTGGAGAAAACAAATGCCAATAAATATTAAGAAAAAAATTAGTAAAATTGACTAGAAGATTTTTTCTGTTTTTTTTTTTTAATGACAGCTCAACAAACATAATTCAACATGTATTACAGAAAACCTTATAAACAATATCAAAGATAACAGGAACCTAGATAAATATTGGTTAACATACAAGATAGACAAAGAAGGGCCTAAAATTTACAACACCCCAGCAATGGTGAACATATCTAGAACCCAGAACATGACCTTATTTTAAAATAAAATATTGAGAAAATATTCTAATATAAAGCAAAGCCCTCAAACTTTGCTTTATGTTGGAATAACAGGAGAAGTTTCGCAAGTGCCCTGATAGGCAGGTTGCACCCAATAGAGATTAAATTAGGGTCTCTAGGAATTCCCACATCAGTATTTTTTTAAAGCCCTGATGGTTTGTTTCAAGTGTGGATGGGCTCAAGGGCCACATTCTAGAACACAGCATCTCACACTGTGTCTGTGACTCACCCGGGGGACTGGTTCAAATGCAGATTCTGATCCAGGAAGTCTGGGGTGGGGCCCAGACTCTGTTTTTTTTTTTTTTTTTTTTTAAAGATTTTATCCATTTATTTGACAGAGAGAGAAACACAGCGAGAAAGGGAACACAAGCTGGGGCAGAGGGAGAGGGAGAAGCAGGCTTCCCACCGAGCAGGGAGCCCGATGTGGGGCTCGATCCCAGGACCCTGGGATCATGACCTGAGCCGAAGGCAGACGCTTAACGACTGAGCCACCCAGGCGCCCCCCAGACTCTGTTTTTAACGAGATCCCGAGATCCCAGTGATGTGGGTGCTGCCAAAACAGGGCTGCATTTTTTTTTTTTAAGATTTTATTTATTTATTTGACAGAGACACAGCGAGAGAGGGAACACAAGCAGGGGGGAGTGGGAGAGGGAGAAGCAGGCCTCCCGCTGAGAAGGGAGCCCGACGTGGGGCTCGATCCCAGGACCCTGCGATCATGACCTGAGCCGAAGGCAGACGCTTAACGACTGAGCCACCCAGGCGCCCCAGGGCTGCATTTTGAGTAGCGAAAATCTTCCAGGTGATGCGGAGGCGGATGCTGCTGGTCCTGGGACCGCATTTTGAATATCGAGGATCCACAGTAGCATAAGACCAACAGCATCTGGGGTTTGCTAGAAATACACCCTCTCAGGCTCCACCCCAGTCCACTGCCTGGGAAGCGGCATTTGACAAGGTCTAGGGTACTCCTCCCTGTCTTGGCCCTGTGGTCTCACCAGCTCATAGTGGAGGGGATGGGCGGTGGATGTTGGGGCTTCTGGCTTCTGTCCCTGTAGCTTTGAACAACTGCCCACCCCCCAAAGAGAGAGTAATGATGAGTGGATGTTTCTCAAGTGCCCCGACCTTTCTTGGATTGAAAGCCCCTATTAGGAGGGTGATTCTGTGTTTGCTGGCCAAGTCCGCCGCCCCTTCCATGATCCTGGAGATGGCAGTGCAGGCTGGGGATTGAAGAGGCCGCAGCTGCAAACCGCACTGGCTCCTCCCTGACAGTGATCGCCAGGACTGGCCTGCGCCCCGGTTTCCTGGCCACGTGGGGAGTGTGAGGCAAGCACCCCTCCCTGAGCCATCCTCCTGCAGGACAGTTGGGGTGGACTCGGGCAGGAGGGTCGTGTTGATCGGCCAGAACGGGGGAGCGTTCAATATGCGACCTGCAATAATTAACGGATTTCCTACTGTGTGACAAGCAGCCTGCTAAGTGCTGGGGACATAGATCCAAGGCAAGGAAAACAGTGAGCAAGCCTCACCCATATCCCTGTAAACTATGAGTAAGTGCTCAGAGGAGAGCTTCCTGGTGCTCAGGGGCAGATCGAAGAGGGCTGTGACCTCATCTGGGCGGCGAGATCTGAGGGATAGATAGGAGCTCTGGAGAGGAGAGCGGGTGGGCAGGAAGCACACGCAGTGATTTGGAGACAAACCCTCTCCGCATCTGTACAGACTTCCCTACAGTTTCCCCTTATCACTGGTTCAAACTAGTCTTAGCTGATCAAAGCTAGAATTTCTGTAACTTTGTGTCACTCAGAACGCGCATAAGCTCTTCTGCAGCAATGGCCCCGACTTTTGAGGAAATAGCCACCCCCAAAATAATAAGCAAGTGTCCCCAGGGCGTGCACCACGTGGGAGATGTGGCCCGAGGTCATGTGGAGAAGCAACAGCCCGGCTCTTGTCTGCAAAGAATCACTGATTTTATTGAAAAGATTGGAAACCACGCAAGAGAAGAAAAAGAACAGGCCCATGTGATTTAGGAACGGGTGCTGGAGGTGGTGGAAAGAGGGGAGGGTGCTGGGAAGGAATGGGGGTGGTCCAGGCGGGTGAGGGGCGGGGGGCAGGTGAGGGCAGTGTGGACCAGAGTCCTGAGGCGGGGTGGGCAGCTGATGCTGGGAGCAGGGAGCAGAGAGCCAGGGCTCCCCGGCTCACCGACCCCCACTACCCCGAGGGACAAGACAGGGCCTGCCTTGCTAAAGTTCCCCTGAAGCATCCAGCTTTATCTTAAAAATGCTCATGCATTTTGCATTCTAATCCATGACAGAGGCGTGTTTAGCATAAAAATAATATTTTGAATTAACTAGCTAAATTATTAGAATTTTCTTAACACTTCAAGACAAACTGAGGTTGGGGAGGGCAGACCTTTCACTGCCCCACTCCTCGGCTGGACGGATGGGCGGGGCAGAGCTACTTCCCTGGGTGCATCGAGGCCTGATGGCCTGGGTTCAAATCCCGCATGACCTTCCCATGTGACCTGGTGGGTCGGTGCGTGGGCTCCCTGGAAGGGGATGAGTCACAGGACCCACCTCTCAGGGTTGGGTGAGTAATAAATGGGTGAATACACAGAACATCTCTAGCACAGCACACAGCCAACTGTTGATCAATGTTCGATATTATGATCCTACGTTAGTAAGTGGTAGATGTTATGGTTATCAGCATCATTGACAGGTCATGGGGGTCTTGAATGGTTCACACTTCAAGAAGTGTGTCCAGGTCTGGGGTGAGCAGTTGAGGTCCTAAGAGTTCAACTGTTGTGAATTTGGGGGCCGGCGGGGGTGAAGGGGCAGGTCTGAGGCATGAGGATCTGGCTGCCATTGGCCCTTGGGGAAATGTTGAGGGGAAGCCATAACACACCACCAAGTTCACCAGCTGGAAAGACGAGGGAGGGGCCCCGGTGAAGGAGGCCGGGAGTGGCCGCTTGCTCACCTGCCGTGGACATCATTTTGGGCATTGTGAGGTCAGCCGTCCACTGGGGATGGATGGATGCCTGCGTCTCTCTGAGATTCATCTGTTGAACACGGCCCCTCAGCGCGGCTGCATCTGGACATGGGGCCTCCGAGGAAGTCACTGAAGTTCACTGAGGGTGGGCCCTGATCCCGTACGATGAGTGTCCTTATTAGAGAGCTTCTCTCTGTCACGTAAGGTCCACGGCAAGGAGCCGGCCGTCTGCAGGCCAGGGCGAAAGCTCTCACCAGAAACAGGCTCTGCCGGACCTGACCTCGGGCTTCCAGCCGCCGGGACTGTGCAGAAGATAGACTTCTGTGGTTTAAGCCACCTGGTCTGTGGCGCTTTCTTACAGCAGCTGGGGCAGAATCACACACCATTCAGAGCGTAGCTGGTGCGGGGAAGGGACCACCCTTTATTAGAAACCTACTGTGTGCCATGCTTGAAAGGCTCTGCACAGATGATTTTTTTTTTAAGCTCAGAGAGGTGTGTTCTGACCCAGCTCCCCTTTTCCCCAGGTCTCTCCCCCTCTGTCATTATTTGCCCATTTTAATCGTCTGTTTGTGGCCCCTCTGCTGGATACCCAGCCCGTCACAGAGTACTTGGCTCGAACAGATGGCGGATCCGGGCACTTGAAGGACACAGCGGTCCTTACTGAACCCTCGAAACAGTGAGGGAGGTGTTGTCTGCCTTCTCCAGATGCAGTACCTGAGGCTGAGGGAGGGCAGGAGTGAGCACCTTGTCTCCAGTGCACACATTTGGACGCTGGTGGCTGCAGATGGCTGCAAAGACCCTGCGCTTCCCACAGGAGGTGGGTGCCTCCCTTCAGATGGTGGACGCACCTGCAGATATGTTGAGTGCACTGCGGTGGCCGGTGGGGCGGGCGGCTCTGGGGGACGCTCGGTTTGGAAAGGACGTCACTGTGCCCTTCATCCGGGACTTCACGTTCATGGAGGGCGGTCACGGGGGCTGCTCCCACCACCAAGGGTCTCCCATTTCTTTTTTCAGATTGCTTAAGTTCTTCTTTATCCTGAGCTGGTATCTATTTCCCTAGTTTTTTTTTTTACGAAAAATGATAAACAGGACAGAGCCATGAGAACTGTGGGTCTCAAGACCTTTCTCTTGCTTGACATCAACCCATTAATCAAACCTTTGCGTTTGGTCCTTTGGCCTCTTCTGAATCTGTCTCGCTTGACTCACCTCAGCTGGTATTTGTCGAGCCCACCCACGGGAGCCTCCTGAGGACCTCTGCTAACTGTCTGGCCAACCCCAGACACACCGTCTCTTTCGTCTCTCCTCCCAGGAAGGGAGATGAGCTTCCTCCAGTATGAATGGTCTCTATGGATCCCGGTGGCCCCCTAAGGACCATCCGCTTGCCCCTTCTTGTCCTAGGGTTTACAAGACTTCAGCATTTTTGCCCAGCCAGACGTCGGGTTCCGCGGCTTCTAGAATCTGTCTTTCGTTGCTTTTTTGCAAAGAGGGACAGATGTTATCTCTCCTCTCCTGGTACTGTCCCGCTCCTTGGGGCTCTCTGAGGATGGGGGCTACATCTGTCCCGGTCACTGTCCTGTGTGTCGCAGCGCCCCCAGAGCCTGGCAGAGAGGACGTGCACAGTAACCGTGTCGATCTGCCCAGAACTGAACTGACGCCAGTTCTGCCATCCCGTCTGTGATCCTCCCGATGTCCCGGATCCCTGCCTGGCTCCTGTGTCAGCACTCCTTAAACACAGCATATTCTCTTTTGTAACTATAAACGTCACACATGCCCACTAAGGATCCTAAAAACCACCAAACAAAAGGCAGCCCATACTTCAGTGCTCAAGGTAATGACTGCCAAAGTTTTCCTCTGGAGTTTTCGACTCAGATTTCCAGCTCCCTGTAGAGGAGTTCTGCTGGGGTGTCTCTAACACATCTTAAACCCTACCTGACCCTAATCAACCTCATCATCTTCCCCTTCACACTGCTCCCGAGTTCCCAAGATTGGTTAATAGCATCGCTATTCACCAGATCACCCAAGACAGAAATCTTGCATTATCTTCCATTTGACCCCCCTGGACGTCCAATTATTCATCAAGACTTGCCCAGTCTTGCTCCCTGGAATGTGGTTTCTCATCATTACCACAGCTTCCCTGGACTCTAAAACAGCCCCTTATCGTGGCTCATCTGAATTACTGCAACCACATTCTTACTGGTCTCCTGACCTTTAACCTCTCCCGCTGGGGCAATCTAATCTCTACCCTCCTGCTGAGATAAGACCGTATTCTATCCCTCTGCTCAAAAACCTTCAGAGACACTCCATTTTCCACAGGAAAATCCAGCATGACATTCAGAACTCCCCATCCTTTGGTCCAAGTCTCGGTCTTCATCTTTACCCTCTACTCAAGGGTCACCTCCTCCAGGAAGCCTTCTCTGATCTTGAGGGTCAAAATTAACAAGCCCATTTCTCTGTTCTCCTGTGGTGCTTTTGCCAGGTACCTTTAACAGGTCTTACCAATCACTTTATGGTTTGTCGCTTGTATCTCTTGCTCCCTCTCTGGACGGAGGACTTGTCAACACCAGGGACCCCTTCACTCATCTCTGTGCGGCCCGAGAGAATCACAGCATTGTTCAGGTTGATTTCAGCACAGGATTCACCTGGGCAGAGAAACCTGAACACGTAAAGCACAGACACACCATCTGAGATTCACCTCACTTCCCTGGAACTTCGGTTTTCTCTTTTAAAAAGTTTTAAGTGAAAGTTTTAGATTCCTTTGTCTTTTGAACATCTAATTTTTATCTCTTTAAAAGTTAAGAAAAGGTGTATTTCCCAGGTACCCATTCCCTCTCATTTTGCTTGAGGAATCACCTGTCTCTTTCCCACTGGAGACAGTTCAGTGGCGGTGGGTGGGGTTTAGAGTCAGGCGTCCACCCTCCCGGAGCCACAGGGGGTCACGTGACCCAAGCCAGACCCAGCTGGACGCTTCTTCTTCTGGAAACTGAAGCTGGGGCAAAAGAACAAAGAGGCTACAAAATGAGTGGGGTTCTTTTCCGTGCCCCTTATGGGACCTTCTTTGGTCTTAGGATGTGCCAAAATGAGGGCCCCGCCCCCTGTGGGGTTGGGAACACTTAGATTTTTGACAATTACAATGGGATGGAATTTCTAGAGCTCCTAAGGGCTTTGCTAATACTCCTCTTCTTCCTTAGGGAACACCATAGGATGCCATATTTAGACGGAGCCCGTGGTCCTTCCAGCTCTCTGCCGGAGGCAGGTCTCATCACTTCTCCTGGGCATCTGAGGGGGCAACGCTTATCTGGTGGGTGTGTGGGCGCAAGCAGCTCCTCAAAGTTTACTATTCAGCATGGTGGGGAAGTCTCTCGTGATGGAGACATGTGGGCACATCTATTTATAACTCATGTTTTATTTGAGACAAGGAGAAGGTGAGTTTCTCCCTGGAAACACTCTAACAATAAGCAAGCAGAATCTCCAAATAGGGACTTTTAAAAGGCAAGTGTATAGACTTAGGTGTTTTTCTCCTTTTCCCAGCCTATAGCTTGGCTTCCAGGAAAGGATGTGGTTTGCTTTCATGCACAGGTGACTGTTTACGAACCCAGCTACTCCCTCAAGAAGGAGGATCCTCACATGTGGGTGAGGAGGTCACCCATAACCTTGTGGGTGTGGTTCTTGCTTCTTAACTCTTGAGTTGCCTTCATTCTGGCCTGTTTTCAAGCCTGGCTCTCCAGCTTCTTGTGGGTCCTGTGAGCCCAGAATCGTTCAGGGAGGAGTTTGCAGGCTGTGGAAAAAGAGTGGCTTAAATATCAGATAGGCAGCTGGTCTGGTCTGGGGCTCCACAGAGTCACTACTGTCCCAGACTCTTCCTGTCTTTCTGCTCCGACCAGCCTCAGCGTGTGCCTTCCATCCTCAAGGTCACATAATGCCATGACTGCTGCTGTAGCACCAGCCATCACATCACGTTCATATTCCATGCAGGAGGAATGAGGAGGCAGGAGGGACAAAAGGGTATTGCCGGCACAGTCAGCCACTTAGAAAAAAAATCTTACCCAGTGGACTTCCATTTATAAGTGGTCTGCCCTATAACAATGTCACACAGCCACCCCGAGTTTTAAGGGAAGCTGGGAGGGGCAGTGTAGTGGACACGGTTCCCACCCTGGCTAAAGCCAGGCTTCTGTTAGGAAGGAAGAGAGAGAGAGAGAATGGATGTTGGGGGGGGGGGCAAGTCTCACTCTTTGCCTCAACCCCCAACATCCTTGCCAGGGCTCGCTTTTGCTTAGATTCGTTTGAGTTACTTTCTGTGGCTTTCAACCAAAGAAGACTGACGCTGTAACTTATTTTTTTCTTCTTATAAAAACAATGCATTCAGATTTACTGTGGGGGAAGAAGGGAAAATACAGGAAAGAAACAACAACAAAAAAAAGAAAGATAAAGATCACCTGTAATACCACTACCCAGAGATAAACATCATTAATAATATATCGTAACAATAAATACCAACTCCTGGTTTTCTAGCTTTTAGAAAATAAACAGAATCTTAAAGGGATGCAGCCTTCCACGGAACATTTGATGCTTCGTTTGGTTTCACCCTGGGGTCTCTGCACGGCTGATGAGCCGCCATAATGGGGCTGGCCACACGGCTTGTTCACGGCTGGGCTCTGTTCCGACCTGTTAGTGCCCAGGCAGTACTTAAATAGATAAATAAGTGATCTATTTTTAAAATGCTTTTTATTTTGAACACATTGTAGAATCTCAAGAAGTTGCAAAAATATACATATACAGGGAGGTCCCAGGGACTACATCCAGTTTTCCTCAATGGTAACATGGATAATTACATAGTCCAATTGCCTACCCAGGAAATTGACATTTGTACAAAGCTGCAGAACTCAGTTTCACCGCTTATGTGGGGATTTGTGTGCAGTTTTGTGTGATTTTATCTCACGTGTAGGTCTGGGTATACCCATCACCACAATCAAGACACAGAACTGCACCACCACCACAAAGATCCCCCTTATGCCGCCCCTTTATGGTGGCTCACGACCCATCTCCATTCTTGCCCCTGGGAAACCACTGATCTGTTGTCCTTCCCTATCATTTTATCATTTAAAGAATGTTCTATAACTGGAATCCTATCGCATGTAACCTTTGGAGATTGGCTTTTTTTTCTCCACTCAGCATAATTCCTTTGAGATTCATAAAAGTTATTATGTGTATCAATGGTTTGTTCCTTTTTATTGCTAAGTAGCATTCATGGTGGTGGATGTAATGGTTTTGTTGAAGGGTACTGGGTTTGTTTCCAGTCTGGGGCTATTATGAATAAAGCTGCTACAAACAATCGAACAATCATGCACAGGTTTTTGTGTGCATGTACGTTTTCATTTCTGGGCGGATGCCCAAGAGTAATTTCTGGGTTGTATGGTAAGTGCATATTTGCTTTTGTGAGAGACCATCAAACCATTTTCCAGAGTGGCTGGCCTGTTTTACGTTTCCGCCAGCAGCGTGTGCAGGATCCAGTTTCTCCACATCCTCACCAGCACTGGGAGTTGTCACTGTTTTATTTTAGCCATCCTGGTAGGTGTGTAGTGACATTTCATGGTGGTTTTAATTGCATTTCTCCAGTGGCTAATATTGTCAAACTCTCCTCATATGCTTATTTGCCATCTGTTTATCTTTTTCAGTGAAATGTCTTGTTGTTTCTTTTGCCCATTTTCCAATTCGATTTTTTTTCCAATGGATTTTTGAGTGTTCTTTTTTTATATATATTCTAAATACAAGTCCTTTGCTAAATAAGTGGTTTGCAAATATTCTCTCCTAGTCTGTAACTTGTTTTTTAACCCCTTAACAGTCTTTTTTTTCCTGCTGAGATATAATTGACATACCATAAATTCACCCTTTTAAAGTGCACAACCCACTAGTTTTTAGTGTATTCGCAATGTTGTACAACCCTTCTCACTATTAAATTCCTGAGCACTTCCATCACTCCAAAAATAAACTCCAGACCCACCAGCAGTCCGTCCTCATTCTTTCCTTCCCTCCAGCCCCCAAAATCTACTCTGTCTGGATTCGCCTGTTCTGGGTATTTCACATAAATGCAACCCCACACCACAGGACCTTGTGTGTCCAGCTTCTTTAACTCAGCATCATGTTTTCGGGCTTTGTGTGTCATCGCAGGTGTTGGTGTTTTATTCGCCTTTCTGACTGAATAGTATTCCCTTGTATGGACAGACCACGTTGTGTGTATCCATTGTTATGAGCTGAACTGGGTCCTCCCAGGAGGAGATGTTGAAATCCTAACTCTCCGTACCTCAGAATGTGACCTTATTTGGAAATGGGGTGGTTGCGGATGTAACTAGTTGAACATGGTCATACTGAGGAGTGAGTCCTTAATGACTGGGGTCCTGATAAGATTTGCAGAGAGAAGATGGCCCTGTGACAGCAGAGGCCGAAAGTGAAGTGACGCAGTCAATGCTGAGAAACGCCGAGCTCGGCGGGCCACCACCGAGGCTGGAAAGGGCAAGGAAGGATTCTCCTCCGGCTCCCAGAGGAGCACGGCCCTGCCGATGCCTCGATTTCTGCCATCTGGTCTCCGGAGCTGTGAGACAGTACATTTCCACGTATTTTCCATGTATTTCCATGGTTTCAAGGCACCTGGTTTGCGGTAATTTGGTTCGGCAGCCCTAGGAAGCTCACACATGCGATCATGGTTTGAGGGACATCCGGATTGTTTCTATCCGTTGGCTGTTAGGAATCACGCTGCTGGGAACATTCGCGGACAGGTTTCGTGTGGACATATGCTTTCACTTCGCTTGGCTCTCTACTTAGGAGGGGAACTGCTGAGTCATATGGCAGCTCTGTGTTTAGCTGTGTGTGTGTGTGTCAAAATACACAGAACATAAAATCTATCATTTGAACCATTTTAAAGCGCACAATTCAGCGGCACTAAGAAATTCACAAATTGTGCAACCATCCCCATGATCTAGTTCCAGAACGTTGTCCCTCAGCTGAAACCCTGTACCCACTCCCCATTCCCTTTCCCCCCCAGGCCCTGAAAATCACTCATCTGCTTTCTGTCCCTATGGATTTGCGATCCCGAGTATTTCATTTAAATGGAATTCTACCATATATGTCCTTTTGCCTTTGGCTTCTTTCACTTACATTTTGCAGTTCAACCACATCCTGGCATGTAGCAGTAAAGTACTTCGTTCCTTTTATGGAGGAATAATATTTTACTCTCTGGATAGACTGCATTTTGTTTATCTGTTCATCCATTGATGGACACTGGGCTGTTTCCACCTTCTGGCTCTTGTGAATCATGCTGCTAATGAACATTCATGCACAAGTCTTGGTTTGAATGCCTTTTCTCCACTCTTTTGGTTACTTATCTGGGAGTGGAATTGCTGGATCTTTCTAGGCAAAGCGTCTGCACCCCCGGAAGAGGGTCCTTGCCAGAACCCGACCATGCTGGCACCCTGATCCTGGACTTGGAGCTTTTAGCACTGTGGGAAATAAGTTCCTGTTGTTTATAAGCCACCCAGTCTGTGGGAACTTTGTTGTAGCAGCCTGAACTGAGACAGTTTTGTCTGTTTTTGAACTTGATTGGGCTTCCTTGCTCGGCAGAGTCTGTGAGACTCGCGCATGCTGTTGGGTAGGTGGGTTGTTCCTTCTCGTTGCTGTATCAGATTTCATCACCAGAATATTCTACATGCTACAACCCACTGAGGGACACATGGGTTGTGTCCAGCTTTTGCCCGTCATAAATACAGCTGCGGTGGACATTCTTGAACTTGCCTTTGGGTGTATCCGGGCCCTTATTTCTCTTGGGAATGGGCGAGCTTGCTGGGACGTGGGGTGTATGTAGATGTAGCTCTAGTAGGTGCTACCAGACACATTTCTGAAGTCGGGGTACCCCGTTGTGCTAACACAGAGTGGGAGAGACTTGACTTTTGCCCAGCCTGTGATGGAGTTGTACTTTTTCTTTGCATTTCTTTAACACCTTTTCATAGGCCGGTTTCCCACTTAATATTATCTTTGACTAACACTCACTATAATCCTGAGAGGTTGGCATTCTTGTGTCCATCGGACAGATGGGGACATTCGGAGGGCAGAAAGGGCCCATGGCTTGACTTAAGATGAGCAGCTGGTAAATGGTGGATCCCGGATCTCTTCCAATGCCAGAGCGTGCACGCTCACCCGTGGCGCTGCAGAAGTTCTAGGAGAGGAACCATTCTTTACCCCCTTCAAACTGGAGGAAGACCGCTAGAACTCAGTTTGGCACTTTATTTTTTTCAGATGAGCACTTCAATCGTTAAGGCTCGGCAACACATGGGTTAAGAAGGCTCTGTGGGGAGCAGGCTTTGTCAGCCCTGGGGCACTGCCCATGGAAGCATGTCTGTGTACCCAAAGAAAACATTACAACTTGAGTAATAGCAAGTCCTGGAAATGATGACAGCCGCTCGCAAGCTTGTTGCAAGCCACGGGCTGGCCTTTGCAGAAACCTGATATTCAGGCATGCGTGTGGGAGGCAGGAGTCCCCGCCACTGCCTTCTCAGATTTCGAAATCTCCGAGATGCTAGAATCCATTTTCCCCTGTCTTCTAGGTCAGGTTCCCCAGAAGCAAACCCTGAGATGGTGATTGGCGTGCAAGTCATCCGTTAGGGTCGTGGTCCCAGGGTGGGAGGGGCAAGGGCGGAAGAGACCAAGAAGCCAAGTGGGGCCAGGGTTTTTGGCAAAGTCCCCCAGAGGGTTTGTCCGGGCTCAGGCCAAGGAGCTGGGCTTTCACGTTCAAGTACCTGTGTGTCCCTGACTAAGGGCTCACCTGGGGGTGCACCCTCCAGGCACCGCTCCATTTCTGCAGGTGCAGGCCATCAGAAGCAAAGCGCCCCAAAGCCACGGGAGGCCAAGAAGAACTGCGAGACTTTGGGGGAGCTCAGATAGCGCTCACGGTCATCTACAGGACATGCGGGAATGCTGGGTCTAGACTTTGACCTCATGGTGTTTCCTGCCTGAGCATCTCCGTTTTGCGGGGGGATGGGTGGCTGCCCATCTTGCTCACAAATCAACTTCATCAGGCTCCAGGGGTGTGATAAATTGTTAAAGGTGTGCCAATAACTTGTAACATTTTCTTTTATCCAGGAAACAAGAGGCCAGCAATGTTTTCCAGGGGTCTGGTGGTTTCTCTCCCTCTCTCCTCTGAAGCCCTTCCCTGCCCAATGCACACATGGGATTGTCTACTGTGACGTTGTTTACTGGGCTACTGCATGCTTATGGAGAAGTGCAGAAAGCATGTGACTGCATAATGGATGGGTGGATTTCCTGAGTGAACCCATCCATGTGACCACCACCCAGCTCAAGAAGCAGAACCTCCCAGCACCTTAGGAGATTCCCTGTGTGCCCCTCCCCCCGCCCCCCGCCCCAGGGAAAGACACCAGAGGTGAACTTTGCTTGCTGTTTACATTTATACAAGTGGAATCTCACGGGACGTGCTCTTCTGTGGCTGGATTCGCTTACTCAACGTGAGCTTTGTGAGATTGTCTGTATTACGGTTTGTCGTAGTGGTTTACCCGAGCCGAAGGCAGACGATTAACCGACTGAGCCACCCAGGTGCCCCGTAGTGGTTTACTCTTTTGCATGGCTGTCCAATATGCCACCACTTATTGATCGTTCCAGTCACTGATGCAGAGCTCTTTCTGGCCTGGGCTCTTTCTGGGTGCACGTATGGATGCATGCTGTTGGGCATACGCCTAGTAGGATTGCTGGCTCACGGGTATTTGCACGTTCAGCTTGATTAGGTGCTCCCAGTTTGCAAAGTGGGGGTGTACTGATTTACCCCTCAGAGCTGCACAGCGGCTCTGCCTCCTCCAGAACCTCACCAGCACTTGGTATTTGGAATCATCATTTTGCAACCCAGTCAGAATGGATGGGATCATACACTTCAATATTCTCCACCCTCAGGGGGCGCCTGGGTGGCTCAGTCGTGAAGCGTCTGCCTTCGGCTCATGTCATGATCCCAGGGTCCTGGGATCCCAGGATGGAGCCCCACGTCACTGGGCTCCCTGCTCAGTGGGGAGTCCCCTTCTGCCTCTCCCTCTCCCCCTCGGCTGTGTATGTCTCTCGCTTTCTTTCCCTCTCAAATAAATAAATAAATTTTTTTTTTTTAAATTTTATTTCTTTATTTTGACAGAGAGAGACACAGCGAGAGAGGGAACACAAGCAGGGGGAGTGGGAGAGGGAGAAGCAGGCTTCCCGCGGAGCAGGGAGCCCGATGCGGGGCTCAATCCCAGGACCCCGGGATCATGACCTGAGCCGAAGGCAGACGCTTAATGACTGAGCCACCCAGGTGCCCCTAAATAAATAAAATCTTAAAAAAAAAAAAATTCACTACCCTCAGGATTGCCACTGGTTCTTATAACATCTTTGTGGGAATTAGAAAAAGGAGACCCCTGCCTTAAGACACGAAAATGTTCGTGATAAAAGCTGATTTTGTTAGAGCATGACATGTGACTGCCCTCTGCTGGAAAACTGTTGAAATTCATAGTACAGACCTTGAATGCCTGAGATGCCTTTTAGGTGTGGTACCCTTGGGCAGTGCACACCCTGGACAACCACACATGGTGACCCTGCCACTCTTCACTCTTGTCCACACACACTGGAGGTGACGGAGAAGAGGTGGCCCAATGAAAGCTCACAAAATGATGGCCCAGGGCCTGAATCTGGCCTGCAGATTTATTTGACCCCATAGGAAACAAAATTGAGCTGATATTTTAAAATTTGGCAGATTTTGTCTAAAATCTGGAAAAATCTGAGAAATCAGAGAAAGTAGAGAAATTGGGCCCTCACTCCCAAATTATAACACAGAGGCTGTTCTGCATGTGTCTCCACTTAGCCTCAGTTTCCACCATGCCATATTGTCCCCCGAGCCCAAAGCCTCTGTTAATGGCTGTAGCAAAATGGAAATATCATGCTGATGTTAGTGCCAGATTCCTTCTCCGAGTCTTCACTTATTTATGGTAACTGCTGCTACAGGCATAGGAACTTGTGATCACTAGTCTTGACACTGACAAGGAGGAAAAAAAAAACAAACCACCCCAAGCTGCTCATCAGATTGTGAGATAAAGTAACTCCCATCTTCTTTGTGCTGGAGTGAAAATCCCATCGGACAAGGTTGAAAGGCTCTATGGAGTTTACCGCAGGCCCTGCCCGAGGGGCTGGCACCTCACGCACTGGTGGCCAAGCAACGGTGAAGGTGGAAGAATACGGCAGGAGGGCTGGGAGAGTGGGGGGAGGGGAAGGGGGTTGCATCTAGAACTTGCTTGGAGGGAAGCTGGTGTCCCAGGGATCAGGGCTGGGGTGGGGGCAGCAGCTTAACCTGTTGTGGGGCTGAGACAGAATTCAAAATGTCAGGTCTTTCTGTTACGTTGTTCTAAGCTAGTCTCTTCATTAACTCAAGAAATTTTCAATATCTATCTACATCTGTCTGCCTGCCTGCCTGCCTACTTACCTCCCTACCTATATATGGGCATCTGTGCCTAAATCAACTAACTTTGAAGGAACCGTCTTTATCATTTTTGTTCAATATGAATGATCAGAATATTAGGTGTGTTTGCTGGGCACTTCCTACGTGCAGGCGCCGTGTCATCTCAATTAGCCTTCACCGCGATGCCGTCTGCCCTACTGTGCGGACTATCAGAAGCCCCGTTTTGTGGACTTGTTTTACAGGGAAGCAAACTGAAGCCGAAGACCCAGGGTCACACTCAGTGGTGGGGTGAGGGTGGGTGTGAACCCAGACCTTCCTGACTGCAGGGGTCCTGCTCCGGATGCCTCTGCTCTCGGCTCTGATGCTGTCTGATCTAGAAGCAGAACCTCTTACCTGGTGGCACCAGATAGAACTAGGTGGGAAGCTGGTGCCTCGTTACGAATGTGTTGGTACGACAGCTGCACTCTGGGAAACGTGGCTCTTTTTGATTTAGGATGTCATGAACTTTGAGAGCCTACGGGCTAAAAACCCCCGGAGGCCTACCCTTATCTTCTTCTTACAGGGCCTCCCAGAGTGACCTGAGGCTTTGCACAAGGTCACACGGCCCATCAGTGGCAGAACCGGAATTAGAAGCCTGCGTCCTGACTCATTGATTTTCTCCACCCGATGTCGAGCCTCAGAGTTTCCAAATCCGGCAGGCATCAGCACGCTGCTCTTTAGAAGGATGAGCCAATTTACATTCTCCCCGGCAGGATGCGGGCTGCCCCCTCTGCTGGAGAGGCCTTTCTCAAATTGACAGATGTCAGCAGCCTTGATTCGCACGGGGCTTTTCCGAGCAGGTGTCCCGCGCGGGGACCGCGGCTCATCTCGGATTCCTGCCATGGCGCAGAGGCGGCCCCCGAGGCACTCCTGCTCCAGTAAGCTGCGTCTTGCCCTTGCTGCCAGGCCTCTGCCGGACAGCTGGCTTGGGGAGGGGGGTAACCGGGCCCGTGTTGTGCCCTTGCGGGGGTGTGGTAAGGACCCCATGAGAGAAGGGCATGGAAGTGTTTGGGAAAACCGTGCCATGCTGGGCAAACACAGAGCAGTGTGATTGCAGTGGGTGGGAAAGCAGGCAGGAGGAGGCAGATGGGAGGGTGTTGCGGCTTCTCTGGAGTCGGGCCCGGAGCCCGGTGCTTCCCTCCCTCGGACATTGCAGGGCTCGCCAGGCTCCGTGTGAGCAGGTGGGGGGGGGGTGCCAGGGCTCCCCGACTCTCCAGCTCTGCACGTTCAGCTGCACTGGAGCCTTCCATTTGAGACATCTGCCAGCTAGATTCAAGAAGAGCTGTGTTTAGGCCGAGAAGAGGTGATTATTTTGCATTATGTACGAGTAGCCGTCCAGGAGAATGAGAAATTTCCCTCTGAGAAGGAAATAAAGAGACGTTGCCTGATTCCTGTCAATTCTACAACTCACGGAGAGTTCTTCGTCTTTGTAGGGAAGGATGTTGGGGCTGGGCAGGGGGTGGTGACATGTGCGGAGTCCTTCCACAGGCAGGAGTCAAAACGGGTTGGACGTGTTCATCCATTTATTTCCTCATTAAAAAATAATGTATTGAACACATGCCTTGTCTTATGTATGGATCCAGCCCTCGGGGCCCAAAATGCAGGCAGAAATGGATACCCACACGGGTGACAAAGTACTAGAGGGACACCGCTGGGGGAAACGTCAATGCTGCTGGGGAGGTGGGTGTCAGGGAATCTTCCAGAAATGAGGTAATGTTTGCACTAGGTCTTAGAGGATGCATACGATTTTCCCAATTAGACAAAGAAGGGACAGGCATTTATGGTGGAGGAATAGCATGAGCCAAGGCCCTGAGGCTGGGAAGTGCAGGGAGTTTGGGGGCATAAGGGATCACCTGCAGTGGCTAGAGCATAAGGCACTTGGGGAGAAGGGGGGAGCCCAGATCAGGCTGTGAGAGCCTCCGATGCTGGGTGGGGGCACCTTGCCTCATAATTCCATGGAAAGGAGGCTTTCTTTTGGAGGGCATAGCACTGCTGGAAGGGGAATTTGTCCCCCTTGCAGAAGGAGGGTGGCTCCTCGGATGGATAGCTTGGGCCGAAAGCCACTGCCAATGTGTGCTTCTCTCTTTGTCAGGCCTGTTTGCCCGCCACTGGAGTGTCCCCACTGTGCTCAGAGGTACAGCCCGCCTGCCAGCCCTGTGTCCCCTCCCTCACGATCTTCCATGTGGACAGCCGGGGACGTCTGCCTGGGAGACCCAGACCCATCCACAGCAGCGAGGCTCCCGGGGAGGCTGGGGCTTGGAATGCCTGGGTGGAGCAGAGCCCCCAGCCCATCAGGAACACCCTGGCCTTGGTCTGGTCCACTAATGAGAAGTACATTCTTACTGCTTTAAGCCCCAGCACATTTGGGGCCGGTTTGTTACAGCAGCTAGCCCGGGTTTGATAAATGAGGTGTTGGGAGAAGAAAGTGCAGGCAGGAGGAGAGGAGCAGAATTGACCCATGAGAGGGACTCCTTCCCTGGTGGATGCGCAGTGTAGCTCAGAACACGCCAACACACAGGATACAACATGCCGACCACTAGGGGGCGCTGTTGCACACGATGCAGCAAGTGTCTCTGGAACTCTAAGCTTCAGGTAAAAACAGTAAACACACACACACAGAAACCACCATGGAAAACGAATTCTAGTATTTCCTCTAATCTACAAGTTTTGCATTTTTCAAAGAAGGTAACAGTCAGTGATGTGCTGCCCCAAAACTTGAAAATCGATTATCTGGGGTTTGCACATGCCGACAGACACCAAGTTGTCTCTCCCATTTGCACAGAATACAACTTTGTCGGCGTTTGCCTTCTGTCTCCAGACAAAACTCTGAACGTGTCCAAGTGATCTGAGACACCGCGCCACACACATCCCGGATCAACCACTTGTACTCGTATCGACATCTCAGCACTGCCTCTGGGAGAACCCAGACTAAGACAACCCACTGTGATCATCGATTACACAGGACATAGAGAACACACGACATCGGGGGCTTAGTTAGAATTGTGTTTCCAGGTCTGGGGATGTACGTCAACCACAGATCTTGAAAGTGCAGTGGAAACCTGCGATCTTATGTACTCAGGCTTCTGGTTTTGGAAACTGCACTTCTCCCCAGCCTGTGCCTCCAACACCCAACTGACGGTCCCAGTGGGAGCCACCATGCTTGTTCAGCACCTGCCGCAAATGCAGGCTTTGCTCTGGAGCTGATTTCTGACCAGAGACTCCAGGTTGGCTGGAGTTGAGCATGGTTCTCCGGACCCCAGGGAGAGAAGCCCTGTGTACCTCGGGCACAGGACATCTCCCAAGTGACCAGGCATGCCAAGAAGGCAGACCAATGCCTGGGTTCCTTCAAGGTCTCTGGTTCCTGGCTGTGGTCCTTTCTGGAGCCTACACTCATGACTCCTGCATCCTTAGTATGCAAATCCCGTCTGTGGCTGGTTGTAACCCAGAGCCAAGGAAGTCCTACCTCACATGGAAATAGAGGTTCCCCAGTGTCCAAAAAGGCTTGTCATCAAAGTGGGATCCAATTATGTTTATTAGCTGACACTTACCGAGTCTGGAGAGTAGAAAGCTTTACAACACCAAGAATCAGAGCAGAATGGCTTCAGCTCAACTCTGTCAACCAGAAACACAATTAATCAAAGCAGTGCATTTCCCAAGCTCCCTGTCAGCCTGACGCTTTACGGTATTGGGATATGATTTAAGGGGAAGCTGATGTTACGAAGCGAGGGGACTGGTGTGCATTAAATACAAACGCACAAACAAGGGAGGGGATGGGTGGTCATGCTGATTGCTCCGGGCTACATGTAAGGTTCTAAGAGTGACGCTGGATCTTCTACAGTCAGACGGGGAGTCTAACGTGGGACGTTTCCTCCCTGCTCCACACTGCACAGCTTCCCAGGGAATGTGGGGGCAGGGCATAGATTTGGTACTGGGTCGGCCTGGTACCTTGCAGAGACACCACCTTGGGTCCTCATGGTCTTCTTCCTCCAAGCAAACCAAGGAGCAGTTTCTCTCCTGAAATGCAAATGTGGAGTCTTAAGTCTTTAAAGTCTGAGTGAGGATGCTGGGCACATAGGTGGTGCTCAATAAATACATATAAAGTGAATGAATGAGTGAATGAAGTCTTGTCTTCCCAAGCTGCCCGGATTCAAGGGGAGGGGACACAGGTCCCGTCACTCCACAGAAGGAGTGTCAAGTTAATATTTTTAAAAGAGCGGTGGGATGGCAGATAGGGCCATGGTCTCTTTTGGAAAACACAATCTGCTTATGACCGTGACACTAGGGAATCAAAGATTTGGAAGGACCCTCTGCCAATCCCCACCCATGGCCCGTATATATACGATTTACAGAAGAGAAATGCAGGAGAAGGGGCGTGGTCTGTGGTCCAAACTCAGCTCATCCATTTATTCCCAGAGTGACCTTCGACCTGCACCTCCCTGCATCCGTAACAGCGGGTGCATGCGATGAGCGGAGGCCGGGTGCCTCTTAGGGTCACCGCTACTAGTCATGGTTGGTCAAGTCCGCTGCGAGGCGCTTTGCACGTCTTAACTGCCATGTGTATGGTCTGTATGTGACATGCCCTGCACTGTTATGAAGACACACTGTCTGGTACCGGCTTTGTTGGGACAAGGTGGGCTCTGTGGCACAGTACTGCCAGAGGAGGAACACTGGGGAGAGTCCAACAACCCAGAGGTCCCACATTTGTTGAGAGAAGGGCTTGGACCCAGGGACCCCAGGGAAACAATGCTGGAGGGCACCCCGGTGGGGTGGGTCTTGGCTTGGGACCTGCAGCCCTGGGTGTGCTGTGCTGTGTGCTTATTAAAATCAGAGTCAGGGGATTTAGTCTCTGGACTTAGAGAAATTCCATGATTCTCTCCAGGTGAGCACTGTGTCTCCCGCACCAGCCTGCAGTGAGTCTCTGGGTCAGGGTCAGGATGGGGCAGATTCTGTATTCCGCCTTGTAAAGGGAGGCGCCTAGTGTGGGCCCCCACCCAGAGGCTGGGCTTGACCTGACTCTAGATTGCTCCAGGTGTGGAGGGAGTGGGGGAGGGCACCGTGGGGTGGGGGGCCCGCACCTTTCTTGGGATACAGAGCTCTGAAGTGAGCTTTGGCCAACGTTCGGTGCCATCTTCTGGGAGCAGCACACGTTGCGTGTTTTGTGCCCGTGTATTTCCATCTGCAGGATCTCCCTTCCCTAACTACCTCACAGGGATATAAAATGCCTGCAAAGTACTTTTTTGTTCATCAGACAAAAAGAAAAAAAAAGGCACTACTGAAATAGAAGATATTATTAATACTGCACGATTGTAAAAATGGTGATCAGGGAATTGAGAATTAAGGCATTATGGGACAGCCACGGCAATGAATAATTTAGAAATAAAACATACATGATAAAAGAATTATCAGAGCTACTAATTATGGAACAGGGACCATTAAGGGAACAGAGGAAAGTCTGCACTGAAGGGAAAATGGGAAGAAGATTGGTGAACGGAGAAAGTGGAAAATGGAGCGGGAGAGAAATATTTATGTGCATCATCTTTTCTGTCTGAGATGTGATGCGTGGAAGGGAACGGAGTCGTTTGGAGAGGGAAGGGATCATTGTTGAGTAAGAGTGATTTATTTTGTATGTTTACACTGAAGTCAGTTTCACTGAGGTGTAATTTACATCCAGTGAAATTTGCCTTTGTTAGTGTGCAGTTCTATGAATTTTGACAAATAGATATCATCGTGGACCCTCCCCTGCAATGGAGGTCTAGAACATTCCATCATCCCCCAAAGCTCCATCTCCACCTCCTCCTTTCTACCCCCTCCTCAATCACCCACAACCTGTCTTACGCCCCCATCACATCTGGAGATGTCCTGCTCAAGGCCGGGAATGACTTCTTGATGACCAAATCCAGTAGATGTCTTTGGGATGGGTTAGTTGTTTATTCAACTGAGTGGAGCCAGGAAGCAGGTGTGCACAGAATGGAGGTACTGGCCCAGGAGGGGAGTAGAGGAGACATGAAGGAATTCAGATCTCAGGGCCCTAATCCCCTTGAAGGGAAAGGCCAGGCTGCCCCATCTGAGTGATGAGTTTGGGGCTTTGGATAAGGTGCGGGGAGGGTGGGAAAAGCCGGGAAGGATCAGGAGGAAGGGGAGGGGGGTCACACTGTGGGAGACCAGAACTGTCTCCAGGTTCCGTGTGGTCAAGGAGAGGGGACGGTGAAGGGAAGGAGCAGGAGGTCAAGTGCGCGGCAGGGCTGAGTGTCGGGACAGCTGCAGGGAACAAGGGGCACAGATGCGGTGCTGTGTCGGCTTTGCCCACAAGCTTCCTGTCACCAGGCACTTTCTCAGTGCAGTGCGGAGGGGCGGGAACAGGACTCCCATTCTCCAAAGCACCTGTCTACAACCTCTTTCGTTTCCTGCTCAAATTCACCTTGAGCAGACAGTCCAATTAGATTCCCTCTGCACCTGTTCTACCCCCTGGGATGGGTGGACGTGTGCACCCAGCTCTGACAAGAAGACTTCTAGTGTCTTCTGGCTCCAGATCTGAGCGTGAGCTTGCAGAACTCACATGACAAGACCGAGTGGCCGATGCCAGCCTTCTCCCCTGATCTTCTGATGAATAGAGGAGGGTGCTTCTCGATGGACACTCACTTCCTCGGTGACCTCGGCTGCACTCAGAGCAGATGTTCAGCTGCAGCTCTGTCAGGTGCAGCTCCCGAGACCATCCTTAAAGAGTCTGCCTGGTCCACCTGGTAGACGGCTCCCCCCAGGCCCTGGCTCCCCTCCATGACACTATCACACCTGTGCACGTCCACCCGGGCCCCGGTCTTCTCTCATGTCACTGGCACACTTGTCCACCATCCATCTGTGCCCAGGCCCCTCTCCAGGGGCATGGTGACACCCCCTTCCAGGCAGATCTTTGCCGACGTTGGCACCTTCCTCAGGTTTGGGTGCCCTCCCTGCCACCTCAGCAGAGAGAGTCCACCAGGTGTCCAGTGGCTGGTTGGGTCGAAGATCCAAGGTCAAGACAGAGCTGTCTCTTCGGGCCTCATTCACACCAGGTCAGGCCCACCTGAACCAAACCAACAAACCAAACAAAGCAACTGCCTGTAAATCAGACTCGAGTGGCAACTCTCCTTGCCTGTCCACATCTGGAAGGATAGAGTGGTTTTATTCAGCCATTTTCACAGCCAGATGACCTAATCTAGGAAAGTTCTTTACTCAGTTTAAAACAGATTGTTCAGTTGATTTGTGAATCAAAATACTAAACTCCAGAGTAGTTTCCACAGACTCAAGAATGCTGTACCAATTGTCCATGACGAAGGTGGATCCAGAAGCTCAAAGCTCTGCTCACACAGGGGAAGGGGCAACCTCGCCTTCTGATTACAAACAGCTCATACCCAGTGCAAAAAAACTTGAAAAAAACAAAACGAAAAACAAACAAAACCCCTAAACCAACCCACAGAAAACACAAAAATTAAATATCTCTCAGGCAGCCTGCCACCCAGAGATAACCACTACTAATATTTTAATAGTAATCCTTTGGTTTTTTTTTTTTTTTTTAAAGATTTTATTTATTTATTTGAGAGAGAGAGAATGAGAGAGAGAGCACATGAGAGGGGGGAGGGTCAGAGGGAGAAGCAGACTCCCTGCCGAGCAGGGAGCCCGATGTGGGACTCGATCCCGGGACTCCAGGATCATGACCTGAGCCGAAGGCAGTCGCTTAACCCACTGAGCCACCCAGGTGCCCCTGTCCAATTATTTTTTTAAGGGGAAGTTTCTTGTGCATTCTTTCTAACCTTGGGCATGTTCCCAGTTTCTGTCCCGTTTAGCTATCAAGGCAACTGGTAAGGAAATCTTCCCACCGTTTCGCAGGAAACATGGCTAGCAGAAGCTTCGTGAAGCTCTGCGTTTTCTGTACCTGGAGTTAGAATTCCTCGCCAGGTTCTCTGACTTTAACCAACATTCTATTTCACTATACCTCAGCTGCCTTTAACTCACAGACAAATTAAAATTCTTTGAAGTTATCTCTTAGGCGATTTTCACTTCTAAAATGATCTTTTAATAACTTTGAAGAGCCTAAGCAATCTCTCCAGACTTTAATATACACTTTATATGCAAACGATGCTGGAATTCATAAAGAAGCTTTATGTGTTGTCATGACTTGCATCATTGGTTCTCAAACCTTGTTCCTTGGAGCTGGGGTGCCCTGGGGCCCTCCCAGCACAGGGCGGAGAGTGAAGGGGGCAGGTGGGAGTGTTTCCTGTCCTTGCCCACTTCAATCATAGCAGCTCTGACTGCCTCTGACATTTTATTTGCGGGGGGGGGGGGTCTCTGATTGTATCCACAGGGAGATTTCTTTTGACGAAAGTATTTAGCTGCTAATAAATAAAATATAACAGAATAAGATGTTCTCTGTGAGTTTATGAGAGACAGAACTGAAGACCTCAGATTCTATAATGAGATGATTAAAAAGGCATGATCCTGCTGTCCATCCATAAGCCACACTCAGCCATTCAAAGGAAGAAAGCTGATATTCGGTCCATGCACAGTTTTAGGTGGCTTAGAAGAATAATGTGTACTAAAAATAGGAACACATACACAGATTAAAATCCACTTCAGGGGGACAAGCAGAATAGAGTGTGACCCTGATGAAGAGCTGCCCACGGAGTGAAGAAGAAACAGAGAGAGCAATGTGGGGGCAAGGATGTCCATTCCAGGGGCCGATGGCCACACGTGGCTCATGAGCATGTGTCACCAAGGAGCCTGTGTGGGGACTGGAGCGTAGGGATGGGGAGGCAGGGGAAAGCTGGAGAGCGTGGCACTGCTCAGAGCAGGTGGGGCCCGGTAGGCATGGTTAGGATTTGGGGCTTGGTCTTAAGAAAAGCAGAAGCCATGGACGGTTGTAAGAGGGTGGCCAGAAGGATGGACTGGGAGCAGGATGTGCGTGCAGAGCCCAGTGCAGAGGGCCAGGAGGGAGAGGAGGAGTACAGCCCGGGCTCACACACCGTGCGGAGGTAGAGGGAAGGCGGTGGACTGGAGGTCTTTGGGAGGTGAAATTGGCAGGTCTCGGTTGGGTTTGGTTACCCCAATTAAGGGAGAAGACAGCGAAAGTGCCTTGTAAATGGAGAAACTGAGCCAAGAACATGTTGGTTCCGATGAGCATTGAAGGAGTATCTTGGATGATGAATCTTGAGGGCTGTGTCCTTTTTCTAGAACTTGGTGAGAAAGGCAGGTGTGGCTTCCATTTTTAGATGGTTTTATTTTTATTTATTTTTTTATTGAAGTATAGTTAACATGCAGTGTTATATTAGTTTCAGGTGTACAATACAGTGATTCCACAATTCTATGCATTACCCGGTGCTCATCGCAGTAAGTGTACTTTTAATTTCCTTTATCTGCTTCACCCATCTCCCCACGTGCTGGCAACAGCCAGTTTGCCCTCTGCATTTAAGAGTCTGTTTTTTGTCTCTTTCTTTGTTCGTTTGTTTTGTTTCTTAAATTCCACATATGAGTGAAATCATATGGTCTTTGTCTGCCTCTGACTTATTTCCCTTAGCGTTATCCTTCTGGCTCCATCCATGTTGTTGCCAATGGCAAGATCTCACCCTTGTTTTTATGGCTGAAGAATATTCCATTGTGCGTATACACCACATCTTCCGTATCCATTCATCTGTCAGTGGATACATGGCTAACGCAGATAGTGCTGCGATAAACACAGGCGTGCGTATATCTTCGCAGCTTAGCGTTTCCGTCTTCTTTGGGTTGATGGTTCTGTTGATCAGCATAAGCACGGCTAGCTGCTGCCAGACACCTCCACATCTCGGTGCCACTTCAAGAGTTAGCTCCTCCCTCAGGGCACAGACTGATGCAGGCTGGGCTTTATGGAACCACTGCCAGGCTCCTCGTTGGGGCGCAGCTCTGCTGAGAGACAGGGCGCCTGCCTTGGGCCTGCTGAGGTGGGGCAAGGTGTCCCTTCAGTGGACGCTGGGGTGGCTGAGTCCAAAGATGGCCACAGTGATGTCTCAAGTCCCTCATGTTCTTCTAGAGCCTTGCCTCCCTTCATCAAGGTCCCCCTCACTTTCTGAAACTGAGCAGCCCTTCGAGACCGCCTCAAGCAACACAGTCTGGCAGAAGGGATGCTATGTGGCTTCTGAAGCAAGGTTGTAAACGTATGGCGCACTTCCGCCTTGTTCTTGCATGACACTTGCTCTCGGATGCGCCGCCACGCCATGCTGTGAGCAGGCCCAAGCAGCCGCACAGAGACCACACAGGGATGCTGAGTATGGGTGCCCTGGCGGCCTGGTGAGGTCTGAGCCAATGGACCAACCACCAGATGCACGAGCCAAGACCCCCCTCAGGGGATTCCAGCCCCTGGCCTCCAGCCGAGGACCCCACACCGCGGAGCCCCAGATCCTTCTGTCCCTGCTGTGCCCTGCCCTATTCCAGACTCACCGAATCCATGCACAGAACAACACCCTTGTAGCTCTCAGGTTTTGAGGGGACGGGGCCTTCTGGGATGCCCCCGGCCTCTTGCCCTGCCATGTGAAGCCTCACCTGCCCGCTGCCTTCCCTGGGCAAGGGAGCCTGTGCGGGCGGCCGCTGTGAGTGACTTGGTTTGGTTAGGTTGAGCCTTATGTGGTTTTGTCCCGAGAGAGCCTCTGGAGTGGTTGCACACCCTCTAAAACTCAAGCTAATTAAGCTCCAAATTAACTACAAACATAAGGAAATTGATCTGAAAAGCAGTGTACATGGAGAGGAGAAATGAAGTGGAAGTCCAGCCCGAGACAAGGCCGGAGGCTGCTCTGCGGACGGAGGCCCTCCTGCTGGGGACGCGGCTGTTTCCGGTCAGGGCCCCTGCCGCTTCCTCGGCGTCAAGGTTCTGGAATGCTCCACCCCTCCATGTGCACATGAGGTCCCTGCTCCTGCTTCTTGGAACCTGACGAGCGGCCCATCTGTCAGACGGAGGGAAAGCTGGCCCAGACGAGGCCGTGGAAGTTACCCCTGCCGTGACGCAGCTAGAGCAGGTCCTGCTGAGGAGCGCCGCTCCTGTGTCTGCAGGGCCCCCCGGTCCCGACCCATCACACGCCGGAGGGGGGGCCCAGCCCTGGGAGAGCACTAGATGCCCCTGAATGGTTCACCTGACAGTGGTTCACTTCAGGTGATGTGAATCTCACCTCCGTAAATGACTGCACCATCAACAAAAACACACACAAACACCTCCACGGGGTCGACACTATTACGAGCCATTGGGGGGGGGAATGACACGGGACTTTGGGCCCAGAGGTGACTGGCCTGGCTCCCAGCGGGTTCTGGGGGGAGCCAGGATCTGAATCCAGGAGGTCTGCCCTCAGAGCCCGAGCTTTTACCACGGAGCAGTTTGCGGGAACGTTCTCCAGGGAGAAGGGACCCTTCTTTACCCAGACCATGTCACATCCTTGGCTTTTTTAAAAGAGGTTTTCTAGAAAGTACGTTTCTCCTATGAGGAGAGGGGCCCATCCTTACTTTATTTCCCTTTGCCATGACCTCCTCTGCTTATCTAAATGTTCACTGGACACTAAGCAGGATCCACATTGGTCCTGTGGGAAACCCAGAATCAGACTTGGGCTCTGCTTGGCAAATTAAGATTTAAGTCAAAATAGCGCCTGGCTGGCTCGGGTCAGTTGAGCATCCAACTCTTGGTTTTGGCTCAGGTCATGATATCAAGCCCCCTATTGGGCTCTGCACTCAGTGGGGAATCTGCTTGAGGTTCTCTCTCTCCCTCTGTCCCTCCCCCTGCTTGTGCATGTTCTCTAATAAATAAAATCTTAGAAAAATATATATATTTCAAACATAATAATTATCCTGAGGTCACAGTTTCCAGAGATGAAGCCCTCCCTGATCAGGGACTCCTGGCAGCTCAAGCTTTTAGAATCTTCTATCCAGAACCACAGGTAACTTCACGTTCATTTAAAAATATCAATGTTCTACATATTGATGGGGGTTGGGTCACACAGGGTATGCTTTTGTCCAAACTCAATGAACATGCATTTAAAATCTGTGCATGTCATTGTATGCAAATTTTACATAAAGGACAGTAAACAGACTTGGACTCTAGATAATGATACACATGCCAATGTATTTAGAAAAAGTGTATTGATGTTTGCAATTTCTTTGGAATGCATAAAAAAAAAAAATAAGGGTGGTTGGGTGAAGTGATGGACAGATACCTGATAAAGTAAGTATAGTTGAGTGTTCATGGTGGAATCCAGGTGTTGGCTAGATGGGTGTTCACTGTAAAATTCCTTCAACTTTGCTACTCATTTGAAACATTTCATGATAAAATGTTAGGGGGAAAGACACCTGGGGCAGACCCAGTCCCAGGGGGCCCAGTTCAGCAAGCCTAGTGTTGGCTGGGTTCCAGCCCCATTCCTCCCCTTGCATGGGGGCGGTGGGGGGGGGGGGCTGTGCCACACACCACAGCTGGGCATTCAGGTGCCCCTCCACCCAGCCACCTTCATGAGAGTCCTTGGATACCCTTTCAAATATTTTTTAATGTTGCAGACATTTTCATTTCCTAGTGAGATGAAAATTCCCAGCTTAAGGCTTTTGCTTTTCCTCTGAGAGGCTTCTCAACCTCTGCTTGTCCCCCTGAGTGATTTCCACATCATCTTGGTTACTGTGGCTTTATAATAAGTCCCATAGTAGAGTCTTACCCTCCAACTTGCTCCTCCTGATTTTCTCTCCCCTTCTCCAGCATTGCCCTGTTCCTTCCTGGCCCTCTGCGTTTCCCTGTGAATTTCAGTAGACTTCTTTTAGAAAACTGTGGGGCAGTAGCTACTCAAGCTGAACCTGTTTATGTCCTCTGGCCCAGGAAATCCCAGCTGAAGCATACGCTCCAGTGAAATGCATGGAGGCCCCAAGCCCGAAACTGCCTGCCTGCTGGTGGGGTGACGGGTGAATGCGTTGTGCACGGTCCCACCTCGGAAGGCTACAGGGCCGTGAAAATGAAGGAATCACCGCCACAAGCGGACTCATCTCACAAATGTAACATTCAGTGAATGGAGGCAGGTGGGACGATCCATCCTGTGTGATTGCTTGTATACAAAGGACAAAACCAGCCCCAACTCATCTGTGCTGTTGGAGTCGAGAGAGAGGGTACCATTTGGGGGACAGTTGACTAGAAGGGGGCCCAGGGGGATTTTGGGGCTCTGGTCATGTTCTCCTCCTTAATCTGAGTATGTGGCTGTATTCGGGTTGTGAAAAGACACCAAGCTTTATGCTTATCATCTGCACTTCCACACGTAGGTGATGCCTCGGCAAAAGGTTTTTAAAAATGGGGGTGGGGGCAAGGCGGCAGAGTGTTACTGCTTTCCAAAGGAAGGACAACTAGTGACCTGTCCCTCAGAAGCCTTCTGCCCAGGACAGACTGGTGGCCTTGGGCATGGCCTCGGCCTCCACGCAGCTCCCAGCAGCTGGCCGTTATGGACATTTTCTGGTCCGCGTGGTTCCTCCAGGGTCTGTCCCTCACCCTTCATGCCCTCTTCCTCTCTCCCTCTCCCCCCAGCCGGGAAGCCTTTTTGGTCTCACAGGCGGGATGCCTTCTTATCCTATTCATCTTGCTTCTCCAATCTCATCTACATAGGAGAGAACATTCTAGGCCTCTGGGCATAGACTTTTTTTAAGATTTTTTTATTCATTTGAGACAGAGAGATACAGAGAGAGAGAGAGCACGAGCAGGGGGAGAGGCAGAGGCAGAGGGAGAGGGAGAAGCAGACTCCCCGCTAAGCCAGGAGCCTGATGCGGGGCTTGATCCCAGGACCCTGAGATCATGACCTGAGCCGAAGGCAGACGCCCAACCATCTGAGCCACCTAGGCGCCCCTGGGATAGACTTTTGACACTCAGTCTGTTGAGGCTATCCTGGTACAGACTGGGGGGAGGGGAGCTTATAAAGAACAGACATTGAATTCTCACCATCCTGCAGGCTGGAAGTCCAAGGTCAAGCCGCCAGCACGGCTGTGTTCTGGTGAAGGCCTTCCTGGTTCATAGATGGCAGCAGTCTTGCTGGGTCCTCACAGGGTGGAGGGCGCAGGGAGCTCTGTGGGGCCTCCTTTAGGAGAACACAAACCCCGTTCGTGAATCCCATTTTGTAAGAAGCTCCACCTTCACGACCGAAGCACCTCCCAAAGGCCCCACCTCCTGACACCATCACCTTTGGCGGTTAGGATTTCAACATACGAATGTGGGGGGCCATGTTCAGAGCGTAGTTATGGCTCGCTCTCTTTCTGCATTTCTGCTCTGCCATTCGTTTATCAGAGCACTATCAGCAGGGTCGAGGGAAGTATTGGGCATGATAAAAGCATGGGCATGGAATCAGGTGGAGGTGATGGCCAGACCCCACTGTGAATGTGCCAAATGCCACCGAACGGTACAGTCTAGAAACGTTCATTTTACGTGGTGTGGATTTCACCCCAATAAGAAAAAAGAAACAAAGGGCATTCATTAATAATTCAAAAACCGTATCAACCTGCATTATGGCTCAATCTCCGAGCCAGGTGCAGGGAGTGAACCCAGCACCTTTAAATCTATCCTTGCTAATTGCGGTGAGCTCAGACTTCTGGCCATGGCAAACCGACTTTATGTGATTAATTTAGCAAATGTCATGGTCAAGAGGACAAGCTGTGGAGCATACTGAATGGGGTCGAGGCTCAGCTCTGCCACTTACGAGTTCTGTGACCTTGGCAAGATTTCTGATTAAAAAAAAATTGTTCATTTATTATCAGCGGCCCGAGAGGGAATGCCTGAGTCTTCTCTCATGGCCTGTGTTTAACTTTCAACATCTCGTGAACTTTCCCCCTAGGAAATGGCAGATCTGGCCACGAAATGTCCAAGAAGAAAGAGAGTAATCAGAAGTCATAACATCCCCCACATGGTGCCAAATGTTAAAAAAAAAAAATGAACCACTGGCCGACTAAAAACGCTTCTGGGAGTCACAGATGCTGAAATTTTTTGTGCTTCGGTTTCTTTATTGGTGAATCGGGAGTGATAATCTGACCCGTCTTGGTGTGGGCGTGATGGGACGGGGGTGTTCGATGCCCAGACCAGCAGCTGTGAGCTTTGCTGTTCTTCTTGTAATTCTTATTACTATTAATTCACCTGCTGGTTCTGAATGCATTCGGGGAGGGCAGAAAATTGCTTGTTTTCTTACACGCTATAGACTCAGCTTTGAATAGCATGCCTGGCCCTCGATACATAGTTCAATGAGTAACTGAATGAATTATATTAGTATTCAAAATCCAAAAAATTCTGTGCTTTTATCTCTGGAGTTTGAGGTTGAGCCACATCCTTCTGCTGTTCCAGTTCTCGAATTCTCTGTGAGCCCCTTGTGGTGCCCAGCAGAGCCCCCAGGCGGCTCCAAGAACACATTCGCTGAGTGAACGGCCACATCACCGACGCTCATTTGACTCCTTGAATACAGAAGATTTTGACGAATGTTACTTTGTGGTTGGAGGGAAGTGTTTCCTGGGAGTTGAGCCTGGTGGCGTAGAGCCAGCGATGCTCTGGGCGAGTGCGGGGTGGGTGGAACCGGCCAGCTTTGTCTGAAGCAGCTCGAGGAAGCAAGCAGTTCTGATTGTGTCGTGGACCCATCCGCAGAGCTGGCAGAGCTGAAGAGCTGGACGGCTCATCATAACCCTTGCAGCGGGAGTCACTCTTTACACTGGGATCCCACGGAGATCCGAGGGGCTGGCGTGGACCAGCGTCCGTGGCTGAGGCTGCAACAAACCCATGGCTCTGAGCATCTGAGGCCAGAGAACCTCCCAAGAAGATGAGGCTGGTGGCCCAGCAGGACCAGACTGGGGAAGCAGCCAGGGGTGGGGACACATGCTGTCACCTTCCACTTGTTGACAACACTCTGTCTCCAGCTCCTCTTGCCATTTCCGTATGGAACTCTGACTTTGGCAGAACCCTACTTTTGTGCACAACTCAGTGGCCACCCTAATAGACCTCCCTCTTTACGGTGACCCATCTGTCACCCAGGAGAAGGATGATCTGACCTGCTGCCTGCCAGGGCCCCGCCAGGTCAGTCCGGGCAGCCCCACCCTCATTTTCTGATCAGTAGGTCTTGTTTGCCCAATTATTTGAACAATTTAATTGCATGTTGCTTTCGCATGTCACAATGATGCTCTTATAAATTACCGGGTGCTGAAAGTAGAAGCAGGGTGGCTTAGAACAGAAACGTATTCTCACATAGGTTCAAAATCAAGGTGTCAGCAGGGCTACATTCCCTAGGAGGGCTCTAGCGGAGGAGCCTTTCCTGCCTCTTCCAGCTTCTGGGGGCTCCGGCTTTCCTTAGCTCATGTCCACATCACTACACTCTCTGCCCCCACCCCCATCTTCACATGACCTTCTTCCATGTGGAGCCCCATGTCTCAAATCTCCCCTCCTCTTACAAGGACACCCATCAACGGGTACAGGAGCCACCCACAACCCAGGATAAGCTCATCCCAAGGTCCTTAATTACACCCTCATTCCATGTTTCCAAGGAAGGTCAGATTCACAGGTCCTTGAGGACTTGGGCGCATCTTCATGGGGGACACCATCCGACCCACTTGAATCATCGAGGCTATGACACTGGTTGCCGAGGACGAGAAAAGCACTTGAACTCATTCATCTTTCAGTGTCTGGCAGGCAGCTGGGTCCTATAGTGGGGAAGAGCAGGTCAACTATTTCCACTTAGGATTATGCTGGCGACTTTTGTCCCCTACTGGGGTCTTCCAACCTTCACTGTCCTATTTATGAACTTACACACATCTTTACAGAGAAACGTCTAACGTGCCAGCTCTAGGCTCCCTGCTGGAGACTGGGTGGTTGGAGGCCCCATCAGCTGGCAGGTGAAGTTGGGTGGGGGAAGGGGAAGGTTGGGTTGCACCCGGTGCCTGGAAGTGCGTGTCGAGGCCCCATGTGCAGTGGGCAGGCACTACTTTTTTTTTTTTTAAGATTTTTTTATTTATTTGACAGACAGAGTACAAGTAGGCAGAGTGGCAGGCAGAGGGAGAGAGAGAAGCAGGCTCTCCGCTGAGCAGGGAGCCCGACGTAGGGCTCGATCCCAGGATCCTGAGATCATGACCTGAGCCAAAGGCAGACGCTCAACGACCGAGCCACCCAGGCGCCCCAGGAACTAAATTCTTAGTGATGACTCTGAGTGTGATATGAAAAATGCAGCCGCACCAGGAGATCCAGGATTTCTATCATCCACACGTGGGACACCATCTGGTAGGAATGAAGGGATGGTAGAGGATATTTATCCAGAAATGAGAGGGAGCATGGGGGACAGATGTTGTAAGAAGAGATATTTATCCATTCCCTCCTTTAGCTAAAAAGTTGTTAGGAAGCAAGAAGTTCCTTCGTTCCCTCACCTGCTTCTAAATCAGACTGATTTTCCTTTTAATACTTTGTTTTTTGGCAGGGGAGGGGCAGAGGGGGAGAGACAGAGAGAATCCCAAGCAGGGTCCACCCCCAGCATAGAACCCGATATGGGGCTCGATCTCATGACCCTGAGATCATGACCCGAGCCGAAATCAAGAGTCGGATGCTTAACCAACTGAGCTGCCCAGGTGCCCCCAGACTGATTTTCTCATTTAAATGTCAGCAAAAGTTTTGATTCTTTATGATAACATCATTCATTAAGGAAGGCCTAATGTGGTTCTCTAGGGATGGCCCCTATCTGCCATTGAAATTCAACCCCTTTGCATTTCATTTGGGATTTGGAAGCCTGGATAGTTCATAAGGTACCTGGTTCTGCCTTGTTCAGTTTGGATTTACTGTTTGATGCGGCAACAGAGAGTGTGGGCTGCAAATCCCGCTCGCACCCCTCATGCCCTGCATAAGACGTCCGAAAGTTCTTCATCAAATACCAGATTCAGACATTCCTTCTCCACATTCAAGGGCAGTGACCTTGAGCAGGCCTGTCATCTGTTTTTGCAAGGCTTTCCCGAAACCTCCGACTCCACAGAATATTTTTCAGGTTGTAAATCTAAAAATATGTGTAGTTTGAAAATACTACATTCTTTGCACCAAAACATTATCCATATTTATAATTATCTTCCTATCTGCATCTGCAATCGCTCCCACTTCCCTGAGATGCCCACAAACATTCTTATTTCCTAGAATCACACAGATGCACCGCACATTGTGTTTCCCACATTTTCCCCTTCTTTCTTCCTGTTTCTCGTATTATGGCCTCGATTCATTGGTTGGTTCTTGAATCTCTCTCGAGTGAGCACATCATTGCTGCTTGTGGCCACGATGCTCTCTGAACATCCTTCTTTCTTCCTTCTACCTGTTTCCCCTTAAATAAGGCTCCTAAAACTGTTTTTCTAGACAGGCCTTGATGATTCTCTTTCCTGTACATTTTACTAACTGGCTCCCAGAGCCGTTCATGGTGAGGCATTCATGGGGCTGGTCGTGGAGATTCCCAGAGAGATATTAAGGCCGCTTAGAATAAAAGACACATCCAATATGATTATGGGAAAAGAAAAATAAATCAAAGCTACGAAAAGGAACAAATAAGCTCCCTCAAGGACTAAGTGACTGATTCAATTTTGAATCTGGCACCGGAAATCGTATTGGTCTGGGCAATAAGGGGAGCACATTGCCCGAATCGCATTATTTAATGGGGAATAAAGCCGGCCCATTTGTCATTTTTCTGGTTTTTAAACTATAAAAGGACTTTCTCGGTGGTTGTCACACAAGGGACATTGAGCAACATAATGTGCAAGACAGAGACAATCTTGACCTGAACGATTCCTGCCCCACCCTCCCCCCCGGACCTGGGACATTCCCTCCTCGGGGATGCTGCTGTGTGACTCACCGAGAACAACCCCCATGGGACTGGACGGGGTGCCTGCTCGAGCAGAGAGGACGGAAGAGCCCGTTTCCTCGTGGGGCAGCACCAGCCGAGCTCCTGCATAGACATGGCCCTCCCTGCAGCCTCTGCTGTCCGTCCGCGCTGCGCGGGGCGGGTTCCCGGCTGACTGCTCCCTGGAGCCACTCTGGGTTCCTGATGATAAGACGAGCTCATTAGTTTTACCTGGGAAAGCAGCAGCAGGTGGGTTTCTCCACACACCTTATCCTGCTTTCTGTGTCATGCAGCCTTACAACTCTGGCTTCACCGCTTGGCCCCAGATCACTACCTGGCCCCAAGGAGGTCATCAGAAATGCTGTAGGAGCTGCCGCGGCACATCAGCGAACCCCACGGCTCGCCTTTGTTTACCTGTCCGTGGATCCCAGGGCTTTCCCTTTCTTGGTTTCTTCCTTCGCCTTGGTAGAGGGCACCTTATTTTTGTTTTTTTTCCCCTCCCCAGCTTTCTTGAGATACAATTTACAAATAAGGTTGTGAAAGCGAAAGGTGTACAACGTGACAATTCGATGTATGTCTATGTTGCGAAACGCTTCCCGCAAGAAGGTTGGTTAACACATCCTTCACCTTACATCTGGAGCTTTCTGAGAAGTGATGCATAGGAGTAAATGTTTTTTTTTTTTTTCTTTTAAGAACTTGCATGCCTGAATATAATTCTGCTTGATGGATAGTTTAAGCATAGAATTCTAGGCAGGCCAGAATTTTCTCTCTGAATTTGAAGACACAGACTCTTGCTGTGAAGGTATTTTTTTAGATGTGATTCACCTTTATATCAGTAGTTTGAATAAAGCATCTTACTCTCCACAATGTGGGGGGGCCTCATCCAGCCAGTTGACCACAAACTAGGCACGGCAGCTTAGCCAAGTTGACCCATAAAATTAACCATCCCAGGAACAAAAAGACATTTCCCCCTGCCTTTTCACCGAGAAGAGAATTCCCCTAAATGTTGGAAGAATCAACACCTCTGCCTCTTTTTGGAACCGTGCTGGGCTACCATCAGAGAAGTGTTGTTTGAGCTCCGCTTTTTGCTTCTTATGGTTGTAGATCGCAGCTTAGTTTCATCGTAAAAATGCTCCTCCTCGGGAGGAAGGGCTTTGGTTTGAGACTTCCCAGAAGTGTCACAGACCCCACCCAGCACGTGGCCCCGTCTACCCGAGGGCTCTATTGCTTGCTGTGGCCTGCGGCACCTGGGGCAGCCCTGCCCCCGGGCTGATTCAACCCAGGACTTGATGTTCTAGCTTGTGAGCATCGAGAAGAGGCTTTTGTTTCTGGCAGGTGCAGATTCCCAGGAAGGCATCATCGTACTTGGTAGGAGGAGAAGAGCATCAAGGGGGTCCACGCTAGTGGTCCATTAAGCTGTGTACCCTAGAGTCAGACTTTTCTGTTCACAGCACAAGCTCTGGGTAGCCTTCTGTTTTGCTGGATAGCTCTGGAACTTCAGTTTATTGGGCAGCTCAAATTCACCTTTGGGGAATGCGCACATACTTGAATTCTCTCAGGAATTGCCAACCCCCTGCAGTTATTTCCAACCTCTAACTCTCCCTTTGCTAATGGCGACATCTCTGGGGATTTGAGAGGCTGACCCAGAGCTCTCTGCTGTACTTCTCTACCTTCAAAGGAAGCCCCTTCTGGGTGAATTGAACACGGAGGGGAGAGGGTGTTTGTCTATCAACTTCAGATTTTAACCTTTGAACGAGTTGTGTGTGTGTGTTTATACAAAGGCAGAATCACTTATCACTAGAAATCACTAGAAATCACTAGAAAAGAGATGCTTTGACAATATTATTATTATTTTTTGAAGATTTTATTTATTAGAGAGAGAGAGAGTGTGCAAGAGCAGAGGGGAGGGGCAGAGGGAGAAGCAGACTCCCTGCTGAGCAGGGAACCCCATGTGGGACTCGATCCCAGGACCCTGGGATCATGACCTGAGCCAAAGGCAGACACTTAACTGACTAAGCCACCCAGGTGCCCCAAATATTATTGAGAAAATTAATGTAACTGAATGGGACGCACTAGCCAATACACAGATTGATGTTGGTCCATGTTGATCCAGCTCTGATGGCTTGTCCGAGGCCCAGCCCCTGGACAGAAGGTTAGGAGCTCACGTCCAGAAGGCCAACAGGCAGAGTCCACGTGCAGGCTGCTCTCTGCCTCTGATTTCCTTTCCCCCAGACCTGAGGCTTGTTTCTCCGATCCCTCTCCTCCCCGCTGAGACCCTTGGTGCCCAATTACTGTGTAAGAACTCCTGGATGTTTTCCCTCCGAAAAAGCAATAATTTCCTTTCCACTTTTCCCAGATCAACGCCTTAGGAGATGTACCCAAGACCCACATTTCTGGGACCCTGTTTTGCACAGTTAAAATATCAAAACCACAGCTAAAACTCAGTGATGGGAAGTTTTGTTGTTTTTTTTTAAGTGACAGAAGTGAAAACTTAGAGCAAGTGGTTGTTTTGTTTTGTTTTTAGTAGGCTCCACACCTCGTGTGTAACCCAACGTGGGGCTTGATCTCATGACCCTGAGATCATGACCTGAGATCAAGAGTTGGACGCCCAACTGACTGAGCCACCCAGGTGCTGCACAGGGCAAGTGTTTTAATTGCTCTGTCCTTTGTGGACTGGTGGCATGGTCCCTCCTTTCCACGTAGAGCTGGACGACTGGAAGGTGAGTCCATCTTGTCATTCACTCATTCATCTCTCATTTATTCACTCAACAAACATGCTTTAGACTTATGTAAATCTGCTAGACTAGAAGAGGTCACTAGTGTCTTAATTTCCTAAATGCACTGGCATTCCAGTAGGGCTCATGAGATCAATGAACAGGATGCTGACTGGGGGTTGACTTTCCCTCAGCGCTGGTTTCCCATGTGGCCCTGAGGTAATAATTCAGGGGCTTCTGAGATTTAGAGACAACACAGGCACAAACCAGACATGTCAGACAGACGGAGGCCATGCAGTCCTCACAGACAGGGTAAGATGTTTAGTACCTACGATACTCGGAGAGAATTCAAGAGGGACTTGAAATTCTGTTTCAATATTTCCTCTGTTTTCTCTCCTTTCCGGTAAGACACCTGTGAACAAGAACTTCCCTCTGACTGCCGGTGAGATAGTAAGCTGCATTTCACGCCATTCTGAGGCATTTTTGTCCTCGTTAGAAGTAGGGCTCTGGACCTTTAGATTAGTAATAGGTTTTGTTTCTTGCCAGGTTTTTGTGATTTTGACGAGAAATGTTTTAGGAGGTATGGTAGGATGTGGGGGTGAGTATTCTGGAAACTTCCAACGGATAGGCTTGTTATGATGAGGCCCCCATGGTGTGGACAGTCTCAGTCGAGAGCCCCTTGGGATGCAGCCCTCTGTAATAAAGCTTCTGGAGCCTCTGCTTCCTGGGATCCATGTGTCACCTGGCGTGCATCTGTGTCCAGGAGTGTGTGTGTCCAGGGGTGTGTACGCACAAGTACAGGTGTGTGTGTGTGTGTGTGTGTGTGTGTGTGGTTCTGTTGGGAGGCTGAAGATTACTGCCGCCACGAGGCGGTGCTGGTTGTGGGGCAGACTCTCCCTGGGTTCGTCAGCCAGCTCTGCCACCTAAAAGCTGGGGGATCTAGGTATTCAACCCTGGGGAGCCTCAGTTTCCCCATCCGTGATGCAGGGGTGATAAGAGCACCTACCTGGACGTGTGTTGTGAGGACCGAGGGCGTCAATGCGGACGGTGCTCCGACAGGACTCCAGGCACGAGGCGCAGCACCGACGTTGCCGGCCGTGGGCGCGGCGATCCACGCTTCCTGAGCAGGCGCCCATGGGCTAAGGAAGGGACAGAAGTCATCCCGTTCAGCACAGAGCAGTTTGCTGAACGACTCAGTCACTGGATTCCCGAGGATACTTCCTGAGGTTTCAGTTTGCTCCCCACCCCCGCCTCTGCTGTGAAGAAGTGGGTGTTCCTGTAAACACACTTTACTCTTTTGTATCAGGACGTACGTCCTGCCCTGACACCTGCCATCCCCTGCACTGTCCTCTCTTCGTCCTACACCACTGCTCCCATTCTGTGGGCACATTCTGCTCCCATTCTGTGGGCACAGTGGCCTCTGGTGGGCTTTCCCGTAAGACCACTTTATTGTTTTCTCAATTTTTTAAAAAGATTTTATTTATTTATTTGAGAGAGACAGAGATCGTGAGAGGGGGAGGGAGAAGCAGACTCCCCGCTGAGCAGAGCCTGACACGGGACTCGATCCCAGGACCCTGGGATCGTGACCTGAGCGGAGGGCGGATATTTAACTGACTGAGCCACCCAAGCGCCCCTGTTTTCTCTATTTTTGTGGAGTTATGTCCCTGTCTCTAACAGATAAATGAGAGGAATATCCTGGGCCTTAGTGTCTTATGGTTTTGGCGAATTGACTTATCTTGAATTAAGAGCCAGAAGGCAGCTCTGGGCCCAAACCCAGCTGCAGGTGTGATATGGTCATGGCCGTGGCCATAGTGGACCCTCCCTATTCCGGTGACTTGCAAGAGGCTACCGTCATCGCGCCCCACGGCCGCGAGTGAGAACGTCGCAAGGGCCGGTACTGGTGACTAAGTGGTCTGCTTACAGAGCGGTGTGACCTCTGCACTCTGCGTCCGTCTTGGCCCATCCTGGCTGCTGTAACAAGATACGACAGACAGGGCAGCCAAGACGCCACAGACATTTCTCTCTTCAGTCCTGGGGGCCAGACATCCAGGATCAAGGCTCCAGCAGGGTCGGTGTCTAGGGAGGCCGCTTCGGGGCTGACCATTCCCCAGGACGTCACGGGGCAGAAGCCGTGAGGGAGCTCGATGGCATTCTTCTATTGAATGACCGTTCTATGATTCATTTATAATTTTTTCCTACTGATGGACATTTAAATTGTTTCCACTTTTCTGCTCTGACCAACAATGTTGCAAAAAGCTCTGTTCCCACAGCTCCCGGTGGGAGCCTGCAAACATTTCCGGACTGCAGCTTGTATGTGTGCTTTACCAGACAGATAATGCCGTGCGGCTCTCCAAAGCAGTCGTACCCATTTACAGACCCGGCACATTTTAGGGCCTCTTTCTATGAAACACTTGGTGCCGTCAGGCTTTGTGATTTGCCAGTTAGATGTGAGAAATGGTAGCTCGTTGCCAGCCGTGGGCTGAACTGGTCTGGACACCCAGGACAGCTGCTTGTAGCTTTCCCCAGAGCTGGGTTCAGGGACGTCACAGTATTTGCTTGATATCGGCCCTGATGGGATATTTGCACCATGGAAACTGGCAAACGCTGCGAATCAGGATTTTCCTCTTGGAGAGCCAGGTGATAAGCATTGACCAGCACGGCACCGAGGTCCACTTTCCGCCTCAAACCCCGTCTTCTTAACTCCCAGGCTATCAGAAGACGGAGGAGACTCCCCCTGTTGGTGGCGGCTGTCATTGTCACGGAATTGCACACGGTCGCGGCCACACCGCTGTTCCCAGCCAAAGGGGACACCAGTGAGAGGTTCTTTTGGAAGCAAATTTAAAAACCGCTCTAGACTGCAATGGTCTCTTTATTGAAAGGATATGCAAACACATATTAAAATACATTACTACCCCCGTTCTTAGACTCCTTTACTAGCGAACTCTTTTGCAGCTTTATTTCTCTCACTTAACAATATTTTTGGGAATTTGTTGTACAGGATATGCCATAATCTGCTTCATGCCTTTTTACAGGTACCGAATACCCATTTTATGAATATACCACAGCTAATCAGTCCTCGACTGATGGGCATTTGGAGTGTTTATCATCTTTTGCTTATATAAGAAATGCTACAGTAAATAGATTAATGCATAAGCCATTTTACATTTTTGCTAAGGCGTAGTAAGGGTAGATTCTTGGGTGTAGAGCTTCTGGGTAACATACAGAACACTCTTTTTTGGGAAACGGCTTTATTGAAGTATAATTTATATGCCATAAAATTCAACCACTGTTATGTATAGGTTTGATGATTTTTAGTAAATTTATACATTCTGCACCCATCATTGTTATCTGGTCTTAGAACAATTCTGTCACCCCCCAAATTTTCTTGTACCCATTCCTAACTTCAGCGTCAGACAATTATTGATCTGCTTACCATCTCTGAAGCTCTATCCTTTCTAGAAATTTCCTATACATGAAATTATACAATATGTTGACTTTTGTCTCGAGCTTCTTTCATTTAGCATAATGCTTCTGAGTTACGTCTGTGCTGTTTAATGTATCACTAGTACCTTCCTTTCTATTATTGGGTCATATTCCACTGTGTGGGTGTATCACATTTTGCTTATCTGGACACTGATGGACACTCGGCTTGTCTCCAGCTTGGGGCTATTATGAATAACAGTGTCATGAACATTCAGGTACGAGTCTTTGGGTGGACATATGTTTTCATTTGTCTTGGGCAGAGAGGTAGGAGTGAGATTGCTGGCTTATAAAGTAAGTGTAAGCTTAACATTTCAAGAAACTGCCAAGTGTTTTCTGGTTTTACATTTGTACTGACAGCGTGTGAGAGCTGCCGTCCCTCTGAGTCCTTGCCACCTGACGGTCCTTTGGACTCTAGCTGTTCTAGCAGATGTAATGGGATCCCGCAGTGGTTTTAATTTGCATCCCCTAATGACTAAGGATACCAAGCATTTTTTCTTGTGCTTATTAACTATTTGTGTAACTTCTTGGTGAAATGTCTTTTCAAGAGCTTCACTCATTTTTAATTGGGTTCTTCGTCTTCTTGCTATTGAGTTACAGAGGTTCCTTATATATTCTGGATACAAGTTTATTATCAGATACACGATTTGAAGACACCTTGTCTTAGCCTGTGGCTTGTCTTTTTGTTTTCTTAATGGTGCCTTTTGGAGAGCAACGGTTTTTAATTTCGATAAAGTCAAATTTATCCCTATTTACAAGGATTGTGATTTTGTTGTAATAGGTAAGAAATTTCTGCCTAACCCGAAGTCACAAAGGTTTTCTTCAATGCTTTTCTTCTAGATGTTTTAGGGATTTCATTCTTACATTAAGGCCTACGATCCATTTTGAGTTAATTTTGTACACGGTGTGAGGTAAGGGTTAACTCTGTTTTCCCTTTATGGGTATTCAGCTGTGCTGCCACCATTTATTGAAAAGGCGATTTCTTTCTCTGTGGGTGGCCTTGGCACTTTTGTAATAAATCAGTGGACTACCTGTATGTGGTCTATTTCATAATTCATTTCTTCCTTCTATAGATCTCTCTCCTTTCAATAGGCTTTTACATATCCCTTGGGGGTATCACTTTTTTTTTAATTGGTCTCTTTTGCTGTTTACTGTAGGATCTCCTCTTCCAGGGAATCTAGCCCAGGTACCCTTAAGGGTTGGATAAGATGAGGTGTGCATAGGTGTCCAGGGCTGTCTTTTGAAAGCATTTTCATTATTCAGCCCACTGCCCCCAATCCCAGTGGACTCCTGCCCCACTGGACACAGTTTGCTGGGAATCTAAATCCTGTGCAAGGCCAGGAACCCATCCATCTCCAGTGGGTTCTGTCTTTCCATGGAGCCTTCCTGAGAACCTTGAGACACCTAAAATTGCGGTGACACCAGCCTAGGAGCCTCTGCTACGCTTATGACATAGGGAGGTAGGAGATGCACCTTGAAGTCACGAAGTGTGCATGTTTATGGCCAGTATAATCCCTTTTGAATTACATTCCATCTCCAAATATTTGGGTCTTTGCTCTCTGCCCTGGGTGGCTGAGAAACTGCCTGGTTACCATCAACCTTCATGCGCCCTCCCCACAACAGTCCTGGCCTATTCTGGAACTCTTCATCTTGCAAAACTGGAGCTCTGCCCCCATTAAAGCCTGACTCCCCCTCCCCGTCCCCGGCCCCGAGACCCACCTTTCACTCTCTGTCTCTGTGCACTTGACTACTCTGAATGAAGGGGACGCTCCGTAATAGCATCACACAGCATTTGTCTTTCTGGGACTGACATTTCGTTTAGCACAGTTTCCTCAAGGTTCACCCGTGTTGGAGCAGGTGTCGGAATTCCCTTCCTTCTTGAGGCTGAGTGATATTCTTTTGTACGTACAGGCCAAATTTTGCTTATCCTTTCATTCGTCCACAGGCACTGAGCTGCTTCCACCTTCGGCTATGGCAAGCACTGCTGCTGTGAGCATGGGTGTGCAAACACCTCTTCTAGACCAGGATTCCGACTCTTGTGGGTGAATATCCAGACGTGGGAAGGCTGGATCCTATGGTAATTCTATTGTTAACATTTTGAGGAAATACTATACTTTTTACATTCCCACCTGCAGAGCACGAGGGCTCCAGTTTCTCCACATCCTCGCCAAAACTGGTTATTTTCTGTGTGCCTTTTTTCCCCCCCTTTGGCTAGAAGCCATCCCAATGGGTATGTTCCCCCCACTTTTGATCATTTATCTCTGAGCCACTGGATTATAAAGATTGGCTCCAGATAATGATTTTTTTTTTTTTTTTTTTAAATCACCAAGGACTTGACTGAGGTCAGTCAAGGCTTGGTTCTTTGAATAGCAACAAGTCAGTGAGGGTCGTTTCTGGATCCTCGAACACCAGGTGATATTTTCATTACAGACCTTGCCAGGTGTGTTCTGTTTCACTGGTTGGACCTCTGACTCCCGTGGCTACCGAGCCCCATCTCTGTGAACACGCTCCTCCTCCTTCTGCAACAAGAGAACAGGGGAGCATATTGAACAGAGGGAGGATAAGAGAGAGCAGATGAAAGTTAGGGAAAAATGAACTTAGTTCTGAGCATTTCCACTGAAAACTGGGAAAGGTCACTTTTCTGTCTCCCCCTTTCTCTTTCTGTGAGTGAAATTGTGTGAGTTCTTGGCTCCCTTTAATCGGGTGAGAGTGTTGGATGTTCTTGATAAGCTCATGGGGCTGTTATAAGGATCAAATGAAATTGTAGATGAGCAAGCACTCAGGTTTGAAGTGCTACATCAATGTATGGGATTATTATTAATCTCCCATAGATCTCTTAATACAGGAAAAAAATAAGCCTCCTCCCGCGGGGTGTCCCTGGCAAAGAGATGGCTGTGAGTCTCCTCACCGCCACCACACCTCCCTTTCTCTGCTGGACCCAAAGTTCTGGCCCCGGAAATTTAAACGCCTTTGCTAATTATTTCCCATTAGACTTCGCTGCAATTGCAGGTTTCCAGTCTACTTTGAATCAGGTGCATGTATTTGTTTTGCTTGGCCCATAGAATGTTTAAAAATTATCTTATTTTGTTGGCAAACTACAGAAGTCAGGAGAATCCCCAGCCAAAAACCAAAAATCTAGGTTTCTGACTTTTTGGGAAATATGAGAAGACGGGGCCACCTCAGAATGGCTCTTTCTACCTGCTAACAAACGTCCTTTCCCCACCTGCCCGGCTCACTCTGGGGATTGGAACTGCAACTCTGATGTGAACCAAGAACCTGCATGAGGATGGCAAGTGTGAAACCCACCAACGATCTCTTTGGGGAATTTGTGAGCAACACTGAATGGATTTAGGGAATGTTTGATTTTGGGGTGTGTGTGGGTATATGTGTGTGTCCTCCAGGGGCCTGGATGTGGTCATTGTCCTTAGACAAACTTGAAGTGTAATCAGATAGGAGGATCCAGGATGATGAGAGGGTCCAGAAACCAGTGTATGAATTAAAATCCTGGGGTGATGCCAGCAAGGCGGTCGCATAAGACATTCCCCTACCCCCAACAACAATGCGGCATCAGTCCATGGACAAAAGTGTCTTTGTGGGAGCCCCCGGGATCCAGGTAGGAGACTGAAGCCTCGGCACAGTCCAAGACCAAGGAGAGGATTTTGAGAAGGAAGGGTTTGAATCCAGGCAGCTTGTTCGCCAACTGGTCTTGGCCACAGCCCCAGAAATAGCTCCATGCTCCTGAGAACTTGGCCACGTCCCGCTGGGCTTGGTCCTGTCATCGGCACCAGGTGCCGAGGGGCCTGGGAGGGGTCACGCCCACCCACGTGTGGGGTAGCAGGCACGCAGACCTCAGTACTGGCCGTGGACCTCGAAGTGGTTCGTGAACTGGCTCTAGCCCCTCTTGGCCACCATCTGGGGGCCCCTGGAGGGAAGCCCGCCAAACTTGGTCACACTGTAGATTCTGAAAGTACCCCTTTACTGGGCTCCAGAAATAGACAAAACAATCCTAAAATTCATATGGAACCACAAAAGAGCCCGAGCAGCAAAAGCAATCTTGAGGAAGAAGAATAAAGCTGGAGGCATCACGCTTTTTGGTTTAAAACTATACTGAAAAGTTACAGTAGTGAAACAGCATGGCATTGGCATAAAAACAGACATGTGGACTGATGGAGCAGAACTGAGAGCCCAGAAACAAACCCATGCGCATATGGTCAGCTAATTTTTGACAGGAAAGCCAAGAATACTTAATGGGGAAAGATGGTATTTTCAATAAATAGTGCTGGGAAAACTGGATATTCACATGCAAAAGACTGAAACTTGATCCCCATCTCACACCACTCCCAAGAATGAGCTCAAAATGGGTTAAAGACTTGAATGTAAAACCTAAAACTGTAAAAACTAAAAAGCTCCTGCACAGCAAAAGAAACACGCAACAGAATGAAAAGGGAACCTTCAGGATGGGAGAAAATATTTGCAAACCATATATCTGACAAAGGGTTAATGTCCAAAATATATAAAGAACTCACACAACTCAATAGCAAAATAATCATAACAGTAATAATCTAATTAAATAAAACATGGACAAAGGACCTGAACAGACATTTTTCCAAAAAAGACATACAAATGACCAACAGGTACACAAAAAGGTGCTCAACGTCACTCATCATCAGGGAAATGCAAATCAAAACCACAGTGAGGTGACCTCACACCTGTTGGAATGGGTGTCATCAGAAAGGCAAGAGGTAACAAGTGTCCACAAGGATGTGGAGAAAAGGGAACCCTCGTGCACTGCTGGAGGGAAGGTAAATTGGTGCAGCCACGATTCCTCAAAAAATTAACACCAGAACTACCACATGATCCATCAATCCCACTTCTGGGTACATATCAGAAGGAAATGAAAGCACTATCTCAAAGAGATGTCTGCACCTCCATGTTCATTTTAGCATTATTCACAATAGCCAAGACATGGAAACAACCTAAATGTTCATCAATGGATAATTGCATAAAGAAAATGTGGTGTATATACAACAGAATATGATTCAGCCTTAAAAAAGAAGAAAATCCTGCTATTTGTGACATGGATGGACTTGAGGGCATTATGGTAAATGAAATAAGTCAGACAGAGAAAGACAAATATGATATGATCTCACATGTGGAATAAAAAAAAAAAGAGTCAAACTCATAGAAACAGAGAGTAGAATGGCGGTGATCAGGGCTGGGGGTTGGGGGAAATGGGCAGATGTTGGCCAAAGGGCACAAACTTCCAATGATAAGATGGAAACATTCTGGGGATGTCATATTCAGCATGGTGACTATAGTTAACAGTGTGTTATTACATAGTTGCAAGTTGCTAAGAGAGTAGATTGTAAATGTTCTCACCCCAAAAATAAAATTGTCATGATGTGATGGATATGTTAACTAACCTGGTTGTGGGGATCATTTTGTATTATGATATTCAGACTTTCGAGGTTGTTGGCCCATTGTCTTCTAGCACCATTGTTGACAATGAGAAGGTAGAATCCAATTTGATGTTTATTCCTTTGTAGGCAATCTGTTTTCTCCTTCTGCTTTTTATTTATTTTTTTGCCTGCTTTGTAATCTTTTAGGACTTTCCCCTTCATCCTTGATGTTGTGAAATTTCCCAGTGGTGCTCTGTAGGTGCTTATGTGTTTCATGCATTCTGACCAACTTTCAGGGAACTCACTCAACCCCAATACTTGTGTCTTTATTTAACTCTTGATAATTTTATTATTAATTTTTTCTCCTTCATTCCCAGAATTCTCTACATATGAAATTCATATTTGGTGGCTCTTGGAGTGGTTTGATTATTCAGGACGTAATTCATTTGTAGCTGCATCAATCTACTGGTCATCTGCTCTGCTGAGTTTAAAATCTTTAATATCGTATTTTAAATTTCTTTGACTCGTAACTGGTCCTTTTATAAAATTCATGGCCCCCCACCCCACCCCGGCCTGCACACACATATCTGCTTTACTCTCATCAGCCACTGCTTTATCTGGGGCAACAAAATACTTTATGAAAAAACAGAAACCTTTTCAGTGTCAGTTTCAGTATTTCAAATAGCTTGAAAATTATGTATTCGCGATTGACCTTCACCTTGGTCAAGTGGGGAAAGATCTGAAGAAAGTAACACAGCCAGAAGTGCTACTGTTTTAAAAAAATTACTCCTGTCAAGGCTAACGTTACCAATCTTGAGATTCATTTTAAACTGAAGCAACCTGGGACTTACTCTATTCCCCAAAGAGGGACAAGTAAGCTAAATAGACATTGTCTAAAAAGCTTTAGGAACTCCGCCATTGCTATTCTGACTTGTCACACAGCTTTATCTGTACACCTAAATTTAGATTGTTCCTTGTTATGAAACCAGGACATTCCGTTTTTGTTCAAAAAGGAATGACACAGAAGTCAGTTCAGCTGCTTTTAATTCATAAAACAGATTTAAATTTAGTCGAGGAAATAAAGATGTTAATTACAGCATTATTTATAATAGCACACATTGGAAACAACCCAAGTGGTCAAAAAGAAGGCAAGCAGAAAATAGACCATGGTACATCCAATCAAAGTATATTATGTAGATATTAAAAATGATAGCTACAAAGATTCAGCGGCAAGATGGGAAATACTTCTATAAGGTTAAATGAAAAACGGGACATAAAATTGCATGTGTACTACTGTTATAATTATGCAAATGTAAATACACTTGAAAATAGGAAAATATAAAATAAATATAAAATATAAAAGAAAAGGTAACAAATTGGGATGCTTTTTTATGAGGGAATTATTTATTTATTTATTTTTAAAGATTTTATTTTTAAGCAATCTCCACACCTAACATGGAACTCGAACTCACAACCCTGAGATCAAGAGTTGCATGCTCTACCAACTTAGCCAGCCAAGTGCCCCTTGTTTGTTTTTTAAAGCCAAAATTATGCCCTCCCTTCCCCTCTGTTCATCTGTTTTGTTTCTTAAATTCCACATGAGTGAAATCATATGGTATGTCTTTCTTTGACTGACTTGTTTTGCTTCACATAATACCCTCTAGTTCCATCCATGCCGTTGCAAATGGCAAGATTTCATTTTTTTGATGGCTGAGTAATATTCCATTGTATATATATACCACATCTTCTTTATCCATTCATCTGTCGATGGACATTGGGCTCTTCCCATAATTTGACTATTGTGGACATTGCTGCTTTAGACATTGGGGTGCAGGTGCCCCTTTGGATCACTCCATTTGTATCTTTGGGGTAAATCCCTAGTAGTGCAATTGCTGGGTCATAGGGTAGCTCTATTTCCAACATTTTGAGGAACCTCCATGCTGTTTTCCAGTGCAAGTGGCTGCACCAGCTTGCATTCCCACCAACAGTGTAGGAGGGTTCCCCTTTCTCTGCATCCTCGCCAACATCTGTCGTTTCCTGACTTGTTAATTTTAGCCATTCTGACTGGCGTGAGGTGGTATCTCGTTGTAGTTTTGATTTGTATTTCCCTGATGCCGAGTGATGTGGAGCATTTTTTCATGTCTGTTGGCCATTTGTATGTCTTCTTTGGAGAAATGTCTGTTCATGTCTTCTGCCCATTTCTTGACTGGATTATTTGTTTTTGGGTGTTGAGTTTGAGAAGTTCTTTATGGATTTTGGATACTAGCCTTTTATCTGATAAAACATGTGCAAATATCTTCTCCCATTCTGTGGGTTGTTTTTTGGTTTTGTCGACTCTTTCCTTTGCTGTGCAAAAAGCTTTTTATCCTGATGAAGTCCCAATAGTTCATTTTTGCTTTTGTCTCCCTTGCCTTTAGAGATGTGTCTAGCAAGAAGTTGCTGCAGCCAAGATTGAAAAGGAGAGGTGAGTAGGGGAGAAGGGGTAACTGGGTACTGGACATTAAGGAGGGCACTTGATGTCATGAGCACTGGGTGTTATATGCAACTGATGAATCACTAAACTCTACCTCTGAAACTAATAATACACTATATGTTAATTGACTGATTTAAAAAAAGCCAAAATTTTGTAATCTGAGATTACTTTTAAAATACCACACTATTTAGGAGAATCTTTAGCAGAGATAGGGAATATGAAGTCAGTGGGCAGCCAGGATTTCTGGGTTCTGCTCTGGGCCTGGAGCATCCCTGAACTGCGTTAGCTTTTGTGTTGCCTTTGGGCTATTTTTTGTTGTCTTTTCTCCCTCAGTAGATCGTATCCTGTGTGCTTTCTATACTTCAAAAAAATCTTCTAAGGTTCTAGTCTAGTACTATTACATATTTATTTTCTTTAAAATAATATTTTCTGCTATTTTATGGGATTTGGAGTCAGAGGAAAGCGATGCTTAGTACATCATTTTGCTTTGTCTCTGTTGTTTATTTTTCGTGGACTCATCAGCAATTATAAAGGCAGCCTTGTTCACAGTCTTTGTTCTTCTAATGGTGATTCTCCCATAAATCTGTTTTTTCACCACGAAGCCTCACCAATTGTTTCTAGAAACTTAACCCACGAGGCTGGGCACAGAATAGTGTATGCTATTTATAACTAAACTGTAAGATTTTTTCAGTCTTTAATAATTTCTTTCTTCTTTGAGTTAAATAAACTTCATATTACTCATGGTATTGATTATAGAAGCTTGCTCTTTGCTCCGTGTAGCTTGGGCTGGAGGAAATGTGAAGCACTGATTACGTAACATCGCATTGAAAGTCACAAATCGTGGGCTCTGCTTTTGGCTGAGGCTCCAGCTTATGGACCAATTTAATCTTGCTGTGTCAAATTTTGTTTTACTTGACACGTATTTCATGATGGACCATCCCTTGTGTCGCCCAGCCTGGAACTAGTCATTAAAAAAAAACCCAGCACCAGTGGGTAAATATTTGTGGCTGACTGAACTGTAGGTTATTAAGATGGCAGTCCCATAGCTGTCCACCTTTGAAAAGGTGGCTACTAGAAAATTTAAAATTGCATATGTAGCTTACATTTACATCTTGCATTATATTTACATTGGGCTGTGCTAAAATAGGGAATCCAGAAACAGAGCCATACGTATATGATTAAATAATTTTTTGACAGAGATGCCAAGGCAAGCCAGTGGGGAAAACAGTCTTCCCAACAAATGGCACTACAGTAATGGGATATCCGTGAGCAAGATAAGCATCATACCACAGACGGTATGAACTTGGAATGGATCACGGGCCTAAATGTGAAGGCTAAAACTACAAAGGTTCTAGAAGAATGCACAGAGCAGGGAAGAATTTTGAAAACAGGATATGAAAAGCAAATTAGGAAATTTCAAAAAATTGATTAAAATTAGACTTTAGAAGACATTCAAAACTTCCTACTCGAAAACATCATTAACTAAACAACGGGGCAAGTCACATAATTGGAGGGGTTTTTTTTGTTTGTTTGTTTGCGATACTTGTAATATGCATATCTTACAAAGGACCTGAATTGTATAAACATTCTTACAACTCAATAAGAAGATGAATTGCCAAATTAAAAAAAAAAAAGTGCCAAATATTTGAAAAGACAATTCACAAAAGGTGATATTATTGGAAGACAATTCCCCATGGAGTTTCTTATGTTCCTGCACGGTGTAGGCCTTCTGAACAAAGAACAGGCTCGAATAGCAAGCGTGTGCTGGAAGCTAAGGAGAATATGCCACCAGAGAAATTTAGAGAAATACCTCCCTGGTGAGGTCTCTGGATAGAAAGATACAATCTCCTTCGTCTTCTTGAAATATTTGCTTACATTCCAGGGTAATGAATAATCTTTCTCTTCAGAGGCGAGGACAAGCAGCTATGCCAGCCGCCACATAAAAGGTCAGAGTCTTTTAATTTTAGGGTCCCGCGGTGCACCCCACTGCGCGTATAGGTAACATCTGGCCCTCCGTGCCTGGCCCTGCGGGGAACAGGGTGTGTGGAAACGGACGAGATGCTTGCTCTGTTTATCTGTTTGCTGTGAGTAATAAACCCTCCCTGTCTCTGCCCCAGGGGTCCGTGTCCTTCTGTCAGGATGTGTATATAAAATTGCGGCAAACTAAGCAGTTAGCATATGCATGTAGGGTAAAATCCCAGGCCCTTCCCAGATTCTGACTTCGCACTTCCGGCAATGAGGCTGGGATACAGACACGGCTTCTGGACGAGGCAGATGAGGGCCCCGAGGGAAGTTCATGAGAATCGGTACTTGGCACACTGACCAAGCTGTATGGTCGGCTGGGTGAAATGGCGTCCCCTCCATTTTGTTGCCCGTTAATAGGATGGTTTGGTGGTGGCTGTAAGGTTGAGACAAGAAGCCCAGATGGTGCTTTTAGGTTTTCCCCTCTCCTCCAGGTAGAGGGGAAAGGGGTGTGCGTCCCAGAGCTGACAGAGGGCGCTGGGGGGACTGTCGGCGTTGGAAGGTTGGCTGGTTGAGCCACCAGTGGTTGTCATGCTGCTCAAGCCTGGACGCCAGAGACACTCTGTCCACCCTGCCCTCTGCCCCTCAGCCGCTTTCAGGATTCAGGGTTGGGGCGAGGTCTCCCTGTCCCAGAGCCTACAGGACTGCCTGAATATGCTGTGAGGAGAAGATCTCAACTTCTCTTTGTCTGTTGGATGTGGGTTCCCAGGTCACCGCCCTACCTGGTCCTGTGGGGGAGGGGCCCTGGGCGTGGTGGGGGCGGGGCAAAGAGACTGTGATGGTTTATTTTATGGATCACCTCGGAGGCTGCTTTTGGGTGAGATTACATTGCAAGTGGTGAACTCTGAGTAAGCAGACTGCCTTCCATAATGCAGGAGAGCTGTTTGTATAGAACTGCCGTGCATTAACCCCCTGCCATTCGCTGCCAGTGATGGGTCAGAGTCTTGCGGGAATGCCTGGCACCTCAGTGAAATCTTCAGCTGCTGGGGACAGAACAAGCATGAAGATCTTGCTAACTGCAGCCTCTGGGCTCCAAAGGGAGGCAGCCTCCCCCAGGAGAGTACCCGCCCAGGTACCCTGTGGGGTTTTGGACTTGCAGTTTCGACATAGCTACTAGGTAACGTGACTTTTGAAAAGCAGCTATTCACGTGCCCCTGAGCTCTTGTGGAAACTGAATGCCTGACCCCTAGGTGCCTGGGATTCTCTGGCTGATATTCCTGTTTTTGGGGAGTGGGTCAGTGGAACTCTATGATGGCCAGTGGAAGGGCCCTCAAGCCTTCCTGGTTCCGTGGACATGGAGCACTGAAGCTGCAGACAGCCTGGCCCCAGAGGTATCTCCGCTTTGTATGAGAAAGTGGAGGCTATCTGTGGGGAAGCTCTGTCTCCCACTTCGTTGCCTGAAGCCAAGCATAAGTTGCTGGCTCTGCTGGGGTCCTTCATTCACAAAATCTCCCCTGAACACCCGGGCCCAGCTAAGCCGACACCCGACAGTGTCTGCTAGGGCGGCGCAGCCCCGGCATGGGTGGTGCGGGCGGAGAACAGCCAGGCCTGCTCCACCAGCGAGGGCGGCTCAGACTCTCAGACCAGGGCAGACCGAGGACACCCCAACTTGGGGTCAGGAACCGTGGAAACAGAGTGTGATTGCTGACCGAACTGGCTTGATCCCTCCCGGAGGGACTGTGACAAAGGCTGTGACAGGGGAGGAACCAGATTCTTGCAGTGGATGGTAAGGTCTGCATTCACTGGGCATTTGCTGTGTTCTCCGACCAGACCCACGGCAAGCACGAGGCGGATGGGGCCTGAGACTGTCTTCAATTTTTCACAAACAAAGCCATGTGGACACCCAAGGGCATGCCTCCCTGTGCACGAGAGGAGGTGCAGATCCAGAGAGACAGAGCTCTGGCCTGGGAGGGGATGAGAATTTAAAATGTTTATAGATGCTGATAAATTGCCTTCCAAAGCAGGATAGAAATGTTCTTTTTTTCTCCCTTGTGCTTTTTAGTATAGGGTTTAAAATATATTTTACTAAAATACAGAGCATCTGGCTTATGTTTTATAATACTGTTTTTATTTGAAAAGCTCCAGGAGGTCTAGCACCTGATGCACTGCTTTTCACTCAGAAATATTTTCGGAGCACCTACTCTCAGCTGGGCGCTGTCCTAGATGTGAAAACGCAACTGGGGGCAAAACAAAGCCCCTTTCCCTGGAGCTTCCGCCGGGAGGGGATCGAGTTGGCAGCACCCAGCACGGCAGCAGCATAGGGTGGCGGGCGCCAGGAGAAGTAGAACAGAGCCGGAGGGTGGGGAGTGGAGGAGGGCAGGGGGCACATTTCCCTCTAATGTGGTGCCATTTGAGCAACAATCAAAAAGAAGCAGTCGATATCAGAGGATCAATAGATATTGACTGAGTGAACGTACACTGTATATAAAAAATCCCCCACTTAGAGCGGCACGTGTCCGGGAGATGCCACACGATTGGCTCCAGCCTGTGGCCGCCGAGGGAGGGCCGTGGACTTGACAGACCCCAGCCCCCGCCTGGACCAAACTGACAGCGTTTTCCAGACCAGGGAGCAACAGGGTTTGTTTTAACCAATGGTGTGCATACCTATGGGCTCATTCTGTTCTACCCACAACAGAAGTTGTCCATTATCAATTAGCACTCCCCTGTCCAGAATCTAAACCTTGCACTTCTGCTCGGTGCTTTTCCTCATGGACACACACTCCTCCTCTGCGTGTGAACAGGCTCTGCTCTGTACATTTTGTTTAAGCTCTGGCCATCTTCGTTTTATGTTTTGGTGGAATCTGTTCTGATCGAAATAAAGATACAAAGAGTCAAAGATCTGAAAAGGCCAAAATTAATTTTTATTTATCTGCAAAGCCTTGCACGTGTGAGGATTAGCTTAATTTTGGTTTCTTTGTTGTCTGTGGCCTCTAGCTATTCTTCCTCACTGCCGCCGATCCCCGCTGAGACGCGGCAGCCCCGAGTCCTCACCGGGCGGTTGTTCCAAGAACGATGACCAGCGGCGGAAAGCAACTCCCAAAAGCCTTTCCGAGCAGGTCTTCAACCCAGTGCATGGCCAGAAAAACATCTCTGTGAAACTCAGGAAGCAAGAGACAATTTGCTTTCTGTAGCAGACGAACTGCCAGATGTTTGCAGTGGGGCTTTCAGCTGCCCAGGTTTCTGGGGAATGTGCTTCTGGTGCTGACCCAGCATCTGCTCGGCGACTCTGGACGCCCAGGGTGTGGAAGCGCACGGAGCCGAGAGCTGAGCCATAACTCAGCAGCTTTTGCTCATGATGTTGAAGATGTCGGTTAGTGTAGTTACCACTTGAGGCACAAACTTTGTCTTCGTGGTCTGCAGTATTATATTATGCCATTCAATAAAGATATAAATTGAACATGAAACATACTGTCAAATGCCTCATGTACTTCAAAGTGGAATTTATATACTATGCTGCTAATATAAATTAATACTGATGTGTTATGTTTATAATATAATGATATAATAGAATATAACAATATAATACAATATTCATAGGATGACTTGGTTGTTTGGTCATCTCAATCCTTGGAGGAATAGCTTTAAATCAGATAGAAAGAGCAGAAATCCAATTTGATTGTTAAATAGCTGGGATTTAAGCCACCAAAACTTTGCTCACTAATTAGGTTGGAACTTTGCGTCTTGAGCCTTAATGAGCACATAAATCGATGGTGATTCTGTTTAAAATGCGGAGTCTGGTTCGGAAGGTCTGGGGTGGGCCCTGAGAACCTGCGTTTCTGACCAGTTCCCAGGGGGCCAGCTGCTGCTGGGCCGTGCACCGCATTCTGAGCAGCAGGGGCCTGGGGCCTCCCCGTGGACAGGCTGGAGACCCGGGTGTGCCGGCCATGAGTCCTGGGGGTTGAGATCTCTCTCTGCAGCAGACCCTGGGGGCAGTGGGAGCCCTTGCACGCCCCTCTTGAGCCAAGAGCACCCCACACCTGTACTCAGCCGTTCTGTTTCTCTCCACGTGCCACACCAGGCTAAGAACTAGCTTTGAATTTAGAGACACGGGACCATACATATCGTCACATTCTTTAGATTTCAAGGGACAGAAAACCACAATCCAAAATGATTTTGATGAAAAGGAGACACGGGTTCATGTATTTGGAACATCTGGGAATAGGCCTGGCTTTAAGCATTTAAGTGATGTCACCCGGACCCAGTGTTTCACTACATTCTCCTGGTTCCACTTACCCCCAGGAGGAGGTTGGCTCCCTCCATGTGTTCACGGACTGCCATCCTTCGACAAGCCCCAGATGGCTGCGCCACGTCGGATGTTATGTCCTCCAAGTTCCAGCCCAGAGTCTCAGCAGGGTCTTGTACCTGATTGGCTCCTGTTGGGTCACAGGTGTCCATGCCTGTGTGAATCACAACTGTCAGCAATCAAACTGTGATCGAATTGTGTCCTCCAAAGAGATGCTGAAGCCCTAACCCCCAGTAACTGTGAATGTGACCTTATTTGGAAATAGGGTCTTTGCAGATATAATTAATCAAGACGAGGTCTTGAGTACGAATGGTGTCCTCATAGAAAGGAGATATTTGGGCACAGGGATAGAAAGCAGGGATGGGGGTGACGCCTCCACAAGCCAAAGAACACCCAAGACTGAGGGCAAACACCCAAAGCCGGGAGACAGGACAGAAGAGACCCTCCCTCACAGCTGCAGAGGACCCACCCTGCCACACCCTGCCCTTGGACGCCCAGCCTCCAGACCGAGACAGGACATGCATGCGGGTTAAGCGACGCAGTCTGTGGTCTTTGTTACGGCGGCCGTAGGAATGAGTGCTGCAGGGTGGGGCCCACTGGCCTCTGCACGGTCTTCTGCTCTGTGCCCACCCCCACGACCACCGTGGGGCTGCCCTTCCTTCTCTCCTCTGCAGACTGCCCCGACTCCTTCAAGCGGCCCAGGGGAGAGAGGCCCACCGCACCGCTGATCCCCCAGCTGGAGCCTCTGGGGCCCAGGGGAGAGTTAAGAACCCGGGCAGCTGGGCCCCAGCCTGAGCGTCTGCTTCCCGGAGACCTGGCATGGGGCCCGAGCACGTGCACCCCTGACAAGTGCCCGGGCCATGCTGCCCCTGCCACTCTGAGGACCGTGCTTCGAGAAGCCCTGCCCGAGCCATTTGGGATGCTTAGCTCCAAGCCTTACCGTTCACTGCCTCGTGTGATGGCTCAGACTTTCTGCTCTTCCATCTCAGCCGGCTAAGCCTTGGAGGGGAGCTGAGTTTAGTCAGCCTCGTTTAGAACACAATAGATGCGCAAATTGCCAGTTGGTGTCTAGATTTGGGAGGAAAAAGCTGAAAGCCTCTCTGCAGTTTGTGCGTCAGCAGACGGACCCTTTTACCCACGACATCTTTCCTTTCAACGTCCCCAGCTTTGTTCACGTTTATACACATCCTGACGCGCTTCACTGTGGTTCCCGAGAACCCGGCCTCATTTACAACGTCAGGAAATAAAATTGCACTTGCTTTCCCCAGAGATTTAAAGTAAGGAGTCATCAGTGTAAGTGCTGTTGGTCTTCAGCAGTCTGAGGGAAACAGGAACGCTGCTCCTCAGCTGGAGCCAGGTGCCAGCTCGACGGCCGCGCCCCTGCCGGCTGCCGGCCACCGGCCATCGCCACGCGTCTTCTCAAACGGAGGGATGACAGGCTCTGTCCTTCCTCAGCCCGTAGCACCCTGGCTGTACTCGGGGCAGGCAAGTCCCTTTGTGCCTCCGACCAATGTTCTGTCCCTCTCCTGGCCGCTGGGACTAAGGGATGAAAGCTCGTCCCGACCGGGTGAGGGCCCGTCCTCTCCAAAGAGCCTCGGAACAGAACAGGGCTTGGTCAACAAAACATCAAATCCGTGTTTTATTTACCCAAAAAAGACACCCAATTTACCATGCAGGCAGGGCTGTCTTCTCCTTCAGGCGGAACGGATGGCTACACAGGGATGCACGGAATCACTGGCCGATCGGCAGAGGAAGTGGGGGCGAACACCTGTGCTCGTGGGGTATGGCAGGCCCAATCACTGGTCACGATGCCTCACTTTCCGCGAATGCTCCCTTCTGTGGACTTCCCGGCCCCACTGCTGTTGGGCATTTTCTCTGGCCAAAGGGGCATTAGCAGGCATGACATGTGCAGGAACCTGAAGTGAGCTGGTATGATTGCGCATACGCTCTTGGCCTTGACTTCTACCTTGACAGAAGAAGAGCTTCCCCTAAATTGCGCCTGCCCTTTCATCTGGACCCCAAGCAAATACACACGGTGCAGACTAGAGTCTGGATCCTAGAGGTGGACGGGAGAGAGGCCAGCCAGACTCAGAGACCCCTCGGTGAGCCCAGCGTAGATCAAGAAACGTACACCATTTTTCTTTGCCGCTGAGATTTTGTGCCCGTTTGTTACACAGCAACATCTGACTGGTACAGAGGCAAAGGCCCCGATGGAGAGGTTGAGATGCAAAGTAACCAAATTCCATCACCTCAAATTTACTTAGATGGGCGCTGCTCCCCTATCAGAAACCACAGGTCCATGCATGGATTTTTCAAACACCAGACTCGTATTTGCCTCCCTCATTATGATTTGCAGGATAATCATGTCATTAAATAGCTTTTAAAACTTTCACATTAGCCAAGTGATGGGATCATAACCAACACTTTGGCGAGATTTCAAAACTGAAGGGGAGTTGTGAGGTGGGTTCATTTGTAATAAAATGAAATGACTCAGAGGTTTTAGTTTTCAATTACAGAAGTTATAGTGCCAAAGGCTCAGCTATGCAATTTAGTCCTTAGTGATTTTCACTAATACCTTCTCAGTACTTGACACCTAAATATCCAGTCAGTCGACGGCTGTCAGGGAGCTCTGCTCATGCGCAGGGCTGCGTGGAGCCGGGGGGAGGAACGGGAGCGAAAATGCTCCCCGCTCTTCGGGAACTTGTAACTTAGAGTAAACCTGAGACGCTAAATAGATCAATTATTCACTTAAAATGCTGCAAGAGCTTTCACAATGGGCTCTTTAGGAACCTTCTTTTTATAAACCATTATAATGATTTGTGTTTATTTTAAATAACTTACGAAATATAAAAAGGCACAAAGAAAATACAGATTGCCAGTAATCCTAGCATTCAAATAACCGTTAACATTTTGATGAATAATTTTGCATTTTTTTTCAATGCATATACTAGGTAATTTTGTACATGCATTTCCTTTTTTTTTTTAAGGTATCATATTGCTTTTTTCACTTAATGTAACATGGCCAACTTTGCTGGTAACTGCTGATCTGTGGCATAATTTTAGTGGCTGCAAAGTAATCCTTTGCAAGGATATGCCATGATTTGCTTCATCAGTTTTCTATCAATTTAGATTATTTTCTGATTTTCTGGTTATAAAGAGCAATGCTGTTAACATCCTCATACATCTGTGTATGTCCAATGGTCCCCTTATGACCTGAAGATAAATGGCCACGTGTGGAATTTTTAGGTCAAATGTAAGCTTTTTTGAATCAAGTCCTGGATATATTTGGGTACACTGACTCCCAAAGGCCCAGCTGTAAATGTCTTCTCTAAACAATGTGCATTATTTTGATTAGATGGTTATGTCACAATTCAAATACATAATGGATCCGAGTCTCTCTTCATGTCCAAGTCTGTTCAAGTTTGTAAGTTGGTTCTAAAAGGATGATGTCCTCCATCAAAAACTCTGAGTTTTGGTCCTTTCAGCTAACGTCCGTCAGTCCTTCCCTTCCCTGTTGTAAGCTCTGGCCCCCCAGGAGGGACAGACATACATATGGTTTTCAGCAAACCAGCACTGACCTCCTCTAACAGCTGGGAAATTCACGGGGCTGAAAACGAGCAGCCTGCAGACTCACACGGTTTCCACAGTTCCCTCATGGTTAAGGCTGCTTGCTTCACCACTTTCGTCCCTGCCTTGTTTCTGTGGGTACGTGAGTGGTGTCATTCTGATCTCGTTTCTTCAGGTTTGGAAAGAAAGGGTATCACAGGCAAATAAGGAATTCGTGAAGTGATTTACGTGCACACTGGATTTCACAGAGCCTTGTAGGATCAACGGGTCTGGGAAGGAAGCACTTTTCCGCCCCGATGCGGAGGGCTTTCCACTGCGTTTCTGGATTATCCTTTCTTCCTAGGTCCCCTTCAGCCGCTGGTCCCCGAGTCCCATGTCTGACCCTGTGGAAAGCGAAGGCAACACAAAGAGAGATGGAATATAGGAAAAGAAGAGGTAAAGGCAGATGGAGGGTGTGACAAGTGGCTTCCTCCGGCCCTTCCAATGGAGTAAGTCAAACCTGCTCTTCCCCGTGGCGCCTGTGATTCCGTCTGGGGAATCGCAGGACACGGACCCCCTCCTCCGATCCAGGAGGTGTCCGTAGCAGCTGGGGGCTTTAGAGCTCGCTCTGGGGGCGGGGGAGGTTGCTCTCAGGTTTCCCACTCTGTCTCCTGTCTTTAAGAGGCACATCTAAGGCATAAGGCCCACAGAGGTTGAAAATAAAAGGATGGAGGAAAAGACTCATCGGTAATATACTCCCCCAAAGACCGCCACGCTCAGGTAAACAGCAGACAGGGTAGAGTTGAAGGCGAAATGCGTGATAAGGCACAGAGCCGGTCTCTGCATAATGGCCACAGGTTCCATTCAGCAAGAAGATATGGCCACTCGAAACGTGGAGCACCTAACAGAGCAGCCCCCCACGGAGGAGGCTAAGAATGGACAGAGCGGCAGGGGAAATGGACAAGTCCCCTTTTACAATGATTCCAATGACTGGAGGTTAATGAGACAAAAATAAGCAAGGACGTGGGAGAGCTGCACAGATCTCAGCACTGGCCTAGCGGACACGCGTGGAATTCCGCCTTCAGTGGCAGGGCCGTAGGAGAGCTGCCTCTCGTGCCCACGGGCAGCCAGCAGAGGTGGGAGGCCGCACGGTAGCCTCCACCAGGCCTACGGGATGGATGGCTTTCACACAGCCCACGTCCTCTGACCACATCGCTATTAAGTCAGAAGCAGTACTGTAACTCATGCCTGAATGAAGCTTAACTAACTTGCGTGTCTTCTCTGCAAACAGCCTCTAGGCACATAGGAACGCACGTTAGCCCTGTGCTTTGGGGACGTTTTAAACAGAAAAGAGCTCAAAAATGCAAAAACCATGATACCCACTAGATGCAGGAAGGATGCTTGTTTGTACTACGGGAACCAAGCTAGAGGCAGAGCGAGGGCTGGCTGGCTGGGCCACAGCCAAGAGCGTGTGCGCTGCGTGAATCCCGTCTTTCACTGCTCTGCACGTGTCCGTGTCTTCCACACCCAAAGCTCTGCAGGAGTTTATTCTGACGTTACACGTAGGCTTTAGTGCACAGGCAAAGTTGGAAATTTGGAATCTGTGGCTAAGGAGGATCGACTCTACGGGCCAACGATTTTTTTTGAAGACAACTTTCTTTGAGCAGTTTTAGGTTCACAGCGAAACTGAGAGGGAGATGCAGAGGTTTCTCATATGCTCCCTGCCCCACCCCCCAACACAGCCTCCCCATTCTCAACATCACTCACCAGGATGGCACATCTTTTACCGAGGATGGATCTGCACTGACGCATCATCATTGCCCATGGTCTGCCTTATGGTTCACCCTGGGTGGTGTACGTTCTATGGGCTTGGACGAATGAACAATGATGTGTATCCATCACTGTAATATAACACAGAGCATTTTCACTGCCCTAGAAATCCTCTGTGCTCTGCTTATTTATCTCTCCCTCATCCCCCACCCAAGAAACCACTGATCTTTCTACTGTCTCCATAGTTCTGCCTTTCCCAGAATGTCGCAGGGTTGGAATCATACAGGATGAAGCCTTCTCAGACTGGCTTCTTTTGCTTAAAAACACGCATTGAGGTTTCCTCCATCTCTTTTCATGGCTTGATAGCTCATTTCTCTTTTGCGTTGAAGAATATTCCACTGTCTGGATGGACCACAGTTCATCCATCACCTACTAAAGGACATCTTGGCTGCTTCCAAGTTTGGACAATTATGAATAAAGCTGCCATAAACATCTCTGAGCAGGCTTTCATAGGGACATAAGTGTCCGATTCGTTTGGGTAAATTGCCTAGGAGCACCATTGCTGGATCCTCTGGTGAGGGTGTGTGTGGTTTTGTAAGAAACTGCCAGACTGTTTTCCACAGCAGCTGCACCATTTTGCAGGCCCACCAGCTGTGCGTGAGAGTTCCTCTTGCTCCACATCCGTGACAGCATTTGGAGTTGCCCATGTTCTGGATCTGGGCCGTTCTACTAGACGTGCAATGGAATCGCACTGTTGTTTTAACTTGCATTTCCCTGATGACACCCAGCGTGGAGCATCTTTTATATGCTTATTTGCCATCTGTAAATATTTTGTTGAGGTGTCCATTAAGATCCTTGACCAAGGTCCACTTTTATAAAGGTAAAGTAGAGCACAGAGCTGAGATGATCTGAAGAATTTAATCTAACTCCTGGACTCAGCTAGACTATAATCTTAACAAGGGCGAAAACTCGTGTTTTAGTCACTGCTGAATTTCTAGCCCGGAGAAGGGAGCTCATCACAGGACAGAAGCCCTACCTGCTGAGTAAGTCTTGATCATTAAGACATTTGTGGATTTGTTCAGGAGTCAGCAAATGTGGCCTGCAGGCCAACCGTGGTCCTCAGCTTGTCATTATAAATAAAGTTTTATTGGGATACGGACACACCCATTTATGTACACGTCATCTAAGGCTGCTTTTGCACTATGATGGTGGAGTTAAATATTGCAAATGAGACTGTCTGGCTCCAAAAGCGGAAGACTACTATCTGGCCCTTTACGGAAGTTGACGCAGCCTCGGATTATCTGTCAGGTGAGCCTGTTGCCCGAGGTGGGGCAGCACTCTGGAGAAGGCATGGGGCACCTATTTCGATTCCTCAACACTTCCTTTTACTTTATGTATCATTGCTTTAGTCACACACGGTACCGAGGCTTCCGATTCCATGGACCGCTAGGGAGCCAGCGTCTCCTTCCTGGTGTTCAGTCGGTAGAAAGGCAGGGTAGAAAGGTATGTAAATACAGGTCCACTACCCTCACATGTAACTCTGAAATTCAAAAGTCCTGCACACTGAAAGTTTTTGGAACTCTTTTGGTTGCAAAACCTGCCCTGAACTGATGAGAGACTATTTATAATCATTATTTTCCCCACTTAGTCTGAATATTCATGTGTTTTCCTGCGGAAATATTAATGGATTTGATTACAGGGTGCTGCCCCCGGAGCCTTCGGGGTTTTTAATGTAATACAGAACATACGCAGTGCATTATCTTTTGAAAGCTGCAAAGTTCTGAATTCCGAAACACATCTGGCCCAAGGGTTTCAGAGAAGGCACATGGACCTCTAAGGGCAGCATGACACGCTATGGTTATAACTCAGTTGTAATCAGGGCTCAACTTCGAGCAGGAGGACAGTCCCCTGAAGGTGGGGCTTGGGGGGCACTCAGGGAAGCAGCACCTAGCAGCTGAGCTTGGGCTGTGAGCACAAGTAAGGGATTCAAAGCAGTTTGGGATGAGACAGAGGAAGGATGCGGCCCTTGTGCCAGAATGAAACTGCGGACTTTTCCTAGGACTTATTCACCCCCAAGCAACGTTGTGACGTTTATACTGCACTGGTGTTCTGCCCATGCTCCCCTTGCAGGCAGCTAACCACACTTCAGAACAGGGTCTGCGAGGGTCTCCGTGCCCTGGAATGACAGAGAGCCCCCTCCCTTGCTCCTGACGTCACTAGCCCGGGAGTCAGTGCGGGCAGCGTGTCCGGGGCTGAGCTGGAGCTGCGGGCGGGCAAACAGGGAGAGCGAGAGCCCAGCACCGCAGTCTTCGCCCCGTCCCACCCCACCGCGAAGGGGAGCCTCGTTGGATGCTCAGAGGGGCCGAGATACTGGCTGAGCCGGATGAACGGCAGACTTGGAGTGTGTTGGAGAAGCAGGATGACAGGAAAACAAGATGGACCCAGAAAACCAATGAGATCATCCACTAATGTTTGGTGCTGGTTTTTCCTTCTTGTGGGTGCCAGTCTTTTTTTCTTTTTCTCTTCTCACTTGGGACCAAATTATGCTTTCAAAAGCTAGTCATTTTTTATGGACTGATTGAATGACTTCATTGACTTGAAAGAACTTTCTGCCAACTGCCTTTAATTGCTTTTTTCCCCTTTAAATCAAAGGTGCTTATATTCAGTCCTGGATCTGCTCCAAATTATGTGATTATACGCTGTTGCCTCGATCCTCGCCTCTAATTTCTTCCAAGTAAATGGACTATTCACATCCCTGCCTAAAAGTAACGACCCATTCATAGAGGGAGCACCTGCCAGGGAGGGTGATTGGCTTCCTGGGAAGAGGTGAATTTGCACAGGTAGGAAACTCCCTCAGAATTCTTATAAAAAGGACCAAACTGAAAGGCAGAAAAGGGTAAGGGGAACAGTGGGTTGCCAGGATGATAAATTAAGAAGCATGGTGGCCATAATCAGGTTGCTGTTCTCTTTGGATTCGATTCACTAGAACGTGGGGCGAGATGGTCTGAGCGCTCATCCTTTGTACAGCAGGAGGCGTCAGGGGACACCGGGTGACACCACTGAGGAGGGCAGTCCTGGGGGAGGCACGGCTCCAGCACAGACACGGAGGCAGCTTTGGAAAGAGGCGTGATTGGCTATCATTATGATGCCTCAAGCAGCCCACGTCAGGTCTCTGGGCCCATGCCCGTTCTCCTAGCTTCTGTAGGAAGAGCTTTCTGTGGGACACCAAACCCTTTGGAAAGTCTGTTTCTGGGGTGCCCTGAGAAGCGCAGAATACAAGTTACTATCATGAAATATAATCTAGTTAGAACAAATTGCCCAGGCATGAAGGTGAATTAGCTACAGAGACACCGACTGGCGGGGAACTGCCTGATTTGGTGATTGCCATCTGCTCAATTATCAGGGCGATAATTATTTGAAATGACCTTTCAGCCCATCTCTAGGAGAGCACAAGAGTAAATATATTCCCTGATCCATTAACTGTTTTTTTTTTTTCTTCTAACTTTTGTGTCTTAGCTCAGATTGAACGCAGGGAATTCAGAACAAATGGGCAGACTGGATGGGGACACATGGGTGCTTGCAAGAGGTGGAGAAGTTGGCAAATGCACCCCAACGGCATTCCCCAGATGGGAGGTTCTGACCGAGGGGGACAAAGGAGAAAAGAATCCAAGAAGGTATCGTGACAGAGGGAAGAGAGAGGAAGCCACATTCCTGCCTTGTGAAAGTTGCTCTCTACTCCAGAGCCCCTCACCTCTTGCACATATCACCTCCATTGGTGGCCTCTGGGGACCTTCTTGGAGGCCCAATCTGCCAACATGGGTGCCTTCGCTAACCTCTCCCAAGACTCCCTCCAGTGTTTCCAAGATGCCACCCTGCAAGCTGCCAGGGAAACAGTGTTGTGGCAGAAGCAGGCGTGATCCCCTCCAGGCTTGCAGCGTAGAGAAGCACACACAGAAAGCCGTTGTAAACCATGAATAAATCATGTAATTACAGACTGTGAACGACTACAAAGGAGAAAAGGCAGTGAAACAGACCAGCAGATGGAAAATGCCTTATGTAAGAGCTGAGGGTGGGTTTCTCAAGCCAAGACCTGGGGGAGAAGGAGCTCACCTTGTAGAGGAAAGATGGTTCTGAGCAGGGGGAGAAGCAGCTGCAAAGGTCCTGTGGCAGATTGCCACCGGATGTGTTCTGGAAACTTAAAGACAGAAGCAAATGTGGCTGCAGTGACATTTCTTAGGTGATGGATTCATCCAGAATATATTTCTTCAGTGGTCATTAAGTTCCTTGAGCATATAGGTTGTATTCAGTAATTTTCTGGAACTCCTCAAATTGCTAAAGCAAAAAGAGCACAGAGCGGCAGTGAGGAAATATTCATGGGAAGGAGTTGTCGGCACCTTCCAGAACTTGGGGTGCGTGGCTTGGAAGCCTGACAGGCCCACCTTTGGCTTTTCCTGTGGGTGAATTATTTTTCTTATTCCCGTGTTGGGAAGAGAAAGAAGTAAATTAATAACCCCTACAGGAGCATGCCCAGGCCTCACGGTTTATGTTTAAAGATTTAACATCACCCATTTGTAACATCTTCATTAATTTATGAGGTTATAGTGCTGTTAGTTACCTAAAACTCTTGTAGAGACATTGTAGGATGGGAATAAATATGAAAATTATTACAATGATCGTGTCTTCTGAGCCTGGGGTCGGTGAAAATAAACCATCAACTGTTTTGGGCGATTTGCTCGACCGACCGCAAACTACTGCTTTGTTGTTAATAAGTTCGGTAATGGAAAGCTTTGGAGGCATCAGGAATAAAACATAGCACTTGGAAGAGAATTTCATATGAATTAATGACATCACGCTGGAGGTGGCGAAGCGATCGATAAACACACAATATATACAGTAGCCAGGGCCAGTCTAACGCTGTGTCAGAAGCGGGGCTCCACAGGCAGACCCAACCCCTGCTCTGCCGTTCATGGCTGGCTGACCTTCGGAAGTCACTCAAAGTCTCCATGCCTTAGTTTCTTCACTGACGAGGGGACGGCTTCAGTACTACCCACCCCCACGGAGTGATGGGGCCTGTTGGCCAAACCCGACCTGAACACCTGTAGAGGTTGTGAGCTAAGAATGGTTTTTGCATTTTTTAAGAGATTTTATTTATTTATTTGTGAGACAGAAAAAGAGCGAGCGAGCGTGCACATGGGCAGGGGCAGAAGGAGAGGGAGAAGCAAACTCCCCACTAAGCAGGGAGCCCAACGCAGGGCTTGATCCCCGGACCCCAAGATCATGACCTGAGCCAAAGGCAGACTCTTAACCAACTGAGCCATGCAGGTACCCCCAGGAATGTTTTTGCACTTTTAAACGTTTGCAAAAACAAAATAAAAACCCAGAAGAATCGTATTTTGTGACACATGAAAATTGTGTGAAATTCAAATTTCAGTGTCCATAAGTCAGGTTTTGTGGGGACATAGCCACGCCCACTGGTTTACGTATCATCTGTGGCCGCCTTTGGCTACACAGCAGGGCGGGGAGTTGGATAGAGACCGCAGGCCGGCCAAGCCTACAGTGTTCTCACCAAACCCCACTGCCCAGTGTTCTGGAGGTGCCGGCCGGCACCTGGCTGTCTGAATACAAGCTGGACTTTGAGAGACAGAAACCTCTCTTTGTGCCACTCAGAGCTATCACAAAGGTTAGTGTACGAATCATGCCGTGAACACTTAACTATCAAGCAAATGAAGGGTGAGAATCACACCACCAAAAAAAAATTTAGTAAACTTGAGAAAAATACACACACACACTCTTTTAAGTATGGATTTCAATAGAAATAAAAAAACAAATTCCAAATAATTTTTATCTGCTCATTAAATCAAGTTCAGTGGGACCTCTATTTTTAGATAGTTGATTTTTAAATATGTATCAGGTTAATAAAACTGCTTTCTTCACTGAATATCTCAAAATGAAACTTTTCATTGCATCCGAAACCAGCTTTCTTTTTATTATGTTATGTTAATCACCATATATCACATCATTAGTTTTTGATGTAGTGTTCCATGATTCATTGTTTGCATATAACACCCAGTGCTCCATTCAATAGGTGCCCTTTTAATACCCATCACCAGGCTAACCCACCCCCGCACCCCCCTCCCCTTTAGAAACCAGCTTTCTTTGTAACCAGTCCACCTGGCTGCATTCTTTCACAGTTGTGTGCTCTGTCGGAGCTGGAATTTGACCTTCACACGACCTTCCGTGTTCACTCGGTCTCAGGCTCAGGTGGAGACAGCGGTCAGTCTTGGCATTTTTCGCAACCACATTCTGCTGGTGGGTTTTCTGTGACTTGTAGGAGTGGGGCGAGGCCCCACGGGACCCCCAAGGACGGGTATCCCGGGGTGCATTCCTGCGACACGCTTTGAGCCATGATGGCTTGTCAGAAAGTGAGGGCAGGACGTTTCTACTCCTTTCCCTGAAACATCTGTTTTAGGTAACTCATGGTCTTCCTCTGGAAGTTTGAGGTTCTGTGATTTTAGGTTTTCCAAAAATAGTTTCAGTGCGGCTGCTTTCCAGAGTCCCAGGCAGCTGCCTTTGGATGCAGGGCTTCTTTCAAAGAAAGGGCGGTCACCTTGCTCTGGACAGCTTTGCCCTTGGAAAGGGTATTTCCTTGATGTATATTCTGTCCGGGGTCTTGGAGCAGATGGGCAGACTCCTTTAGCATTTCACAGTATTCCTGATTAGCCAAAACTATTTAATGGGTGCTCACAGTTACACAGTTCTAGATGCTAGAATTTCTGATAGAGAGGAATTCTGTCCTTGTTCCCACATGGTTCACGATTTAAAGGAAATAAAGGATATCGGTGGACTTTGTTCTAAAGACTAAATCACAGAGTTGTCACAGGATGTGGACACGGAAATCTTCGGTCTTAGGGGTTTTGCCAGGACAGGTGGATGTTGTCTGGTGGTTCCGTCAGCAACAGCCCGTACCAGAGAAGGCAGAGAATTTACGTGGGGGTCGAGGAGATGGGCAGGGGAGGGGTTCTTTGGAGCGGGAGAGGGTTGGTGTGCCTTGGCAAGAACACATGGGGGGACCTGACGTCAGCCATGTGGGGTGGGTGGGTATCAGGGTCCCTCCTGAGAACTGCAAGGTGACGGTGCTGTGGAGCGCCCCCCCCCCTGGTGGCAGGGCAGAGAATGAGGAACAGGCTGCACCCATGTCAACAGGGACAGGACCAAGTGCCCTGTGCTGCTGGTGGTGAGTGGGCAGTGACCAAATGGGGACTCAAGTGGTGAGCCACCTGGAAGGTGACTCCCATCCTAGGAAGGCTGCCTGGTAAGCAACGTGACTCAGCAGACAGGTGGACTGCAAGAAGTCTGGGGTTGTTGGAAGCAGTCAGATGGAGGAGGCACTGCTGGGGTTGGGGATGTGTAGTGAGATTTCCTGCAGGGAATATCTAGGGGAACCCCCAAACACCCCTCAGAGCATCTGTCACATGCAGGGGGCTCCAGCCCAGATCACGACTGTCCCAGCCAAGAGTCAGCTTCCCTCCCCTTCTCTCCACGGAGCCTGACCCCGGGGGACTGACAGTAACAGCTGGTGAGTGTGCGTGGAGGCGGAGCAAGGAAGAGGAAACAAAGGACCTTTCTCCTTCCCATAGATGGTTTTTGATCCTAAAGGCAGCTCAGCTGACGGAGGAAAGATATTTTAGAGTCAATGACATTAGAACATTTTTACATTTTATCCCTGAAAACAAATGCTGCTTGTTGATAGTTTCTGGAAGTGACCCAAATGTCTGTGTGATCTGCCTGAGACTTCATTAAGGGGTGAGGAGGAAAGGAGTCTGAAGAGCCAGTAGCAGGAAAGAATAAAGGTGCTTCCATCAGCTACTCAGCCAGCTCTGTCCATCAGTCTCTTATGTGGGTTTTTCGGAAGGACAGGAGAGCATAAGACAAGTGAGGAATTCATTTTCCTAATTCAAGAGTCACCATCCCTTCCAGGCTTATCCAGAATTCATGGCTTATCCTGGCTCCTCGAACATCTACCTTAAGAGGCAAATTTCAATATATGTTAAGAAAAAAAAAAAGAAGAAGAAGATAGCAGGAGGGGAAGAATGAAGGGGAGGAAATCGGAGGGGTAGATGAATCATGAGAGACGATGGACTCCGAAAAACAAACTGAGGGTTCTGGGGGTGGGGGGAGGATGGGTTGGCCTGGTGATGGGTATTAAAGAGGGCACGTTCTGCATGGAGCACTGGGTGTTATGCATAAACAATGAATCATGGAACACTACATCTAAAACTAATGATGTAATGTATGGGGATTAACATAACAATAAAAAAAAGAAAAGAAAAAAAAAGAGGCAAATTTCATCAGTACATACGGCTAGTGACGCCCAGAGTCTGAGGAATTTACGAGAGTTTTATTCAAGCTAGGGTTAGGGCAGGGATTTCTGCACTTGGGGCCACATCTCTCAGGATTTCACAGGTGGGTTTCAGAGGTTCTCCGGACTCCCTGAAAGTGCAGGCAAAAATTGCATGTGCTTATGTACATTCTTCTGGGGGAAAATGTAGCCTTCCATCTTTTTCTCGAAAGGGTGTTGAAATAAATTTCTAGGTCCAAGATGGAACCACTCCTGCCTGGGATGCCTTGTCAGCCAACCACAAGTTGAATAACGCTCACGTCCCTAGAAATGCTCCGCTTGACCAGAAATGCAGGATATGAGCCAGCCTGTCCCCAGCTGCTGAGGAACTCATGATTCCCTTGTTCTAAATAAGGTCAGATATGCAATCCCAGCCAATCAGCGTTAAGCCACAAGCTTGTTCCTTATTCCCCGGGTTGACCTGCTAGCCTTATAAGGAAATCCCTGACCTCTTAGTCAATCAGGCCCTGTTTCCTCATCGTGCTAACGCTCTATAAAACTCTATAAAATGCGCTCTTGCCCGAAACCCCTGGGAGCTGTGTTGTTTGCGAGGCACTGCACTCCCCCACCCCATGGACTGCTTTCCCTGGAATGAAGAATATCAAACTTGCTACTCAACTGTTTTACTTTTGTCACTTGACAAGGTCTTTGACCTAGAAAAGGTAGATCTTTTGGCTCCGTGAGCCATTTGAGCTTTAAAGGACAAAAGTCCCACCCCAGTGGCCAGGGAAATGGCTTGAGGTCTCCAGAAGCAGACACAGAGATGAAGTTGTGGGTGGGATGGCCACTGGAGCCCAGCACCTGGGAGGGGAACGGGAGGAAGGAGGGAGAGTCTGGCCGCCATACAAGCCCGGGGGCCCTGGCATGAGTGCGTCTATTGGAGCACCCCCTCTCCGGGCTGAGGTGGCCCTGGTGGCCGCCCGGAGCTCCATCACCAGAGGCAGAGCCCCCAGGAAGGCACGGACTCTGCAGCTGAGGCTCCCCAAGCGGGGGGTCCCGTGGGTACAGCCCAGTGTCCACCACAGGGGGTATCTCCTGTCTTTCAGGATCACTGAAACCAGGCCCTCAAGAATGGTTTTCTCCCTTTCCTGATCTGCTTCCCTGCTCAGAGCATCAGGCGGGCACGTCTCCCTGCTATTCAGATAGCCCAGGTTCGTGGCTACAAGCAGCTCATCTCGAATGTGCTCTGAACACTACTTCAGAAGGTGCTCAGATTTTTAAGGAGCACCACATCTGAGGTTCAAATCAATACCTTTCTCACGAGAGACACACCATTAGAACTTCCAGAATTTCCCCATCACAATTTCTGAAGCACCAGAGAACAAGCAGAAGAATACAGAGAACACCAGAGTGACAAGAAGAGGCATCCGTGGCCCCTTCGAGCGCCGACCTGCTCTGCTTTGTGTGTCGGGAATCCAGGGTTTCCCCGATCACACCAGCCCCCAGCCTGGCCCGCCTCACCTGCGACACGTTTCACCTTCACCAATGGTGTTTCCTGCAGAATGAGGCTCAAACCACCCGGAGGAATGCTTGCTGTTTGCCTTTTCACCCTCCGTGCCGCCAGCTACACCTTCATCCCTCGCCGGGCTGGGGAGCAGCAAGGAGAGGGGCTCAGCTGTTGGGGAGCTTCGTGTTAGGGGTGGCAGGCCCTCGCGGCTGTTTTCCCCAATTAGATTGTTTTCTGGTTGGTTTGCTTGAGAGCTAGGTCACCACCTGTTCAGCTTTCTGCTTTTGAGAAAACCCACCAGTTCTCACTGGGTCTGCATTTAAATATTAGAAACAATCGCTCCTGTCTACTTTCAACTTTTGATTCAATCTGGAAAAATTGAGTGTATTCTAAAAATATGAATATGATGGCTTTAGTTTCCTAAGTGTATTTAATGGTGCAAGCAGCTTCTAATGTTTAAGAACCAATAGACAGATAGGAAAAAATAGAATTTAACTTTGCCTTTGATTTTTTTATAAAATGTGTAGACTCGTTTAAAAGGAGAAGTACAAAAATATAGTCTGGGAGTTTTTGGTTTCCTTACTAGATATGGAGTAATCTGGAACCTACTGGAAAAACTGACATCACATTTTGCTTAAGAACTGCTCATGTTGCGGCACCTGGGTGGCTCAGTCATTGAAGCGTCTGCCTTCGGCTCAGGTCATGATACCAGCGTCCTGGGATCAAGTCCCGCATCGGGCTCCCTGCTCCGAGGGGAGTCTGCTTTTCCCTCTGCCTGCCACTCTCCCGGTCTGTGCTCTTTCTCTGACAAATAAATAAGATCTTAAAAAAAAATTGCTCATGTTTACTCATTGTTTATCCACCAAGAAACGCCCCTGTCCTAGCAGAGAAAGGGTCATAGGGAACAATTTAGAAAATGGGATTTGAGAACTCTGCACTTTTTTTTTTTTTTTAAAGTAGGCTCCGTGCTCAGCATGGAGCCCAGTGCGGGGTTTGAACTCATGACCCTGAGATCAAGACCTGCTCTGAAATCAAGAGTCAGATACCCAACCAACTGAGCCACCCAGGTGCCTGCCCCCCCACACTGACCTCTGAGTCAATATGGGGCTACATGGCTACACACGTCTCTCTCCATGGACTCTGTGATGGTCTTCACCCCATGGTACTCATCGTGGGTCCAGCCTCTTCCCATTAGGGCTCATGACAGAACCAGCAGTGCCCTTCCCAAGCCACCCATCGGTTTTGGTATTCAAGACCGAGTTCCAATTAGTAGGAATCCTACTCATTTCTTTAGGAAATACTTGCAGGGCCTGATTACGAATGCCGCACTGTGGAGGTGGAACACAGATGGAAGACATTCTCTGTCTTCAAGGGCTCGGTATGTTCCTAGGGAAGATAAGGCATGCCCGCAAATAACTAGTATACAAGGGGACATGGGAGAAACGCTACAGGACATCTGTAAATGTTATGGACGCCTGGGAAGGCAGAGCCGACTTCCAGCCACATACAGGATTTGTGTGTCTGGAAGTAAGGGGCACATTACCAATGCTATGGGCCCTAATCCGGACTCAGGAATGTGAGCAGGTGCGTACTTCCTCCAGCCACTCCTTCAGTCACCCCTCATCATGTGACGGGAATCTATGTTTCCTACATGATGGTAAAGCGAACGTCCCAGTTTTGAAAAAAGCTCATTAACTGGAAAAGTTTAAACTGAGTCTTATTCTTACTTCCCAGAGCTTTAGCCCATGGGGGCCGGCTTCTTCTAGCTTATCACTGCTGGTGAACATTGAGCGGAGTTTCTGTGTCCTCACTACACACACTAGTGGGGTAAAAAACAATTTTCTTTTTTGAAAATTAGAAATTATAAGAATGCGCTTGTGAGCACAGCCTACCTGAAATCTAAGCATCTTTGGTTTCTCCACTCTTAATTTAACCTCCTTGGGAGATGAACTTCAACTACACTGATGTAACAAGAAGTGTTTTATTATCAGGAGGCACTTTAGAAAATATCCTGTTTCTCCACAGTCTTGAAGAGAATAGTGTCTTCTAGATGTTTCCGTCGGGAAGGGCAGTCCCTGTGGGTGGCATTCCCACGCCGGCTCTGCCCCACGAGCACGGACTCGGGCGGGGGCGCGTCCTCACCAGGGCCAGAGAGCTCCGCCGCACCTGCACACGGCCTTGTGTGGAGCACGTCCCCTCCTGCAGACCCGGCGCCTGCCCTCTGCTCTGAGTGTGTCACTCGTGTGTCATACGTGCCCCACTGCTGCATCGGTCCTCCTGGGCTGAGGCGACAGGGCCCTCCCGTTTCGGCACGAGGTGGGTGTGTGCTGGCGGCCACCAGGCGCTGGCTGCCAGGAGGGACCCACAGCCACGGGGGCCAGATGCCCACTGCTGACGCTGACCTTGGGAAGCCTCTTCTCCAGGGGCGCACAGCTCCGTCCAGCAGTTGTCTGCGCCAAGACGCAGCGGGCCCAAGTGCGTGGAGCTCGGCGCCCTGCCCCCGGTCTCACCCCGGAGAGCGCTCGGCGGGAGGCGCTGCTGCGAGAACGCCCAGTAGCGGGGGGAGGAAGCTGAGGAGCTAGGACGGAACAGGTCGTGCCCAGGTGAGCCCTATGTCGTCGGCGGCAGCGCGAGAGTCCTGGCCCGGCTGTAGGCTACGTGGGACTGATTCTATTTCCCCTATTCAGTAAGTTCCAGGTCCGTAAATCTTCTGGAACTGTCGCTGGTATGGAAATGAGAAACTTCCGACCAATATAGCTGAAATGCACTCATGTCTGCACTCAAGTCTGAAGGATGGCACGGAACAAGCCCCCTTGATCATGAATGTAGACCAGGATTCTCGGTCCACGGGGTGGAGCTGTCTGGGGGCTCAGAGGGAGGGAACCTGGCGGTTTGGCGTTACCATCACCAGAGCCTGCGGCGCCTAGAGACACAATGACCAGCGTGTGACCGGGGGTGAGTATCGATCTCTTGAATGATCCAAGCATTGGATGAAAACCTCATTTGTGTACTAGTTCTCATTCTTAGAAACGGGACTCTATCACTGGCTTGCTGCTGCAGAGAAGGGGGGAGACTGATATTTACAGGTCAGCGGGTCCCAGGGCATGTGTCAGGAACCACACCGACAACTTCGTATCCGTGACCGTATTCCTAATACCTCTGATTGAGAGAGAGGCGAGCGCGGGGCTGAGCCCTGAGCCCTCTGCTCACCTGGCACTTGGAGGGAGATGCAGGCTCTCATGGTAAGCTAGCGAAGGCCCATGTCTGATGTTGATCCCTTTCAGGAACTTTAAAGTAGGCAGCTATGCAGGTTAGGAGAGACAGATGCCACTTGGCAACACTTTTTGTGGAGAAGATCTGTGAGTTTCTGTTAATCACAAGCTTAATCTGAGGCAAAGTGCTATGTAACGCTCAAGCAGCAATACTCGTTGCTGTAAATGCATAAATCGGTCCCTAATCACAGGAACTGATACCACCAGTAAAATGTCCGTTTTCCAGAATGCATCTGGAGTGGAGTTCCATTTCTCCTTTACATTTCAAAGAGACACTGACAAATTAAAGAGAATGGTGATGTATGTGGGGGGGGGGTGTGGGTCTGGAAAGCACGTCATATGGGAAAGGGACGAAGGAACTCGAGCTATTTGTTTAGTAAAGGCTAAAGTGCCCGCAGGAAGTAATTTGGTAGAGGAGGGTTTATTCAACAAATGTCCAGGAAACACCTACTGTATGCTCAGCTCTGCTCTGGATGCCAGGAACAGCAAGAACCAAATGGACATGATACCCACCATCAGGTAACTGGCACTCTGGGGGAGGGGGGGCACACAAAATAAAGTAAAACAATTCACTGAGCAGTATGCTAGATCATAGGGAAGTGGGATAGGGCCTGTGGGGGTGGGATGAGGTTGCAATTTTAAATGAAAGGGTCAGGAAGGACCTTCTTCATGACGTGACATTGGAATGGGCCTCCAAGAGGTGAACAAGGGTGCCACATGGGTGATGTAGGATGAGCACGCCAAGCAGAGGGACAGCTAGAGCAAAGGCCCTGAGACACAGTGGGCCTGACCCACAGCAGCGGAGCAAGTGGGGACAGAGGGAGGAGGAGGGATGTGGCCGCCTGGGTCAAGGAGCTCCTTGTGAAACACTGACCTGCATGCTGAGCTGGGACCTCGGAGGATGTGGTCAGTGTGGAGGCCGGAAGACGAGGCTAAACCAGCAGAAAGGGGACTCGGGCTGGGTCCAGCGGTGGAAGTGGTGAAGAAGGGGCCAGTCTGGAGGGGCCTCGAGGCTGCTGCTGAATCCTCGCTGCTGAGCCACGGAAGGACGGAGCTGTATTCCCTGAGCCGGGAGCACACGCAGTGCTCGGGCACACGAGGGTGGGGTAGCCCGCTGGAATGGGAGGGAAGGAAGTGGGATCCTGACCGGCGGGTGACGTTTGGAAGAAAGCGGACGCCCACTAGGGTTGCCCATGTTGACCCTCCTCAACAGGGACCTCCCTGTGCTGGACCTGGTCCAATGGAAACCGATGTGTACACTGATCAGGAACATCGTAGCAGGATTTCTGCAGCCCCTGGAAGGCGGCATGAGGTGCTTTATAAGGTCACTTACAGCTCTAAGACTCTATCGTTCATTCTGTCGTGGGCTCTGTGAAAGTCACCTGCCGTGGCCACACAATCCTCGGGAGCGAGCACATCCCGTCTTGGCGATAACATCAAGGCAGACAGATGCTCTTGCAGGAAGCCTCTGTTTCCGCCGCGTGTTCTTTTTCTTCCTACAATTGTATTTACATTCCCGGCTCTTCTTAAACTGTTGAATGTAATCCAACTCCCCAAAGAAGGACCAGAATTCTTCATAGGATCAATAAGCAAAATTGAAAGGAAAGCATCAGAAAGAAAGCTGCACAGTAAGCAGGGCCTCCCAGAGGAGAGGAAACAAATGTTCTTAAATGAATAATGAGAATGAAACTCATTCTCAGATGGTGCCGCATGGGGTGCTCGCAGGCGGAGCACAAAGGGCCAAGCAAACTTTGTTTCAGCAGGAGGACGATTTCTGGGAGCAGCGGAGAGCCGTCTCGGGAGGGAGGCAGAGTGACTCCGTCACTTTCAATTAGAAGGCAGCTGGAGTTTCGAAAAATAGGCTTGGTGTTCAGTATCGTTTTTCACAAATATTATTTTTATATTTTGGCCTGAATTATTCATGTTTCTGGCATCGCCACCCCATCATGCCCTTTTATTTCCTGGAAGGCGTATATCACAATTTAAAATGATCACATTTCCTTAATGTCTATGTGTTTCTTGCCTACGTATCCCCCCTAAAATGTAAGTTCCACGAGGAACCTTAAAAACCTTCTCTGTCTTGTATATGGCTTGGCATTTAGTAGATGCTCAATATGAACTTGTTTACTAAATTTGATTTTAGGTGGTTCAGGCTATGAGAACAACCTACTTTTCCAGGATTGGGAGGAGGTGAAGCCCTAGGATGGGCCCAAATTAAAAAGAGATGTTGTCTGCCAGACAGCAACCATTTCCAGCTGCCTTCTCTTTAGTTTACCTTCCACTTTCAAGAATGGAAAATGGCCAGTTGTGGCTTTCCAGTATTTTTTTTTTTTTTTTTGCCACAAGGGATTGTCATATATCATAATCCTAAGGGAACACGCCAATGGGCTTCAACAGAAGTCTTTCCCATGGTGATAATAAGAGAGAACCATTACAGGAAATGAACTCTTGCCACTGCCCTCACGGTTTCCTGCTTCTGAGGTCATGATGCCTGGAGCTGTAGCAGCCACCTTGTGACCATTAGGCAACAAGCATGAGATCAGAAAACTCACTTCTTAGAGATGAACGAACAAAAGAATGGAGTGATCTTGGATCTTTGACAACTCTTTTAAGCTAAGGGCAGCCACCACTGAGGACACTGAGGCACAGAAGAGTTTACTAACTTGTTTAGGTTCACCTAGCGAGGACTGGGCCACCAGAACTTGGCCTCAAATCTGTGTTCTGATCGATTCCAATTTCTCGTGGACTTTGCACCCACTGGACGTAACTGATGACGGTAGTGCCAGCCTAGTGGGTTGGGTGTGCACGGTCTAGAACATATGTGGAGGAGCTTTTTCCCAAGTGAGCTTGCCTCCCCTGGTTCTCTGGGGGGCTCATTCCTGGAACCAGCTGCCACGGGACAAGGAAGCCCAACTAGGCCCTGCTGAGACACAGCGCGGAGAGGTCACAGGTAGGCATTCCAGCCACCAGCCCAGCAGGGGTGCCAGCAGATGGCCAGCACCAGCTGCCAGACACAGGAGTGAAGCTGACTATCTGTGCTGTCCATGTGGTAGCCATCAGCCACACGTGGCCATTTAGACTTAACACCTGAAATTAATAAAGCTTAAAATTCAGCTCCTCAGCTGCACTAGCCCTGTTTCAAAAAATGCTCAAAGGCCATTGAACACCCAGCTTTCACGTTTGCCCAGCTCAGGCCTCAGACCAGGTGGAGGAGCAGAGACGGGAGACAAGCTGTCCCAGGAGACCTGTGTCTAGATTCCTGACCCACGGAACCTGGGAGCATAATAAAATGGTCGCTTCCTGCCTCTACATTTTGGGGTGGCTTGCTGGAACCCCATGGAAGGGCGTGCTGGGGTTAGCACAGCTGGACGTGCGTGGGCAGTGCCCCCGGACGGGCACTCTGTCCCGGCAGCCCAGCACATCTGCACAGGAGTGGGGGGGAGAAGGATCGCTCGGCCGGGGCTGCAGATGCTCCTGTGTGGAACGTCCTGTTCTCGGATGCCGGTTATCGGGGGAGTTCGCATTCCGCCTTGTTTTGGCTACAGCCTTGGAGCCTCTCTGCGAATCATCAGCGGCTGGGTCACCGAAGAGGGGTCGTCCTGTGGACAAATTGGTTTGTCTCTGCTCCATTTTATTCCCCTGTTTGCCACTAAAGAGGTTACCAGTGATTCTTTTTTGGGGACTTTCGCGCACACACACACACACGCACACAAATATATATATATAAATTTCACCTTGGGTGTAATAAAAATCACATATATTTTATAAATAGGAAGGCAGTTGCTATGACCAAGGTGTTTTTTGAGGCAGTAAAAGTGAATGTGTTTGAATGTTTTTTTTTTTCTCTACGATGCATCCTGGCTATCAGAAAATCTGTTATTTGGAGTAAAAATCAGTAAAGAGAGTACAGAGTGGAATATGCAAAGCTGTTGATTTGGAGTAACATTTAAAGTATAGGAGACAAAGTTTAGATCTATTATTACTGTGTCTTTGGTACCTATTTCTCTCTGTGAGTTTCCTCCCACCCATGAGGTGTCCAGACGTGGAAATGGGGTATCTGAATACAGTGGTGTGTAGCCCTTGGACCACACTCTCTGCCGCGTCCAGAGAGATGAGTCACAGGACAACTGAAGCTGGCTGAGCGACCGGCCCAAGGGAGAGTGGCTGTATTTCCACTTCTTTCTTTTATGGTCATCTAGAACACGGGGCGAAGCTCGGGGGTGGGGGTGCGAAGCATAGTGTGTGTGTGAACGGGGGTAACAAAAAGTCTCTGTGTTTCACGCACATTTTGTTTATAGGCTTGGTTAAGAAGATATCAAACAGAGAAGGAGCTTTGAATATTTATATCTGTATCTACCGAAATACCACGGTGGTTAATTTTATGTCAACGTGACTGGCCATGGGGCGCCCAGATTGAAAATTGTTCCTGGGTGTGTCCATGAGGGTGTTTCTGGATGAGATGAGCATTCGAGCCCGTGAACTCGGGAAAGCAGACAGCCCTCCCCCGTGTGGGCGAGTCTCACTCCATCCCTTGAGGTTCCTGAATAGAACAAAAGGTAATTCCTCTCCCCTTCTTCTTCCTCTGCTCCCTCCGTCCCCCATTCTAGTTTGGTAAAGGTTTAGTAAAGGACATGGGGGGAATCCCAGTCAATTCCACACACAGAGGCTGGTCCGGGTCCTGGGGAGGCAGAGACCATGCCCTGCCCGCGGGAGCGCGGTCTCTCAGCCACTCTGGAGTCAGCCCCACGCTCTCACAACACAGCACAGCGGGCCCTCACCGGCATGAAAGTCCCCATCATGAGTGCTGCGATCTACTTCCATCGCAGAGAAGGCCGGCTAGGAAAACAAACCAGGACCATCGAGATAACGCACTTGTTTATCACTATTTCCTCCTTTCTTTCTTGATGAACCCGTGTTTGTGGCAGAAAAGTCAGACAGTAAATAAACTCAACAGAGAGATAAAGAAGGAAAGTTGCCAGAATTCTGTCCCCACCGCCGGAGCCCACTGTCAGTGTCTGAAGGTTTTCTCTTCTCTGCTTATTTCCATGCAAATGTGCGTGCGGTGTTTACAACATCAGGATTACACTACTATGTAATGCTGTGATCTGTTTCTCTCACTTAAAAATATATTGTACTTCCCATGCAATTTTCTTTGCAATCAAACGAACTTTCTAACCTGAGTCTTGGAGAACAGGATGAATAATCAATGCTTTTTATGCTTATTTGCTGGTTGAAATTTTTCAAGATATGGCCTTGTGGGTAAGGGTCACAGGATACAAACACGTTACTTGAAAAGACGTTATTAACTGGAGGATTTATATAGGTTCAGCAAAAAAAGGAATTGACGGTATGTGTCTCTAAAGGATGCCGTCTGCGTCTGCATGGCTGGGTCAGTTCTAAAACAAGCCTTCCAGATGCGAACCAGGAGTACTGAATTTAGCCGATGGAAGCAAGAGGGCAGTCTGTTTGTAGTAACTGTTCTCTCCAGGATCTCTTTGTTAAAATTGAGGAAATTCTGGCTGGCTCCGTGGGGTTAAGGCCCTAGCATTTCAGGGCGAGGGTGAGAGGATTAGTGATCGCTATGGACTCCTTGTGTCTCCTCCAGATTCCTATGGTGAAATCCTGAATGTGAGGGTTTTAGGAGGGCCCTTTGGGAGGTCAGGAAGGTGGGCCCTCCTGAGGGGATTAGAGCCCTGAGACGAACAGGAGGTGGCCTGTTTCCTCCATCTCTCTCCGCCGCACAGAGGATACAGCGGGAAGGCACCCATCTGCAAACCAGGAAGAGGACCCTCATCAGGAACCCGACTCCGCAGGGATCCCACTCTCAGACTGCTGGCCTCCAGAACAGCGAGAAATAAATGTTGGTGGTTTCCGCGGCCAGCCTGGCAGCCTGGACCGAGTCAGACGGTGGTGCACAGAGGGCTGGGGCGGGTGTCCCGCGCTCCAGCATTCTAGGTGTGCCCCGTGCGGTGCTGCAGTGCGGGGGCCTCGCGTCCAGTGGCTCACGAGCAGGGCTCAGGGGCCACAGAAGAGGCTGCAGTCACGCGTAGGGTTTGCTGCAGGGGAAGGCGCCGGCTGAGATCCGCAAAGGGCCGGGGCGCGTGCGGCAGAGCTTCCTGTCGTCCCCTGGCAGTGCAACCACGCGGACCGCAGCGACGTCTGACAGCACGCGTGGAGCACTGCCCGCCTCCAGAGCTCTCGCTGGCGGTCCCTTAGCAAGGCATGGCTGACCACCCACGTGGCTGAACGTGGTCTCCAGCCCGTCCAGAGACCAAGCTGATACTGTGTGGCCCACAGATCATGTTGTGAGCGCAGCCTATCTGGAAGGCCCCCCCTCGGGAAACAAAGACACTCTTATCAGGCAGGACATTCTAAGAGCTTTAGCAGTGACCTTGCGGGAGCCGGTCAAGGGCAAACCTTCAGTGTGCAGGGTTTGGATGACCCGGATCTGCTGCTTGTCCCTTTCCGGCACCGGCCCCCTTGCACCAGTGGTCCCCAGCCATTTGCACTGTGGTCTAGGCTGCTCCTGAGCCGTCCACGCCCTTGACTTGAAGTCTGTCCCAGGGCTGAGATGACAGATGAAGAGTGACCTGACAGGGATTCCCTCCTGCTCAGCTGCTTCTCTTATCTTGCTCTTGAATCTAATTAAGAAACTAAGAAAGGATTTTTTTTGGCAGGTGGTGACGCTCTTCCTGATATGTCGATAGGCACATCCCTAAAAAAGGGAATGCTAGCTGAACAGAACCAGAAAAGCTTGGATTGTGGTCAGAATATAAGGGAGCTATTCAGAATCTCATGAAACCACGCAGAACTGGTAAGGTTTAGCCTTCTCGGGTACTTGCCTGCTTTAACGAATACAAACACAGGCAGTACTACAAGGGAGAGACCAAAGTGGAGGGACTGTGATGTGGTATTGGGGAACAAGACTATTTTTATCAGGGTGTTATTGTTTATATCTTTAGTGTTCTAGTGGTTCAACTCATTATTACGATCTCTGTAAAAGACACTTTTAATAATCGTCACAAGTATTTTCCCTAGGTGGCTTAAAGAATTTTGCCTGAGGAAGTCCTCAAGGTGGACAAAGAATCCACACACATCCACACACATAACCCCCCCTTCCCATGCCACACACATGGGCTTAAGGAACTAAGCACTCAATACCAGACTATTTTTTTTTTTTTAAAGCATTCAGTAGACAACAAGCATGTCCTCACTAAAGATGACGGAAATGCAAATGAGAGTCTCACTTACCGGCTGGCAACACTTGGAGAGACTGAGTAGGAAACCCCGGTGAGGACGTGAATCAGTAGGAATATTCATGAACTGCCGATGACCTTGCAGGGGATCTGCCGATGATATCCCATGCTGGGGGTCGCCCACACCCCACCGGGGAGCTGGAGAGCCACTCCAGGGCCCGGCACATGTCTGCAGGGACTCGTCTGAGAACACGCACAGCGGCAGTGTCTACAAAGGCAAAATGACGGGGAGAACCTTAGTGCCTGTCACCAGGAGACGGGGGGGCCAATGCGCTGTGCTGGCCACACGATGGATACCACATGTGGCGTCTGTGGGTGTGGACCCTGCTTCCAGTGGCAGGCACCTGTGATGGGGCCCCACCCAACTTGCCCTCGTACAGCGAGGCTAGAAGTTCGGGGTGTTAGCAGCCCCCGAGAGCCATCCTCCCACAAGGGCTGTGGAAGCTGGCGGCTACTGAACTCGCTGGCCTGTCCTGTGCACCTCTGAGAGCCCCCCGAGGGGTGGACCCCCGCGTCTGTGCCAAGCCGTTCCTTTCCCTTGTTTATTTGGAGGTTATCCAAAGAGTTGGGGCGGGGGAGGGGAGGAGATTTATTATTATTTAATAGTTACCATTTATTACTAATATTTTTATTTCCCTCCAGATAAATGACCGAGCCCCTCATCCTTGTCTCGGGGTTGGCCTTTGGGGGAAACACAGGCTAAGACCTGGCTGGCAACAAGCTGTCTCTCGGAACATTCCAGCAATCGTTTGCAGATGTCCCACAGGCTCCACTGTGAGCAAGAAGCATTAATTATCTCTACCTCACTCGGCTCTCTCGGCTGACCCCCGTCCCCTCTTCTCTGTAGCCCTTGGCCAGGAGAGGAGGGCTCTGACCTCCCAGATGCACCCCGATCTGTCTCCAGACAGGAGCCCCTGTGGCCGTCAGCTCAGCTAACTTGCTAACTACATGCCGAAGAGACGTTTCTCTCCCTAAAATGCCTCTGTGCAATCTCTATAGCTCTTATTGCAAAAATCTCTTTTCCATTCTTGGATGTTCAGATACCTCAGTACAAGCTGGACTTGTATCCAAACTAAAGCACGCGGTTCTACCCAAACATTCTGATAAAGAATCTTGTTGTTCACTTGTGTCCCCTCATCCTCATATTCTAGAGTCCTCTACCCCACAGACTGGGGAGGGGTGTCCCTGCCAGGGGGACTGATTTTCAAATTAAACATGTATGCAAGTACCTACACAATGGCCCCTGAAGATCGTGTCCTCAACACCTTATCTGTAATTTGCTTCTTGGTAGTAAGGACAAGTCAGATAAATTATTAAGGATGAAATAAAATAAAAACTATTTCGTGATCCTAATTTTATTTACAGTAGCAGCTAATGAAGCTGATGTCATTCTAGCTTGAAACTGGTCATTTTATTTATTTTTAAAAAGGTTTTATTTATTTGAGAGAGAGAGAGAGCGCTCACAAGCAGGGGGAAGGGCAGAGGCAGAGGGAGAAGCAGACTCCCCGCTGAGCAGGGAGCCCGATGTGGGGCTCGATCCCAGGACCCCGAGATCATGACCTGAGCTGAAGGCAGACGCTCAACCAACTGAACCACCCAAGTGCCCTAAAACTGGTCATTTTAATAAACACAGGACAATGCCTGAAAAGGACTGCACATATTCTGAATGATTTCAGTTAACGATTGAGCCCCCAACATATGACTGACTGGGTGAAGCTGAGAGCCGGGAGGGTTCATGTCTTTTTATGTTGCATCAATCTCTTCTGGAAGAGGAAGGATTTTAAGATGGGTGAACCACGCAATTTTTTTTTTGTCTCAACTGGGAAAATTCTGAAATGAAAGAGCGATACTAAAATATAAATAATTTTAACAGTATTTATTTTTTTGGCTGGCAAATTAGTTTCATTATCTTGGTGGGATTATAACATAGTTCTTTTCAAAAACTATTTCCAAAACATAAATATTAAAAAAGTAATGAAATCTATGTGTATTAAAGGAAAAACAATGTTAAGTCCTTTATATTTAAGGACATATCTACAATATAATATATTTAAGGTCATGTTTACCTGAACACTGGGTAATCACGTGGGAAGAATAATTGTTCCTGGCAGCTATTCACATATTTCTCTGTTTTTAGCCAGATCTTTTCCTAATGTGACATCACTGATATTTTTCTGAAAAACAAAGTTTTTCAATGTCATTCTATTTTATTTTTCATCAGATTGCCTGCAGACTTCTTCAAAGTGGTTTCTACGGTTCATGAATTTGAAATCCTCGACACCTTCAGTCAGTTCTTCTCCGTTATTCGTAATACTTTCGATTCCAAGAGCTGCCTCCTGTGCAGGTGCGGAGGTGTCTGGTGAGTGCGGGACAACGCCGGTGAATGGAGGCCGTGGCCAATTCTATGACTTTTGTGTTAAAATGTGTAAACATTTCAGTCCAAATTTTTACTGATCCCGTCTTTTTGTTTCCATTCAGAGTATCTTCTGCTGACAAGTACTTTTATGAATCCAAATTCATGAAGTGACTTTACTCTAGGATTCTTTGAGCCTTTTGCTGATCAAAGATGTGGGGCAATTATACGTACTAAGTATCAATATATCCAATTAAAAATAGGAGCTTCATCAAAAGAGTCTTCCTGCAGGCCTAGGTATTCCCAGACACAATTTTAGAATTTTAAAATGCAATCTTGTCATGGTTTGAACTCATATGATTTCAGGTGTTTACTTCCATGCTTGCTTTTGTGGGAACACATTCAATACCTTCCTGATTGCTGAGTTTATTTTCAATAATTGCATTTTGCTAAGATCTTCAAGTGCTTAAGATCTTTTGGAACTCCTTGATAACTTTAATTAAATATTTCCAACTGATTCCTTTTTTATAAATGCACCCAAAATTCATATATTTACAACAAGTCACTTACCATTGCAGGATACTTAGTTTTCTCTAGGGGCGCCTGGGTGGCTCAGTCAGTTAAAATGTGTCTTCCTTTGGCTCAGGTCATGATTCCAGACTCCCTGGATCGAACCCCACATCAGTCTCCCTGCTTAGGGGGGAGTCTGCTTCTCCCCCCACTTGTCCTCTCTCTAAGAAATAAATAAAATCTTTAAAAAAGTTTTCTCTAGAGGTTCAAACAGTTCTAAAAATGCATCTATGAGAAACGAGGAGAGAAAGTGCTGAATTTTTTTTAAAGTGTGTATTTTATTTATTTGTACTTAAACCTATAAACCAATCAGCCAAACTGGTACTATTATCATGACACATTAAAATACAAAACATCTTTCTACAAATACTAGAATAATGAACAAATTAACAGTTCTAGTAAAACATCACGAGGGACAGAGGAATTATTATCACATTATAGCTTAACCCTTCACCGTTAGAGGTTATAACAAGAAAAGCCTCACAATCTCAGAAAATACAAATTATCCTTCATCACACGTCTTTGTATCTTCACTTCCCATTCTTGAGGTTAGATTCTAGAGCCTAAAGATATCCACATTAGTATTGTATCTAGTTATCTATAGCGAGAAACACCTTTTATCATGTTGTCCATAGAGCCAATGCTACTGAAACCACTTTGACTCCAATCGTACCCCCTCAATGGACACAGTAAGAATAATGGAAAACAGAATATCGAGGCAGAGATATATAGGACCTAAAAGACAAAGCCTAGGAGAATAACAGCCACCACCCAAACTGAGATCGAATAATATACTCATCGTCACACATCTTCAGGCTGTATGTTCACAGAGTAATTTGGGAACAAATCCATTATTTGCTGGGTACTAAAATACTTAGCAGATTGTTGTATTACGCTATGGCTTTCCCCAGAAGTTTCTAAGATGGACTCCAAATCACTGATGGAATTTTGCTGGAACTGGATCTGGGGCTGCAGAGATTCCTCTCCACAGTTTTGGAGCTGATTGTTCCAGGCTTGGGGGCACCAGGTCTGACTGGCCCAGGAATGGTTGCTCCAAGACTGGCCATTCCAGGAGTGGTTGCTCCAAGACTGGCTGTTCCAGGTCTGGTTGCTCCAATTCGGGTTATTCCAGGTCTGGTTGCTCCATATTGGAAGGTTTCCGGAAGTGTTCCTCAGGTATCCCTGGTGGTAGGAATAGAAGCCTGGGTATTCTGCGGTTGGTGTGCTGACTCACACTCTTGCTCTCCTTTGGCCAGTGGTTTTTCTGCCACCTCTTACATTTCATTCTCTGGTTCTGGAACCAGGTCTTCACCTGCTTATAGCTAAGATTCAGAATGTTGGAAAGTTCTTGCATCTGCTGGAGACTGAGGTATTTCTGTCTCTGAAATCGATCATTGAGGACATAGAGTTGGGTCTGAGAAAACACGGTCCTGATCTTCTGTTTCTTGCCCTGGGCCGTATCTTCCTTCCTCACTGTTCTCTCCTCTCCAGAAGTGGGTGGTGGTTTTACCCTGGGACTGGTGGAGGAGTCGGGGCTGTCCTGAACAAGCAGATCCATGGACGAAGGAAGAGGAGAGACGGTCTCCGCGTGGGGTGTCTCAGCAGATGACGTTTGCAGGGATGCATAATTTTCTTCAGGCCCGTAAATCTCAGGCATTGGAGAAGAGTCCCTAGAACTGGGTGCTTCGGGGCCAGGCGGGCATAGGGGCAGAGCTGGATCTGCACTCATGTTGGTGAGTTAAGGGTAGACGGAAAAAAAAAAAGAGCGAGATTGTAAGAAAGGCCCAGGCTTATGGATCTAGGTGGAAGAGCTGAGAAGAGTAGAAAGACCTCCAGATGTTAAGAGTCTGAGAAAGACAGGATGAAGTGCGTCACCACTGCAACAGTAAGAGCCAACCAGCCCAATGGAGCCCGAAAGTGCTGAATTTTTAAAAAAAGTTTGTCATCAGTTTTACTCCAGTGTTTTTGTAGTTCAGTTACTGTGTGCATAAATAACATACTGTAAATTCTGACAGGCACAGAGTCTGTCTGCATTGGCGGAATACTGCTGTGTATTTGGAAATAATTATGTCTGCAGCACAACCAAGTTCCAGGTATGTGTTTGCCCCACAGAATCTTACAATTTAGTACGAATGTTGTTTTTACCTTGCTAGCGTTCTCCATCAAGTGTATCGTGTTATCACAGCCCCCAGTATTGATCTCCAGCGCTGAACTTTCTGACTTTCCCATGGCATTCATCACAGTTTTAGGTATTTTATCTTCAACGGTATGCATTTTCAAAGGGGATGGGAAAAAAAAAATCTAACTCCAGCTGGAATGAACTGATGTTCTGTTGGACACATCTCTTGGCCCTGACTGGCGTCACGTGGCTGCTGGTGAAAACGTCTGGCAGAAGAAGCGAGAGCACATTAGCTTTTGCTCCCCTTTCGTGTACGTGTGAGGAAATGAGCAACATGAATTTACAAGAAGGATCATTTGATCTAAGGGGAAAGTCATGCTTCAGAGATCACTATGTAAATGCACCTGCGCATGTTGTTATAATGTATCTCTGAGTGGAGTTCCATGGCAGTGAACTTCTGAAGCAGATGCTGAGCTTCTCCAGCAGGTTTGCCCTTTCCTGGTTTGCATGTGTGTGTGTGGGGTGATCCCAGGGCCCCCGTGGTGGATGCTCAGTGTCCACAAGCATGGTGTGTCAATGATGTCTTTGTCATCGCATCCAGAGAAAAGGAAACCCAGTCCTTGTATCAAACATGCGTTTTTTTTTCAGTTTATTACTACTTTAAGAGTTTGCCGCTAAATAAAAAAAGCATTACTGAACAAGACGATACATAACTAGTTGTAGATTTACTCCACGCACCAGATGTCCAGGCTGATAGAGCAGGAGCGTTCAGGTTATTCTAACACCGCCCGCAGGCAGGGCCGCCCACTATTTCCCTCGCAGATTTCTCCTGCATCTCTGCGTTTCTCGCTAGCCTCGCCAAATGGGGGCCTGGCAGTTAATACCTTCTGCAGCCGAAGCACAGACAGCTATGCTGAATTCCTCCCCCCACCCCCAAACTGGAAGGAGTTAGTGGTGTTTAGCCTCTCCTGTCCGAGCTCACTTCATCGGCAGGCCTGCTTCATTTCACCAGTGAGTCCCCCACATGCTGTCCTTGGAAGAGACATATCCGTTTGTGCTGGAAACGCCTGGGAAGCAACGCGCGGATGACCACTCCGGGCGCTGCACGCGTGTCTCACACGCGGTGGGACGACAGCTTTGAGGACACACGGTGTGCTTTCAGAGTGGGCTCCTTCGAATGCAGCGGCCATGGCACTGTGTTAGACGTGAGGAGTCCTGGGCGAATGCCAGCCTGGGCCGAGGATGTGAGCGGGTGCTGTTTCAGGGGACAGGTAAATACAGATAGTACCCAGACTGAACGCAGAGGACAGAGGACACAGACAGAAGACAGATGATGGGTAAACAGATGACAGTTTTGTTAACTGTCAATGACTTCTAGAGACAATGGTGCTCCCGCTGACCGTGGGTATCTGGCGCATTCGCTCTTCCGTGATCCGTGTGGTCGTAGTAGGCACTGAGGCTTCTACGCCAGGAAATTTATCATTAACCCGAGTTTTAGTTTCCTTATTTTAAAAATGAAGATGCACTTCCTCATAATATGAAGGTGTGACATCGAATCAGATGTTTATGAGCGTGCTTTGAAAAATGTGAACAAAAGGCCTTCCCTTTTCCTAAGAGAAGGATGTCTGATGTAAGAGCTCAGTCATTCCAAACTGCATCCACATCTCTGCCAGTTTTTTTTTTTTTAAAGATTTTATTTACTTATTTGAGAGAGAGAGCATGAAAGATAGAGATCATGAGCAGGGGGAAAGGGCAGAGGAAGAAGCAGACTCCCCACTGAGCAGGGACGCGGAACTCGATGCCAGGACCCTGGGATCATGACCTGAGCTGAACGCAGACGCTTCACTGACTGAGCCCCCCAGGTGCCCCTCTGTCAGTTGTATTAGGGAAGAAAAATATGGTATTTCTCATTCTGGCGAGATAAGACACATGGGATAGAGATGGCTGTTTTTCTATACTCTTACATGTGTTTCCTCTTCCTCCAACTAAAAGATACACTTATTATGTTTGATTTTAAAAGAAGATTATTTATCTATTTTATAGATAGATTGAGAGAGGAGGGGAGTGGGACAGCAGAGGGAGAGAGACAAGCAGACTCTGTGCACAGCCCAACGCGGGACTCGACTCCATGACCCTGAGATCATGACCTGAGCCAAAACCAAGAGTCAGATGCTTAACTGACTGAACCACCCAGGAGCCCTGTGTTTGATTTTTTAAATTAATACCTATACAAGTATTACATATATGTAATTAAAAATCAAATACTATCACAAGGCTTATAACAAAACCCAGTCGTCCTTTGTCCCAAGTTCTATTCCTCACAGATAACCACTCGTAATGTTTTTATTATGGCAAGATACACATAAAATTTACCCTCACAGGGCTCTGTGGCATTGAGCATGCTCACACTGTTGTCCATCCTTTGCCACCGTTTGTCTCCTCACACTGAGACTCTGTCCTGATTACACTGACCCCCACTGCCTCCCCAGCCTCCCGAAACTACCATTCTACTTTCTGTCTCTGTGAATCAACGACTCCTGGGACCTTACAGAAGTGCAAACATATAGGATTCCTGTTTTGTGACTGGCTTATTTCACGGAGCATAACGTCAAGGTCCATCCCTATTGTAGCAGGTGCCAGAACTTCCCTGCTTTTTAAGGCTGAATAATATTCCATTTATGTGTAAATACATGTATAAATGGAATATGCTACTTATAAAACACCATATAGAGAATGTATGGAGCACATTTCGGTTATCCATTCCTCTGTCCCTGGGCACTTGGGTCGTTTCCACCTTTTGTCTATTGTGAACAGTGCTGCTGTGAATATTTAGGCTCCGGAGCAAGTGGTACATTTAAAACATAAGCTTACATTAGAGACCACCCAGCCCCTGACGAACAACATAAATATTCTTCAAATCCTGACCAAATGGGATGTTTGGAGATCACAGCATTGCTCCTTTGGATGCCCTCTGTGGGGAAAATTCATTCCCGCGAGCAAAGCCGCGTGGTGGTAAGGTAATCACTGTTGGGAGACTGGTAACGTCAGGAGGCGTGAATCTAAGTGGAAACCCACAGTTGCCTCAGGTAAGATGAGGCGTATTGGTCCCCGATTTCTCTTGCAGGTGTTGGGATGCCTGGGGGTGCAGAATCCAAGTGATGCTGCTAAGGCTCTGCCCCCCTCCACCTGTCAGAAGGGGAAGCCCGTTTGCAGGGAGTGAGTGACTCGGGGAGACATGATTCAGTACACCTGTCAGCAAATCCGGCAAGGAACCGCAAGGGCCGCCACAGACCGTCACAGATCAAAGTAACCAGAGATGATGAATGAAGTTGTGGTGGAATCCGGAACCTCCTGGGCCCCAAAACTGCTGATTCCTTTCCGATCCCTCCACTCAGGGAATTTTATACGCCGTAACCGGAAATAGTGCTTTGGTGGACTGTAATGATTTTGCATTTCTCAGCCACACAGGTGAGCGGCCAGGCAGATACTGCTTCTTTTCCTTCGGGATGCTGTTTTTGGGTAGACATAAAGTATGCCGTTGTGATTCAGGGGCAGGGCAGTGGCCTCATGTCTCAGCACAGTCTTCCTAGATACACAGGCCCACCCCAGCCACAGACAGGGGATGAAGGGATGTCACCAACCCTGCTCTTTTGCACCTCTGGGCCTCAGTAGCACTCAGGGCGACACCGTGACCCATTTCTCAAGAGAAACCTAAGTGGGCAGTGGTGATGCTGTTCTGTTTCCAGAAAGAAATCCCTCGCTGGTAAGCTGGAGACAATGCACTCGTAAAGGCCAGAGAAGCTCTAATGCTCCCAAGACCAAGGGCATCTGGGGCTGGATCTTTATTGTCCAAGAGGACAAAGGCGGAGACTCTCGAGGACAGGAGAGAGGGCAGATGTTGGGCCAGCGGCATGGGCCGGGCCAGGGGTTTTCCAGAGCCCCTGCGGAGTGAGAGCACCCTACTCCATATGCCATGGCCACTGTTGGCCAAGCAGATTAGGTGATGCTCTATGGCACCTTCCGGCAGCCCTGAAGCTTATCTGTGGGCTTCTCAACATCATTTTCGTGGTGCCTCTTCCACCGTGCCTCCATCTTCCCCCCTCGTGACTTCCCTGGCTCCTCCTCCCTGGTGTATCCCTCAGCTGAGTGCTGGTGTTCCCGGGGTCTGGGCCTGGGTCTCTCTTCTTCCTGCTCTAGGTGTGTAGTTCCCAGCGGGCATCCCACAAAAAAAGAAAAAGAAACCCCCGAGGTGAAGTAGGTGTAGGGGGACGCAGGTTACAGAGCAGGTTTCTCTGGCCATCCCAGCCTGCACGAGGAGCACCACACCCTCCGAGGCAGGATCGAGCAATCTCTGCAGCAAGCTTGCTTCGATGGCCTGCCAGCGCCCTGTTCATCATTCTGACAGTGCCAACTCTCCCTTCCCCCGGGACTCCCAAATCCCTTCTTTCCACCTCACTCACATTCCTACCGCAGCGTCTCAAATGTTCACCCACGCAGACGTGCCCATAAAACACAGTTTCTTTGTTTCCTACCCCGGGCCTGATTTTCCTTAGCAGGGTCCCACCCGGCTGGAATCAAGGGTGGGAGGGAGACTTTACATTTGTCCAACCAGCCTCTACCACCCTAAATACCATCTTTTGGGGGACTATTCAATCTTCCAGCATTCCTGCTCTCCCAAGGAGGCATCTGTGGGTAAAGGAGCACCCCCACCCAGAGCACTGGGTCAGGGAGCGCCCCTGGCCTCATGCCTGCTGGTCTCCAATAAGAGGGATTGCTTTGCCCTGTGTGCGTTCTCTGGCTGGTGTCCAATGGGAAGCTGTGTTCCCTGCCCCACTCCCAGGATTCAGCTGGTATCTGAAGCTGATTCCTAGCTAGGATCATCTATGGTCTGTTTTCTCGCCATGATTCTAGGAAGCCTGGCCAGTACCATTCCCAGCAGGGTCGCTCCTTGGCGGGGTTGGTGCTGAGACCCCCATCCCGTGTTGGGAGTCCAGTAGCTTCTCACTTTGCTATCACTTGCATCAGGAACTTCTCCAAAACCAACTCCTCTGAACCACAGATTTCCCAAACATACATTTTCTAAGACAGAGACCTCAACAGGGCAAAACATTTGTTTATCAAACAACTGTATTTATCAAAACTCCTTCTCGATCCTTGCCTTATTGTGCCTGCCAAACCTCAGCTATTATGTCAAGAACTTTGCACCATCCCATTGAAAGACCCACCCTAACCAGTGAAGACGCACAGTGGGCTGGATGGCGGCCCCCCAAAGATACGTCCATGTCCTAATCCCTGCCATCTGTGATTGTGGCCTTATTTGGGAAAAGGGTCTTTGCAGACATAATTAAGGATCTTGAGATGAGGGGATCATCCGGTTTTCTTGGTGGCGCCGGAGTCCAGTGACCAGTGTCCTTACAAGAAACACAGAGACAGGAGGGGAGGAAGCGCTGCGGCCGCAGAGGCAGAGACTGGAGTGGGGTGGCCCCAGGCCCAGGATCGCCAGCAGCCAGGGGCAGCCAGGGGACCAAGCACGGGTTCTCCTCTAGAGCGCCTGGCATCTGCCTTCGGCTCAGGTCATGATCCCAGGGTCCTGGATTGAGCCCCTCATCGGGCTCCCTGCTCCGCAGGAAGCCTGCTTATCCCTTTCCCACTACCCCTGCTTGTGCTCCTGCTCTCGCTATGTCTCTGTCAAATAAATAAATAAAATCTTTAAAAAAAAATAAAACATTAAGTGGGAAGAAAATACACATTCAAAATGTGCATCACGGAAGATTCGTGGCCTACTATTATTAGGATTACTGCTGCTTTGCCCAGGACAGAGTCAATTCCCGCTAAGAGCAGTCACCGCCAGCAAGAGCAGAATTACAGGATGCCGAAAAACACACAGAAAGCGACGGAAACACAAATTTAATAACATGGATGCTTCAAGACCTGCTACTGTGTTGGGATTGATAAGGATCCGCGTGGCACGCACACGCCCAGATTTCCCATGACAGTCCAGCTTTCAAACGCTCATCTTTTTGTCAGATTCTGTGTTGTAATTTGAGCCCCGGGCTGCAGGAAGAAGCCCAGTTACCCGGGAGAACGATCCTTCGGTCTTTTCAAGAACTATCCAAGGGCCACCATGTGGAAAGTCACAGATTTTGGACTCTGACACTACACTACCTGTGACTTTGGGCCAGTCACTCTATCTCTCCCCGAATTTGTTCCTTTATCTGTAGAGTAAGGATGGTAGCTGGTAAGGGGTAAATGAGGTCACTTGTGTTTAGGGATGACTGTGTGGAGAAGTCACCATGTTCCTCTTCTCTGTTAGTCTCCGAAACTTGTCACTTATAACCCAGTGACCTCCCTGGTGGCTCCTAGCCTGAGGGAAAATGGAATGTCAAATCAAATCATGGAATTTCAAGTTTTAAAAATTAAAGCCTAGATAGAAGGTAGAGAAATTTGGTATAAATATTGTGGAGTCAACATCCCCAGACTTCATGTCACTCTGGAGGAAATAAATACCTGAATGGGGGCAGGCAGGCAGTTGGAAAGAGAGCAGAAGTTTAGATGCTGGGGAGATTTCTGCAGCCCACATCCTCCACCAGGTGGACAAGAAGGAGAGAGAATCTGGAAAGTTCTGGGACCTGAGCATGGAGGGAGCGCTGCGGCCGCAGAGGCAGAGACTGGAGTGGGGTGGCCCCAGGCCCAACTTGGGAGACGTCTTCTTTATTACACGGCAAGTGATAACTACTACACCCTCTCTCTCGGTTACCATGGGTAACCTTGAACACGCTACCTCCCATTTTTCACCCGTAAAACAGAGACTTCGACTCAGTGCCCCACCCACATCCTCTTGGCCCTACCAGGGGTCCCCATGGGTAGATCTTACACTCACTAGCAGCTCCCTGTGTCCCCCACCTGAGTCCACTCTCGCGCCACAGGAGGGTGATGCACGTTAATGCCCCAGGAGGGAGACTCGGCCAGTGCAGAAAGGGGGTGGTGGATGAACACCCCAGCTACCTCACTGCTGGGGGAGGGCACTTCTGGGCGTTGTGCACAGCCTCTGCGAGAGTTCTCACAGCAAGAACCTTCACATTCACACACCTGGTTATCCGTCTTCCTCCTCTGTCTCGCTTCCCCACTCCCTGGCTATGCTCCCTGGGGCCACTCTCAGAAACACCCAAATCTTTTCTTTGCTGTACGGACAACCCAACCTAAGACAGGGACAATAACCTGCTCTCTGCGTCGTTGTCCTGATCAACTGAGATATCGTGGGTAAGGGTTAGTTCTCTTTCTTTCAAGGAGACTGGCCAGGAGTGCTTGCAGGCAGAGGTGCTCATTCAGGGCTGCTTCAGCCACACGGGGCTTGCTTGTGGATGACTTACTTCGCGTGGAGTCCCTTCCTCCCCCTCCCTCCCTCGCTTCCTCCCTCCCTTTCTTTCTCGATCATATCATGTACTTTCCTTTTCTTTTACGTGGAAGAAACAATAAACACAGATGGTTCGAATTTGAATGACAAGTTGATGCATAAATAGAGCTCACGGAACAGTTTCCCAGATACCTATAATCAAAGTCTTTCTTTGCTTGGTGCTCCCTCTTTTAAAGAAACAAACTGTACCATACCGATTTTAGGGAAGGCTTTGCAACCTCCATGAAGGAGTTTATGAAAACATCTGGACATTCAGGCCACGGGTGGTGAGATTGATTTGGGGTGGGGGAGGGTGGGCAACAAATGAAGTAAGTTAAGCCGAAAGGCAGTTCAAAGCATCTCCTTCAGCCTAGATGTGCATCAAGCTTTAGTGGGTTCTAAGTTACTCAGAGTTGGGTCCCATGAAGTTATTGTGAGTCCCGAATTAGCAAATTCTGGACTTTTTCCTGGGGAAGCACAGGGTCATGTTCCCATGAGCCTCTGGTCCCGTTTTTGTCAGTCGGTCAACAGTTACTTTGTGTTATGTGTGCTTATGTTTATGGACACCTTAGTTAGTGTAGACTGGTGATTCGTTAACTCTGACCTCAGGATGATGGCATCATAACACAGGCCTGAACGACACTCACCTCCCACACACATTTCGTCCATAAGGCGCACGGCAGCCTCCTGAGCTTGAAAACACGAGCCAGCACCTCGGCGCTGTGTCTGACCGTTTTAATAGCAAAATTCCCAACAGAAAGCACAACAATGTGAATCAGGTGAGCTAAACAGACCGTGAAAGGGACACTTGTTTACAGCGTGAGAGCTGCCACGGGCAGGCAGAGCGTGGCCTTGTTCCACCTCAGCAGGAAACGTGTGCGCCGCGTGACCGTGAGGGCCGGGCTGTGTCCCCTCTGCAAGTTCACGCACCAACGTCCTAACCCCGAGCACCCCAGGGAGTGACTGTATGGGAGACAGGCCTTTACAGAGGCGACTGAGCTAAACTGAGGTCGCTGGGATGGGCCCTCATCCAATCTGACTGGTGTCCTCAGGGGAGACTGGGACGCGCAGAGCCAGCACTCGTGGGCAGAGGAAAGGCCGCGCAAGGACTGGCGGGAAGGTGGGTCTGCAAGCCGAGGAGAGGCCAGCCCTGCGACACCTTGATCTTAGATCTGCAGCCTCGAGGTTGTGAGGCAACAAATGTCTGTTCTGTAAGCGCCCGTGGGTGATGCTTGGTCACGGTGACCCCAGCGGAATGACAGGTACCCCACTGTGTTGCTGGCCTGTGCGGGTTCCTGGGCGAGCACTCAATCTTAGTGAGCATGCAGATCCCTGAATGCCGAGTCCACGAACAGTGAGGGTCAGCTGGACTGCCCCTGAGTCCAGTGCCCGGAATGTTCCGTGCTGCCTCAATCAGGCACCCAGGCTCTGATTGAATCACAGCCCCTCGCAGAAAACAGGCCAGGATCTCAGAGGCGTGAGTGGGTCAAACGGGACCTGAAGGAGAGAATTTCTCATCAAGAGCCCAGCTCTGTTCGTGGTCTATGGGGTCTATTATTTCTCAAACTCAGTTATAGTTTAAATTCCTTCCACAAATGTCACTTACTTCGTTTGAAGTGCTGAACATATTTTAGGGCGCCAGAGCCCAACTGAAGCTATAAGACAACCTGAACCCCAGGGGTGTGAAGGCTCCCGCTGCGCAGCGACGCCACGTGGACAGATGCCTGGTCATGGACCGCTGGCGGCCACAGCACTGTGCGCCGAGCACTGACGCCATGACAGCCTGACCCCCAGCCACGCGAACACCCCTCCCCGTTGTTTCCCGGCAGGGATCACGGATTTACACGGACACGTCTGCCCCCGTAACCGGCAACCTCAGATCAATGGCTGGGATTTCCAGGGTGACTGGGAGGGGTGAGCGGTACTGCTCATGATCCCCCAAAATACCGACTTCGTGACATCGCTTGTTCGCTCGGCTGCTCTCATCGTTTGCAGATCCTGTCTTTGGGAATTTGCCTTCCTGCTTAAATCTATCTGTAACCCCCACGTGAGTGCTCACGGTGCATCCGTGTGCATTTGCAGACGCTGACAGATCAGGGAGAAATCGGAGTCTGTCCACTTCCACGTTCCGAGCTGAGGTCCAGCAAAGCTACGCTCTGCTTTGTCGTCACTGCTACTGCTCTTTCAGAGAGTTATTCCTTCTGTTACGAATTCTAGTTAGTTGTGGTTTTGTAGATGCTAAATCATTTTTTATATATTGTTTCTTTCCCTTTGCCTGTGGTTTCACACAAGGGCAGGTCTCCCTTCTACTCTAACTCCCGTTTCGCCCCACCTCCTCTGCGGTCCTCCGCATTCGCCCTGCTCTTCCTGGGGAATTTCTGTCTCCTGGGCTGGTCTCGGTTCCCGTAGCTGCAACCAAGCCAGGGGCCCCTTTTGCCAGAAGTGTCCTTTATGGCTTTTCCTGCCATGTGCGGCCGCGGTCGGTCATATTTCTGGTTGTTTGCCAGGACATTCCCAACCAATGGAGAAGACAGCGTGGTGACAGCAGAGCTTAGCAATGGGACTGGGCCGGGCCTGAGGACATCGTTGAACCCCTAGCCTGGGATGAGTTCTACCCCTAGATTTTTGTAAGAAGTCAGTTTGACTTGAGCCGCCTGGCCGCTGCACCAAAAGCTTCCCCAGCGACTGAGGCATGAGCCTCTATTCATCCTTGTGGTCACTGCCCAGGGCCCCATGTGACACCCCCCCCGCCCCCCCCGCAGCTCCTGGCCGCGGGTCTGGAGTAACAGCCGCCACACAGGGCTCGAGGTCCCAGTCCTTTCCACAGCCTGCCCAGTGCAGCCCACTAACGCTGCCATTTGTACGTGACTTCCTGAATTTCCCCCAAGGAGCCATTTGCCCGCTCTGTGCTTCGGGGGGACCAGCGAGCGACTTTTCTTTGATCTCCCACCTTTGCCCTCCATCCCCAGCTTACCCACATGTATGTAAGGTCCAATGTCCATAAACCCCTAACCCATCACACTCATGGCGGCTCTGTTCCCCTGGCTGAACCCTAACAGATACACTAAGAGTAAAACGTGAAATGGTTAAAATTCCCAGGGTGGTTCCTGCGATGCAGAATACGCTGGAAGCCCTTGCCTCTCGGTCCTGGCACCCGACCGGGGAGCTCTTCAGGATCTGCTGCCCTCGCGCAGGAGAGGCCAGGGGGAATCTTGCCCCGAGGGCAGAAACCTACATTTTGGTCAACTGACATCTTGTCATTTCTTTTTTTCCTGCTTGGGAGACCTCAGCCCACTTAGATCTTTATCCTTCTGGGTATCTTTTCTTTCCAAGTCTTTGCTGACTTCCAGATCCCGCCAGTCTGGGTAATACTGTTTCTAAGGTCCTTGGTCTCCAGCAGGCAGAGCCTGACGAGCAGGCCTCATGTGGAGGTTCTAGCATTTTTTAAGGTTGTGATTTCATTTCTTGTTATACGGATTTCAGGTCAAATTTTTCTTCCACTGCTTCAAAGTCTCTAACCATTTTCAGGTTTTTACATCAGGTTTTTCTGCAGGGATTCTGGGGGCGGATGATGCTCTGGTTGCAATGGGGTGCAGAGTGGTGGGACCCCCCCCAGCAATTTTAACTCCATTCCTCAGTATTCTTTCCCCTAACATCCTGTGCTCCAGTCAGGCTGAATGGTGGCAGATTCATGGACACCGCACACACTTCCTTTTTGCTTTAAAGGCCCTTTCCCTTCCTGATTTGCCTGTTGACTCTCAGTCTGAGTCACCACGCTGGGAAGGGTTCTCTGGTCTCCCAGGAGGAGCAGAGCCCTCCACCCCATCTCAGGGTCTCTATGACTCATACATTTGTAACAGCACCTACCTGTGTTGTGCATCTGTGTACAAGTCTGCTCCCTCACTCAACTGTGAGCTTCTTAAACATTGGGACCTTCTTTTATTAAACTTTTAAAATCTCTGCGCCCCAGTCTGGGAATACTATTGGTGTGTATTGGTCAGCTGCTGCCACAACAATGTTGCATAACAAATCGCCCCCAAATTCACTGGTATTCCATAACAAGCATTTATTTCTGGCACCTGTCTGCTGGTTGGCTGGGACTTGATCCAGGCTAGGTCTGGCTCTGCTTAGTTCCAAGTATGCGCTCAGTTCAGGTCTGCTCTGAGGCACATTCTTCACATGGGGTTGGCCTAAGTGCAAGAGGGCAAGTCCGACTGGATGAGCCTATTTTGAGCCTTTGCTTCTCACTGTGTTGGCCAAACCATGATGTGGCCAAGCCCTGTGTCCAGTCGTGGAGAGATCCTCTGCCTGCCGTGGAGCCATGGCAAGGACGTGGATACAAGACTACCCGTGAGTAAAGAATTCACACCAGTGATTCCGTCTAACCCAGGGCACTTAAAATATTTGTTGCATCAACAAATAAGGAATATTCAAGACATTCAAGAAGATTCTCATGGTTGTATAGAACTTAGCAATTGCAAATTTACACACACGGGAGACCAAACTTTGGGAAGCTGCTTCCAATGTGTCCCCAGCACCCCCACCCCCCATCCATTTCTAAAGTAGCAATGATGGTCTCAACTTCACCTGGAGGCTCAACACCCCGGGGCTCAGCATCGTAAACTGACAACAGCCTTGACTGAGGTTGTCCAGCATCGGGAAGCTACACAACCCAGTGCCATCTGGGTAAGCCCACGTTCAGCCCTCCTGTTTCCTCTACTAACATTCCCACATGCATCAAATGGGAGCAAAAGGCTGAAACCATATTACATTTTTGGAGACCATCTTATTTTATTAGACCATATTGCAAGATGAGTTTTGGCATGTGCACGGCATTCTTAACAAAAGCTTACAAAAGAGCAAATATTTTGGCTCTTTATTGTTCTTTTCTTAATGTTTGTTCTTTTGATTATTTGTGAAATTCTATTAAAAAAAACGAGGGAGATAGGCCCTTTCCAGCTCCCAGCCCATTGACGTTAATCCTAGGGATTTTTATGCAGTGAAATTTGTTTTTCAGGTTCATTTTTGTCAAGTTGGTGCAGAATTTTCCTTCATAATTTGTAGAGAGGTAGAGGTCAGGAATCATATGCATAAATATTTATTTCCTAAACAGTTAATTCTTACGCCAAAAATGATTTTGGAAAGTTGGGGGAATAAATTTTCATTATGTTGCAGAAAATGTTGAATAATTTAATCGGCGTTTTCAAAGACCTGCCTATGAAATAAAAGTTAGGCGCATAGAGGGATGGATGTTGGGGGTTGTTCAGACAGGGAAATTTGCCCCACCCTCAGGGTCAGAGGGGGACAGGCAGGGAAAGAAGGGATCGCATCAGGGAGTGACTCAAAAACCTCCAAACTGACTGATCCAGTCCCTGTCACCTGAAACTGGAGAGGAGAAGTAACGCGCAGTCATATCACCAATTACCAGGCCCGGGAGGTCCTGCCCGCCTGTGTGTCTTGTGTACGTCATTCTAGAGGGCAATGCTCCAATACTTGGGGAAGGAGATGAGGTTTTGCTGGGAAATATCTCGTTATCATCATTTCTATAAAAACCACATGACCTGTTGTGGGCAATCTCTCTCTCTGTCATGGCACGGCTGCACCGCTAGGTTTTATAAAACACATCATTTGGGCAGGCATTCTCAACAAAAGATGCTCAGCTTGGGCATCTGCTGGCAATGCTGACCTTCCTTGTGTGGCCGCCCGGTGCCCAGCAGGATGTGTAACAGCACCCCTGGTCTCTGCCCACCTGACACCAGGAGCTCTGCTCCCCCAGGGTGACAAACCAAGAATGTCTCCAGACATTGCCAAGTTGTTCCTTGCGGGGGCAGAGTGGCCTCTGGTTGAGAACCATTGCTCTAGTCCAATCTAAAAACAATTATGTGGTTGGTAATCGGGGACATGCAAATTAAAACAGGACTTAAATACTATTTGCCCCACTAGGTTTGCAAGCACGTCAAGTTGGATAATGTAGAATGTTGGCAAAAGTGCAGGGAAACAGGTTGTTCCAAGCAGGAGTGTTGGGACAGGTATGTGGCGGGGGTGGGGTGGGGTGGGGTGGCGCAATCGGTAGTTTCTATTAAAATTAAAAACGCACATATCCAATGACAGGAGATGTCCTTCCAGTATCAACCCAGAAGAAACAGCAACGCTTTAGATGAGGAAGCATTTAGACAATGTTCACGGCAGAATTACTTGCTATAGTGAAAAATGGAAAGCCTACGTGTCCGTCCACAGATCAGAAGCTAATTATGCCACTGTGACTGGTGCTATGGACAATTTTGCAGCAGCTAAAAATAATTAGGTGCATCTGTGTGTACTAACATGATGGAACATCTAGATGCAGCATTAAAAAATAAAAAGCAAGTTACCAAATGAAAGGTACAGAATAATTTCATCTACGTTACGCTCTCTCTCACACCCAAACACCCCATTTTCCTCAGCTGCATGTTTGTGTATGTAAATAGGAAAACGTAGAAAAAGATGTGGAGGGGCGCCTGGGTGGCTCAGTCATTAAGCGTCTGCCTTGGCTCGGGTCATGATCTCAGGGTCCTGGGATCCAGCCCCGCATCGGGGTCCCCGCTTGGCAGGAAGCCTGCTCCTCCCCTCCCACTCCCCCTGCTTGTGTTCCTGCTCTATCTCTCTCTGTGTCAAATAAATAAATAAAATCTTTAAAAAAAAAAAAAAAGATATGGGAACACTGGGAGCGGGAGGGCCACCATGACCACCATCTCTTTTCCTTAGGGATTGGTGAGGGCTTTTGGTGGTGAGTCTGGATGGAGAAGGATGGGGGTCGGGGGTTAGTTGAGGATGAAGTGAGGGCTTTGAGAGCCTGCCTTTCAGAACCTTGGCAGCCGCTGGAGAAGAGGGAGAGGGGCTCTGGGGAGAGCAGGAAGAAGTGCTTGGGGAGAGAGTGTAGGGCAGTGTTCGTTCAAAAGGAGAGCATCATACATGCGTATTCACAGCAGCATTATTCGCAAGAGCTAACAGGTGGAAACAACCCAGGTGTCCACCGGTGGATGAACGAATAAACAAAATGGAACCCATCCAGTGGATACTATTCAGCCATAAAAAGAAAGAAACATGACACCCGCTACGACGTGGATAAACCTTGGAAACAAGATGCTCAGGAAAAGGAGCCAGACCCAGAGGTGACATATCCTAGGATTCTGTTTATATGAAATGTCCAGAGGAGGCAAGTCTATGGAGGCAGAAAGCTGACTGGTGGTTGCCGGGGGTGGGCGGGGTGGGGAGTAACTGCTAATTGGGATGGGGTCTCCTTTCGGGGTGATGAAAAAGTTCTAGAACTGGATAGAGTTGTGGTCGTACTATGCTGTGGACGCGCTAAATGCCAGACCTGTTGACTTTAACATGATTAATTTTGTTAGTGAATTTCATCTCAATAAAAATAAAATTTTTTAAAAAAAAGTAGGCACCACTTATTCTGAGAACTAATGAGGGAAAGAGCCCAAGTGACTTTTCCGTAACACCAGAGCTCAGGGTGAACCCTTTATGGAGTTCATGTTTGTTGTCAAGGACATGGGGAAATTTTCACTCTATTAATTAATGAAAGGCAAATACTTGGATTATTGACAAAACACCAAGTTAATAACTCAACTTTGCCAAACGCTTGGTTGAAAAACATGGAGAAGGCGCTGCCCGGGCCCTACCCGGAGTGGAAACGAACACTAATAATCATGTGATAAACTGAGTCCAAAGGATACTTTCCATTTAGGAAAAACATGAAGAAGGGAATTCTCAACTCCCTTGGAAGCTTCAAAGAGCAGGAAACTCCTGAGGCAGGTATTCAGTTTTGCTGGGGGTGAGGGCCCAGCAGGGGTGAGCCTGAGGCACCTTTAAGGGCAGACAGAAGCAGACAGTTTGGGCAGGAGAAGGAGGTTTCCCTCGCAGGCAGGCCTCAGGCGTAAGGGGAAGGCTCTCTGCATCTCTGCACTCCAGCACGTCTTTCCGTTTAGGCTCCTCTCATCTGTGGTAGAAAAGAGCACGCGCCGTGGGATCCCGTTTACCAGGAATGTCCAGAGTGGGCAGACCCATGGAGACAGGACTGGGGTGGGGGTGGTGGGGTGACGGCTGAGGCGGATGGGACTTGTTGACATGAGGAAAATGATTTAAAATTGACCATGGTGACAGCCAGATCTGTGAACATACGAAGAGCCACGGAAAGGGTACCCTTTCAACGGACGAACTGTAGCTCAGTGGAGCTGTTCAAAGGAAGCATCAAAGGTTCCCTCGTTGCTTTTAGTTATCAGGCTGGGCATCTCTGCGGCAGCCTGCAGAGTGCAGCCGGGCTAGACTCCATCCTGCTCTCTCACCTTCTCCGACGCTGCCCACGTCCTGGGCCCCCGCTCTGCCTGGCCCCGCCGCCTCCCTCTCTCGGGGTCCCGCGTCTTTTCCTACACTGTGCCTGTTGCAGTCTGTGAAGTGTCTGTTTTTGTTTCACTAGTGCTTGGTTCTCTCCTGAGACCCTAAGCTCCACTGAGCCAGGCACCAGCTCTCGTATCTGCAGCACCAAGCACAGTGCCTGGCCGGGCAGAGAAGGTGCTCGATAAATACTAACCACATTAACTAATATTAATGGAAATGCTAATCTGCTTCCACACACCTGGGGGGAATGCATCAATATTCTCCAAATGTATGCAAAAAATCATTATAATTGCTTTCCTCCTTCTTAGCTGAGAATAAATTTCTTATAATTATCCATCTTTTGAGTTGGAAATAAGTTTGGAGGAAGACATAGTCATTGACTGTATTAGGCTAACTGGCCCATAATCTGAGCTGACCTTTTTGTCCATAGACTGCTAGTGCTGGGGGAGGGGAAGAATGGGTGCTTAAGTTGGGAATTTTATAGAAGCCCAAGCTAGAACCTGGAAGTACCCCCTTCATTAGCCTGTCTGAAAGGTGGGCTCTGTTGGGATCTTGACATGAACTTGTCAGACTCACGTCTGTCTTAAGTTTCAAGATATTTATTATTTCCTGAGTGTCTGTTACAAGAAAGTCACAGAAAAGCATGGGGGACTGCTGTCAGGGCAACAGATTTTCCAAGGATGAAGTCAAACAACACTTAGCGAACATTCTCTGATGCAGCCCAGCTTCTGTCCAACCACCAGCCCGTGTCAGTCTTCACGGGTCGTCATTAACAAAGCCCCGTACACTGGGTGGCTTCAGCAACAGACACTGGTTTCCACAGTTCTGGGGTCTTAAAGTGCAAGATCAAGGTGCCGGCAGGTTTGGTGTCTCCTGAGGCCTCTCTCCTTGGCGTGTAGACGGCCGTCTTGTCCTGTGTCCCCATGTGGTCATCCCTCTGTGCGTGTCTATGTCCGCATCCCTTCTTATAAGGACACCAGTCCCACTACAATAACCTAATTTTAACTTAATTACCTACCTATCTCCAAATGCAAGCACATTCTGAGGTGCTGGAGGTTAGGATGTCAACATTTGAATTTGGGGGAGGGACATAATTCAGCCCATCACACCATCTATGTGAATAACCAACGGACAAGGTCAGAGAGGATGCAAGCATCTATGTAACTCTTTCCAGAGTAGTAACGGCAGGATTAGATATTGTGTGATATTTGGATCAAAAGTAGAGAAAACGTGCCATTACTCACAGGACACACACTTTTATCAGTTACGAGATGTTTACTTATTATCTCAATAAATTTGAGAGCAGCCTCCACAATTTTGCTCAATGTGACAACACAGTCACTGGTACAACACAGATACGGAGGAAATGTTGAAAGAATTAATCAAAGACCTTTTCATCAGTGGTTGGTTCATCGCTACAAAGACTGTTTCTCGTCTGATGGCAGGGCTGGATACAGTCCTATTCTCTTTGACTGGGCACCCGGGTTCACATGTCTTTGGAGACAGTTCCTCCCACCTCATTTTTCAGCCCAATGGCTGGTGAGAGTTTTCAAGCTGTGCAGATTGGTTAAGAGATATTTTTAGGCAGACAGAGCCTGTGGACCTTCCTTGGGTCTTTTCTCACCCAGGGTCCCCAGTGGTGCATCATCTGGCTAGGGGCTGGGGCTAAACTATCCTTTTTTTTTTTTTTTTTTTAAAGATTTTATTTATTTGAGAGAGAGAGAATGAGAGACAGAGAGCATGAGAGGGAGGAGGGTCAGAGGGAGAAGCAGACTCCCTGCTGAGCAGGGAGCCCGATGCGGGACTCGATCCCGGGACTCCAGGATGGGGCTAAACTATCCTACTTAACATCTTTGCTAGTTTTTGAAAAACAAAAAATACTTTGCCTTTAGGATCTTCCTTAGCAGAAGACCTAGCAAAAATCCCATTTGTTTCACTCAGTATGCTTATGGAGCTGTTAGTATTTGCCAAGCATGATGTAAGGTGCTCATCTGGCTGGACCCCTGAGCTTGTCTTTGATTCAGGGTCAAGTCTCTCCATTCAGTAGTGAAAATTTTCTAGATGTTTCTCAAAGTGTGACCCAAAGATTTATTTTGGTCAACTGGGACACTTATTAAAAATTCAGATTAGAATTCTCTTATGAACGTATCTGTGAAACTCAATTTCCTCCATGCTCCAAAAATAATAATAATAAAAAAAAGACCAGTAAAAAATGCAAACTTCATTTTCAGCAATGAAGGTGAACTCCAACACAAAGGCAGATGCCCCTGAAAGCAATTGTGCTGTGACAAGAGCTGCTGGAAGGAAATGGAGACACGCTGAGGACAGATCTGGGTGGGGGCAGCCCAGATGCTACAAAGCTCAGAGAACATCAGCAGAAACACAGTTCTGGAGAGCCAGAGACACACCCTGACTGGCAGATCCTCTTGCTGGCGGCTCTGATGTGGGCAGGAAGAAAAGAGATGGACACATGCCCCACTGGAACCCTTCGGGTCTAGAGACGTCTGCACAAAGAATCATGAAGATGTGCCGTGTTCCAGGAGGCAATCTGTTCTAGCGGCAATTTCCAAGCAAGACCTGGCATCTCGAAAGCCTAGAGGACTACAACGCTGCCGGGGCCTCCCTGCCTTAACTCATTCAGTGATAATATGTACACACATACAAAAGTAAATATAAGCTGTATGTGTGTGTGTGTGTGTGTATATATATGTCTACACATACACATCTACGTACATGTTCTAAAAGAAAAAAAGAGAAAAAGAGCAGCAAATATTTACCAAGAATACTGAAGACATTTTGCAATGTGTATTAATTTCCTATTGCTGCCATAAAAATTGCCACGGGCGCCTGGGTGGCTGAGTTGGTTAAGCAACTGCCTTCGGCTCAGGTCATGATCCTGGAGTCCTGGGATCAAGTCCCACATCGGGCTCCCAGCTCAGCGGGGAGTCTGCTTCTCCCTCTGACCCTCCCCCCTCATGCTCTCTCTCAAAAAAAAAAAAAAAAAAAAATTGCCACAGAATCAGTGGCTTTAAGCAACACAGATTTATTATCTTACAGTTCTGGAGGCCAGATGTCTGAGATGGGGGTCACTGGGCCGCGTTCCTTCTGGAGGCCCTGGGGAGGACTGTTTTCTTGTCCTTTCCAGCTTCTGGAGGAACGCACATTTCTTGGCTCATGGCCTCTTCCTCCAGCTATAAAGCCAGCAATGGCCAGTTGAGTTTTTGTTGTATTTTATCACTTGGATTTCTCTCTTCCACATTGAAGGGTGCTTGTGATTGCATTAAGCCCACCCGGATATCCCTATGTTAAAGTAATCTGATTAGCAGCCTTAATTCCATTTGTGACCTTTATTCCCCTGTGCTACGTAACACAGTGTATTCAGAGGGTCCATGAGTCAGAATGTGGATATCTTGGCAGGGGGGAAACGACATTATCCTGTCTACAGCCCCAGAGCATACAGATGAAAACTCTATCTGCAAACAAACATCTCACCATGAGTTTTTAAAAACTTAAGGAAACAATCTCAAATAAAGGAGGTGGAAAATAAAATGCCGAAAATATCAAGTGAGAGAGGAGGGTAAAGCGAAAGTTGACAGAACTCAGGAAAAAGGTGGAAGAGAGAAAGAAAACCATCTCAGGAATGCAGATGGAGTTGGAGGGAATAAAAGGGATACTATCAAAGCTAAAACTAATACAAAACAGCAGAGTGGTAGCCGACCTCTCAAGTAGAGGACAGAAACAAAAAGAAAAGAAAATCTAGAAAAGACAGTTTTAAAATGGGGTACGGAGTGCATGATACAAAAGCTGTGAGAGAAGAAATTACATACGTTGTAACTGGAGTCCCTGAAGAAGGAAACCAGAAAGGCAGAGAAGAAATATTTGAAGATACAACTCAAGAAAATGCCTTTGAAATCAAACAAGGCTTGAGCCTATGTGATGAAGGAGCACTCCACGGTACCTGCAGCAGTTCATGCTGGAACATTCCTGGCTGGTCACTAAACTTCCAAGAGAAAGAAAAGCCTCCTTTGGGCAGCCATGCGAGAAAAGGAAGACATGTGGAGGAAAGAAATCCAAGCAGATCTCAGGTGTTTTTATAGTAGCACTTAAAGCAAGGAGAGAGAGAGAGAGGAAAGGACAGAGAAATCCTTACAACATTCTCATGGAAAGAGGATGTAAGTCATGATTTTACATCCCTCTAAACTGTCCATAAAGTAGAAAGGCTACCCACAGAAATACCTCTGACATGAAAGAACTATGAAAACATGATCCTTCTTGGGGCAACTCCTAGAGGATCTACTCCAGCCATGCAGCATGCAGCCAGAAAAAGAAGGAAATGTTTCAAATTCTTTTTATGAAAAGAGCATAACCTTGACATTAATACCCAGTGGACTGCAGTGGGAGCAGACATGGTAATGGTAACAATAAACTCTCACTCACGAATACAGATGGAAAAATTCTAAATAAAATACATTAATGGCAAGATTTCATTCTTCTTTATGGCTGAGTAATGTTAATTATACTTCAACAAAAATATATTAATGAACTAACCTAGTAACATTTTCAAATCCATCATGACCAAGTATATTATTATGTGAGGAATATACGAACAATTCAATTTGAGGAAACCTAATAAAATGATATAATTCAAAGGCAATGAAAAGATCATTTTTATTTTAGGCTAAGAAGGCATTTGAAAAATTTCAATATCCATTCCAATTAAAACAAAGTACTCAAAGAAACAGGGGTAGATACATCCTACCTTATCCACCATGGATACGTAATAAAACACATTTATCGTAGCTCAAAATCCAGCATCATTCCTAATGGCGGCCCCCTAGAAGTGCTTTCACTAAAATCAGTAACGTGATAATGATGCTTGCTTTTACTATTATTATTTAACATTGCACTGGAGAGTCTAACCTATGCAAGTAGACAAGAGACACCACCTAGAGTCTTGCCAAAGGGATGAAACATGGGCTTAATCAAGCCTCTGGGTCCAGCTGCCAATTTGCAGGAAAACACAGAGACCAGAGGGTCACGCTGAATTGCACTGTGGGGTTGCAATCAGCCAAAAATACCCCAGAACTTTCCACAGGTAAACTGCAAGAAAAAAAAGGATGGAAGGGTAATCGTGAAATTAAATGAGACTTAAAAGGCATAGCATGATTTTTAAAAAGTGGGCAAGACTGAACTATGGTGTCCTAAGCATACGCACTGGGTGACCAATTTATTCAGAAATGCGAGGAGGTGATGGCCCAACAGCTCAGAAGAGTGGTCACTTTGTGAAGAGGGAGAAGTGGCAACAGGATAGAAAGGGATGGTTTCTAAGGAGGCTATTCTTGTCCTGGGTATTGTTTACAAGGGTGTTTGCCTTAAAATCACTCATTAAGCTATACATCTCTTTTGTGTGCTTTTCTATACCCATGCACAGAATTTTATTTTACAATAAAAAGGTTTTAAAAATGCCTAACTCTGCATGGCATAAACCACCATAAAAACATCAAAAGTCGAAAGACAAATTGCAACACCGTGTTGGCAACTTATATCTGAAGCAAAGCATTGACGAGTTCCTTCAAATTAATAAGAAAAACTGCCAACAGTTTATTACAAACTGACAAAAGATAAGAACAAAGAGCTCAAAAATATATAAAAGATACTCCGCTCTACCTGCAGGGGTATCCATGATGGTGCTCGTCAGGAGTTCTGCATCCCCTCTTTTCTGGACCCCATGCCTTTGAGGTCCTGTGACTGGCTCTGGCCAATGGCATGCAGCAGAAGAGAAACATGTCACTTGCAGGTGGAAGCATTAAATGCTTATAGTAGAGGCTCTGGTCCTCTCCCCTGCTGCCAAAACGGTCCTGGGAGCACACTTATGAAGGGGGAGCAGAAATGAACCGTTACATGGAGAGCAGCTGTGGGGACATCACTGAGGTCCACCAGGGACTTCATGGGAGCAAGGCATTGCTCCTGTTCTAAGCCACTGCGATCTGGGGCTTGTTTGTTGCACAGGATCAGCTAGCCTTTCTGAGTGTTACGGATGTCCTCAGCATGCCCTGTGACAATGATCATCTCGGTCCAGACTAGGGAGAAAAATGCCGCTGTTGCTAGCGGTAAGTCATCAACTGCATCTACAAAGTGGGGAGGCTTCTAAAATGCAGCTGATAAGATGAAAAAAATGACAACCATTTTCGTAAAGTGGAATATCTTCATATTTCAAAATGCTACAGCACAGACAATAAGTTTTGATGACCACACAATTTCATTTATTTTGTGATCTCAACAAATGCACTCTATATTATGAAAGAAATAGCCGACACTTTCTTTATTTCACTTATTTATTCAACAAATATTTATTGAGTGCCTACTCTGAGTCTGGCACTTTGCTGGGTGATATATCAGGGAACAAAGGAAGTAAAATGCCTGCTAGCCTACAGTTTACATTCTAGTGGGGAGACAGGGACAATAAACACACATGGTACATAAAGACAGGGCAAAGCATGACAGAAGGTGTTGAGGACTACAGGGGAAAAATAGAGTAGGATAAGAAAGATCAGGAATGCTGGGGGAGTTGTTGGTACTTTAGATGAGTGGTCAAGAGAGAACTTAATAGAAAGTGACCTTTGGGCAAAATTTGAAGGTGGAGAGATGCTGAGCCATACAGCTGTCAGGTGAAGTGTGCTCTAGGGAGATGAAGCAGTTCTATGCAAAGGCCCCGGAGTTTTAAAGGGACAATGAGGAGGCTGGAATGGAATGTATGAGAATGTGTGAGTGAGAAACAGAAAAGAAGAGAGAGAGATCAGTTGGAGGACCCTGAAATAATCTAGCATATGGAAGCAGGGGAAGTGATGGGGGCAGCTCAGATTCTGGGTTCCTACTTTCAAGGTAGAAGCTACAAGATTTCTTGATGGTTTGACTATGAAATGTGTGTGAGAGAGAAATCAAGAATGTCTCAATGTTTCAGGCTGAGCAGCTGGAAGGAAGGAGACAACCCACTCAGGTAAGATCCTGAGTGCTGTGGCCTTGGGAGGAACCTGGAGCTCAGTTTCAGATACGTCAACCATGAGATGACTATTAGCCCTTGCACTGGTTCCCTGTGGCTGCCGTAACAAATTCCCATGAACTATGTGGTTTAAAACAACAGAAATTTCTTCTCTCACAGTTCAGAGAACTAGAAGTCCAAAATCCAGCAGGGGGCTCCCAGGGAGAATCTGTTCCTGGCCTCTCCCAGCTTTGGGGTGATCAGTATTTCCGGGCTTGGGATGGTACCCTGCTAGTCCCCACCCCTGTGATCACAATGCTTTCTCCTCTTCTCTCTGTGTGTCTTTTATAAGGGTGCTTGGCATTGGATTTAGAGCCCACTGAGGTAATTCAGGATGTTCTCCTCATCTCAAAGTCCCTCAATTACGTCAACAAAGACCTCCCTTTTTTTTCCTAAATAAGGTCACATTCACAGATTTGAGGGATTAGCACGTGGACATACCTTTTGGGGGCCACCACTTAGCCCACTATGTGTCTTCAGTGGTTTAGGGTGGGTTTTTTGATGGGGAGACCACACTGGATGGCACAAAGTTCTCGACATTAATAGTTTAGGTTTGGTGGGCACAATAAGACGAGGACCTGTCCTTTGGGTGAATACTTAATAGTGCAATTGATGGGTCATAGGGTAGCTCTATTTTCAACTTTTTCAGGAACCTCCATACTGTTTTCCAGAGTGGCTGCACCAGCTTGCATTCCCACCAACAGTGTAGGAGGGTTCCCCTTTCTCCACATCCTCGCCAACATCTGTTGTTTCCTGGCTTGTTAATTTTAGCCATTCTGACCGCTGTGAGGTGGCATCTCATTGTGGTTTTGATTTGTATTTCCCTGATGCCAAGTGATGTGGAGCATTTTTTCATGTGTCGGTTGGCCATTTGTAGTTCTTCTTTGGAGAAATGTCTGTTCATGGCTTCTGCCCATTTCTTGACTGGATTTTTTGTTTTTGGGGTGTTGAGTTTGATAAGTTCTTTATAGATTTTGGATACTAGCCCTTTATCTGATAAGATATTTGCAAATATTTTCTCCCATTCTGTGGGTTGTCTTTTGGTTTTGTCGACTGTTTCCTTTGCTGTGCAGAAGCTTTTTATCTTGATGAAGTCCCAATAGTTCATTTTTTGCTTTTGTTTCCCTTGCCTTTGGAGATGTGTCTAGCAAGAAGTTGCTTCAGCTGAAGTCAAAGAGGTTGCTCCCTGTGTTCTTCTCTAGGATTTTGATGGATTCCTGTCTCACACTGAGATTTTTCATCTGTTTTGAGTTTGTGTGTAAGGTGTAAGAAAGTGGTCCAGTTTTATTCTTCTACATGTGGATGTCCAATTTTCCCAACACCACTTGTTGAAGAGACTGTCTTTTTACAAACATAGTGATCTGAAGGGGCACCTGCACCCCAATGTCTATAGCAGCAATGTCCACAATAGCCAAACTATGGAAAGAGCCCAGATGTCCACTGACAGATGAACAGATAAAGAAGATGTGGTCTATATATACAATGGAATATTACTCAGCTATCAAAAAAAGAAATCTTATCATTTGCCACAATGTGGATGGAACTAGAGAGTATTATGCTAAGTGAAATAAGTCAATTGGAGAAAGACAATTATATGATTTCACTCATATGTGGAATTTAAGAAACAAAACAGAGGAGCATAGGAGAAGCGTGGGGTAAATAAGATGAAATCAGAGAGGGAGACAAACCACAAAAGACTCTTAACTCTAGGGTTGCTGGAGGGGAGGTGGGGGGAGAGGGTAACTAGGTGATAGCATTAAGGAGGGCACTTGATGTAATGAACACTGGGTGTTATATGCAACTGAGGAATCACTGAACTCTGCCTCTGAAACTATTAATACACTATATGTTAATTAATTGAACTTAAATAAAAAAAGGCAAGGATCTAGAAGGAGTTTTGATAAATACACAGTTGTTTGAAGCAAACACATTGCCCAGCTGGAAGAATCTTTTTGGCAAATCTATGGTTCAGGTAAGCTGATTTTGAAGAAGTTCCTCAAACAAGTGAGAAGTCCTGCACTGAATTACAGCCACATGTGTCTGAGTAAGAATTCCCAGTTCCCAGTTCTGATAATTAAGCTGAGTGCTTAGTGAAGCTGGACTCAGCTCTCAACAGGGCAAGATGAATACCCTGACCTCCCGCCTCCGGGCCAAAGTCTTGGAGCAGAGGCACGTTACAGACAAAGGAGAAAGCTGATGGTAGAGAGCCTCTGCCCTGTCTACTGCCGGAACTCTTGGTGGATCCTGCTTCTACCAGGGGCCTCACACGCCCCCAGGGTAGGGGTACTGTGGCAGGGGGACAATGGCACCACCTTTCCACACAGGACAGTCCTCCAAGTAGAGACACCAAGTCATATCAGATATTACCTGTTAGCTACCACACCATCATGTCTTTAGAGCTAGATGGGGTCTTCAGGTCATTTGCTGTAACTCTCACATTCTTAGGCAAGGAGCCCCAAGGATATAAGAGTAAAAATCTCACTGCACTTATCCAGGACACTAATGAGAGGGCTGGGTTTCAGACCTCGACTTTTGTCCTCCCCGTTGCGTCTCTGCCATGGCTCCCTGCAGATCCAAGGAACTAACACTCAGAGCAGGGAACTGTTTTTGGTTAGGGTTTAGTTACAAGCAACAGAAACTGAATCTAGTTAATTAAAGTAGAAAAGGAATTTATAAGAGGATTTTAGGGAGCTCCCAGATCTCCATGAGATCTAACAGTCAGGTGTAGAGGCTGCTTTGCTGTGAACAGTGTCCCAGTTCAAACCGGCTGGGAGATGCTGCAGCGCCCACCCCGGGGCACTGACGAGTCTGCTTCCCCCACTGGCCTCTTTGGTCCCTAACACTGGGGGCTCTGGACACTGGACACAGCTGCTCTGCGGTGGCCACTCTTGGCAGACTGTTCCCATGAGGTCCCTGCTCCTTTGCCTACTGGCTCTGATGCCCCTGGAGCCAGGAGCCCTCGCCTGGCTTCCTGGGAGGTGTGAAGGCTGAGAGCTGGCACTTTCAGCCTGACTGGTGGGGGGTCTAGAGGCAGCTCTGCCTGATTCCCCAAACACAGAAAAGATGCTCAGATGCATGGTGGCCAGAACGAGCAGCAAAGTTCAAAGCAAGAAGCCGGGATGTGCCCACCTGAGATAGTGACAAGATAATCACCCTCCCAAACACAGTTTTGGTCATATCACACTCTTACACTAAAACTTTCAGTACATCCCATTTAGTGGCAAAACAGTCCGGTCACCTGGTCATGGCTCCGTGGCCGGCTCCAGCCTGTGTGTCCAGGCTAGCTCTCAGCAGAGCCCCCCACCCTCCCTCTGCTTGGCTACAACAGGCCACTTACCCCACCTTCTCTGTTTGTTGGTTTCTTTTTTTTTTTTTTAGGTGAAATTTTCATACAGCGAAATGCACCAGTTGTAAAGTTACAATCTGACCAGTGTTGACAAGTGCAAACGCTTGTGTCGGCCAAACCTCTATCAAGATACCGACTTTTCTATTACCCAGATCATTCTCTCATGTCCCCTCCCCAGTCAAGCCCCAGAAACTACTGATTTGCTGTCACTACAGATCTGTCTGTTCTAGAATTCCACGTCCACGGAGTAAAACAGTATGTCCTTTCATCGGGCCCAGCTCCTTTCACTGGACAAAATGTTTGTGAGATTCTTCCACGCCGCTGTGTGTTAGCAGTTAGCCTAGGGTTTCTGCTCGTGGGACAGGATGACGCGGCCCCGGCAGATGGGAGGGCAGCTGGGACCACCGTCACTTTCAGCTGAACAGGGATGGTCATGATCCCCGAGACTGGCTGAGGAAGGAGGAAAGTGGGTCACATGGGTTCAGAAGCACCTCGGAACCACCACGGTCAGGCCCGATTTTGTCTCTTTACACACCGACACTTGGGTAAAGTTTGGTTTGTGTACCAAAGAAAGACTTTCTTCTCTAAACGTCATCTGAGGGACCACGGGCTGGTCAGCTTGGGTAAGCGCACGAGTGCCTGTTGTCTGAACCGAGCGCGCCCTCCAGGTAGAAACCATCTTCACAGTCGTGTGAGCTTGAGATTTTTAGGAAGTCCGTGAACACGCATGTGGCTGCCCGGCGTGCACACTCCGGAAGGTTCCCCAAACCTCAAGACCCTACCTGCAGCGGCCCAGGCGTCCCGAGTGAGACGAGGAGCAACACCGGCCAGGAACCCCTGCTGCAGGTCCGCCGTGAGCTGGTCGCGCGGAGAGCCGGAGGCCCGACAGGCCCCCGCAGCGCTGTGGGAGACAAGGAGGAGCTCAGAGGGGGGCACGCGCCGTAAGCTCCCGCGGGCTTGTGGCCGGGACACTCGTGCGTTCCCGCAGTCGGGCTTTGTGGGCACGTGCTCCTGGAACTCGAGCTCCTGGGTGAGGAACAACTTCGCAAGGAAACTGGCAACTGTCTGGTGGAGGATTCCAGAGCGACGCGCCTAGCTCTGGGGCGGGGGAGGGCCGGCCCGGGGACACCGGGCTTCCCGCCCGACGTGCGCGGAGGGACCGACCGCCCGACTCCCGGGGGCTGGGCTGAGGAGTCCCACGGAGCCCGTCACGGGCGCCACCTCAGCTTCCCTGCCGGCCACTCCCCACTTGTGGGCGCACGTTTATACACGACAGCGCCCGCGGCTTAAGGACGCGGAGACCTGGAGCTGGCGCAGGACCCGGGCCCCCCCCCCCCCCACACCACCCTCCCGCGGTTCTCCGTCCTGGCGGAGGCGGAGGCGCTCCACACGACACCCCAGACCCAGGTGCCCTCCCTCCTGCTGCTCCCTCATCCCCTAGACCCCCGCCCACACCGAACACAAGCGGAGCGCCGTCGGCACCGCACCTGCCTCCCGGCCTCCGGAAGACACTGGAAAAGCTCAGACGTCTGAAACTCGCCGTTGGCTCTCACGCCGAAGGCGGCGCACTTCCCTTCTCCTCACTCCCCATTGGCCCCCTAATAGTCACATGACCACGGGGCTGAGAGGGAGGCTGGGAGAGTCCCTTCTGCTCACAACCCTCTGATTGGCCTCTAATAGTCACATGACCACATGAAGCTGAAAGGGAGTCTGGGAGGCGTAGTCTCCACGTGGGTGGCCCTGTGCCTGGCTAAAACGCCATTAACTTGGAAAAAGGAAAGGCAGAATTTGGGAGGACAGTCAGCAGGAGGTCCCTGAGGGATGGCGGAATTAATTCATCAATCGGGGTGGGTTTTCCTTCTCCCCTGCCAGAGTTAGGCTACTTTCATAAGCACCAGCTCCATTCTGTACAGACCCACTTCCTGTGCTTCTGTGGCCCGGACGAGAAGAGTGCCCGTGTCTGCCCTGTTTCGGGGCAAACCCCTTCATCTTAGGATGTCCAGCCGCCATCAGCCCCCCTCACTCCCCACCTCCCCCATCCTGCACGGTTAGCTCTGCTCCGTCCTGGCTGGTTGTCAGTCTGCGCACGTACCCTGAAGTCTGTGGACTATATCGGTTTTCTGGTTTCCCCGAAAATGGGGTTTATGGGGTTTTTAAGTTCTCCTTGTTCTTTATGCACAATTTCCAGGAGGAGACAGAAAAAAACGGTCTTACGCGGCCATGTTCATTCCGAAAGGCAACGGACTAGTTTAACGAGTCACTTTATTCTGGTTAGGAGTCAAGGACTTAGCCTCTCGGGAGATGGTGGTAAAAGGGATTTCTCTGTGGGGCGAAGAGACTGCGGCAAGTAGCAATTTAGGCTGGTGGCAGAAAATCGGCTAGATTAACGACAACAGGATCCGACAAGGAGGGGAGAATGCATCTGAGTTAGGGCTGAAAGCGGAACAACCTTGGTAACATTGCTCTGGGCAAAATGTGAGCTGGTTTTCCAGCACGGAAATTAGTCCAGGTGCACCTTTCCTAGGATCATAGGCAATGATCCTACAAAAAAAAGTAAAAAAAAAAGTCCAGGAAGGGAATGTGTGTAAGTGGCACTGAGTAAGTGCAGAGATCTCCGTGGGCCCTGGTGACCCGTGCTGGGCGCAGTGGCGACGGGTCCTAGAGACGCAGAGAGCAGAGGTCTAGGAGACTCACCGTCGGGGCTGCAATGGCTCCTATCTGATGTCTCCAGCCCACTCTAGCTTGCAGCACAAAATTCCCTCTGCAGCATGCAGATTTGTCCTGTTTTCCTTCTGAAGCAGACTGCCGGTCTCAGGGCCAGAACTGTGAACACTTCCGTTTCCACGATGTAAACCTCCACCAGGCTAACTGGAGACATTTTGTGAAACATTTCGATAAGGCAGCATGGCTTTCTTCCAGGAATGCTTCCATTCAGGACATGCTCAGTAAGCCAGGTGCCCTGCCGGATGCTGAAGACGGGGTGTTCCACTTTACAGGTAAATAACTGAGACTCACAGGCCTCAAGTGTCTTGTTCAGAGTCACTAAGACATGAAAGTGGCCAAGTGGCTTGGGTGGATACTGCTAACTGTCTCTATAACTCCTCATCTCCTTCCTTGCCGACAGGAACTCGAGTTTAAGGCCTCAACACACCCAGCCCTAAGTGATGGCTTATGATTAAGACAATTGTAACAAAGCTGTTTCCCAATTCCTCAGTCCCTCCTGCAGTTAGAGGGGCCATGTGATCCAGTTCTGACCCATGAAACCCAATGAAAACACTACTCCATGTGGCTCTGAAAAGCCTTTTGCTTTTTGGAAAAAAAAAAAAAAGGGGGTAGGGTGGAATGTGGCTCACATGACTTCTCACACTTCTTATTGCCTTGTTAGCAGATGTGATATCTGGTGCTGCTGCAGCCATCTTGTGACCATGAGGAGATAAAAGGAAGGAAGGGAAAGAGAAAGGAAGGAAAGGGGAGAAAGAAGGAAAATCATGAGCCTCAGACTTAACACAGCCTGGGTCCCTGGTGACATTATTAAAGCAGCTAAAGCAATGCCAGCAACTGCCTACTCCAGATCTCTGAGAGTAAAATAATCCTCTCTTATAAAAACCCACATTGTTCACATTTTCTCTTAACTGCAGCCAAATACACACCCAGTAAAGTAGCAGAGCAGAGTTGGACTGTCTTCAGAGCTGTCTGACCCCAAAGTCCTTATGGTTTCCACTCTGCTGTGGTAGCTGCTTGGCAAAAAACTCCTCAGCAGGTTCTCAGAATCCAATCGAACACAGCAAAAATGTCACACAGCAAGGTCAGGCTGAAGGAGCCACACGCGCAATGCTAAGTCTCACCTTGCTGGGTGAGAGCCACCTAAGTCCTTCCTGCCTATGGCCTCACTCAGCCCCAAGTCCTCTGGATTGAGGCTGAGCCTGCCCCATGTGTGAGGTCTGAAGCGTGTGGGAGGGTGGGGATGTAACTTTGACTGAGGTAAGGAATCCAGCAGGACCTACCGTACCGGGTGGCTGGTCTTGTCCTAGAGGACTGTTTCCTGTCGCAGCTCCAGGAACCCTGGGTGTGCCTCCTTGCTGTTCCTGCAGCACCGGGCATTACCAGGCCCTCTGAATTGACTAGGAAATCACTGTTTTTCTGTGCAGAAATAGATTCAGTTTCTGTAAAAACAAATTACCCCAAAACTCAGGGGTGCAAACCAGAATTCATTTTATTTTGCATGTGGTTTTGGGGGACAAGAAGGTGGGGAGGGTTTGGCAAGGCAGTTCTCACTTGAGTCACTCATGCTTTTGCCACCAGATGGTGGCTGATGTTCAGTGGTCCAAGGACTGTGTGGGGACGGGCATCCAAGATGGAGTACCCAGCGGCCTCACTCCTCAGGCTGGCGGTCCATGGAGCTGGGAGCCAGAGCACCTGCAGGTGGCCTCTCCAACATGGTGGTCTCAGAGCTGTTGTATTTCTAACATGGCACCTGGTTTCCTCCAGAAGCCTCCAGAGCAAGCGTCCAAAGAGAAAGGGCTTTTTCTGATCTGACCTTGGGAGTCACACAGCATCACGTCCAATTCATCCTGTTGGTCACAGACAACTCACTAAGGTCAGCCTCGCTCTGGCTGGAGGGACACAGAATCAAAGAATTCTAAGCAAGTGTTTTTATAACCAAGCACAATCATCCGGAAGGAGATTATGTTGGAGAACCATCTAGAAGGGAAATGTTCTGTTGGCCAACAGCACTGGGCTAAAGGCAGAGATGCCCAGAAACTGTAGACCATGTTTTCAAGCAGCCGTTGTCTCTTTTCTGATGGGAAAATAATACATGTTAATTGTGGAAGCTCTGGAAAGCAACAAGTTAAAATCATGCTGCACGTAATTTCACCCGAGAGAGAACCACTGGTAACATTCTGGTGTGTTTCCTTTCAGGTCTTTTATCCCCAAGATAATCTCAGACCGTACTTAGTTCTGTGCAAGAATGAAACAGGATAGGGGCTGGGACAGGCCTGGGGGACTGGGGAGTGTCTGTCTTAAATGTGCTTGTCAGGGGGGCCTTTCAGAGGGGGTGGTGTTTTCACTGAAACCAAAATGATAAAAAAGGCTCTGGGAAAAGAACAGCTGGTGCAAAGGCCCTGAGGTAGCAGAGGATCTGGTATGTCTGCGGACTGGAAGGGGGTCCAGTGAGTCTGGAGTGCATTGCATTTCAGGAACAGGCATAGAGTGGGGTAGATGTCATCAAAGGCCAGGCTACACAGGGCTTCTCTGCCTTGGTCAGGAGGGTGGATTTTATCCTAAGTGTGATGGTGAATTTTAAGCAGAGAACAGAAAGGATCCAATTAAAAACAGTTTCTCTGTGTGTTTTAGTTTGCTGGGGCCACCATAATAAAACACCACAAATGATGTGGCTTGAATAACCGAAGTGTACTGTCTCCCATTTCTGGAGGCCACAAGTCTGAGGTCAAGGTGTCTCTGGGGTGGGTTCCTTCTGAGGCTGAGAGGGAGGGTCTGCTCTAGGCCTCTCCCCCACTGCTTCTGATGGGGTGCTGTCAATCTGTGGTGTTCCTTGGCTTGTAGGGGCATCACCCCAATCTCTGCCTTCATCTTCACGTGGCCTCTTCTTGTGTGATGTCTGGGTCCGAAGTTCTCCTTTCAATGAGGACACTGGTCATATTGGATTAGTTCCTGCCCTGATGACCCCCTCTTCACTTGATCACCTGCAAAGACCCTATTTCCAAATAAGGTCACATCACAGGTACTAGGGGTTAGGGCTTCAACATCTTTTGGGAGCAGGGGAGCTCAATTCAACCCATGAAATTGTTGTTGCTTGGGCAGATGAGTTTGGGAGCAAGACTGCAAGGCAGAAGTCTGACTTTGTTCCATGAGCATTGTGCTCTGTTCCTCTGTGGTCGGAGGTGAGAGGCAGGCCCTAATCCAGTCTGACTGGTGTCCTTGTAAGAGGAGATCAGGACCCAGAAAAAGGCGACATGAAGCCATGGGGATAACATAGTCATCTCCACCTGTGCAGACCTCATCTGCCCATTCTTGTCCATAGTGTTGGTCAACAGAGATGATAACTTAATTTTCATTCCACATAGTTCAGTCCCAATATCAGCATTTTGGGCAGTAGGCTCACCTACCGGCCCTCATTTTGTATCAGTGACCGTTACTGGAGAATATAGTTTGTGCCAGGCTAGAGGCTAGGATGTCTCCATGTGGGTAGGGCTGCGAGCCCAAGCGCCACACAGTGGGTTTGTGGAAACCTTCAGTTCTGGTAAGGTGGGGGCATCAGGCAACTATTCACATTCTGAACTGGACAACAAATTAGTTGCTCCTGGAGAAAAGTTTTTTTTTGTTGTTGTTGTTGTTGTTTTAGTTATTTGCTTGAACTTTGCTTTTACTTTTGGTCACCTGGGGGCAGAACTATCTTTCCATAAGATGAACCATATAAATTCCCCAGAAGATAGGCAAGAGAAATCCAGATTTCTAGAAGGGAGGACTATTTTAAAATAAGGGGTTGAGAGCGCATCTCACTGGAAAGGGAAGGAGAATAAAGTCCTTTTTATCCCTACATTAACTCTGGATTCTGAAGTCTGAAAAAAAGTACCACCAAGGTCTCCCCATTTCTCCCAGATAAAGGACCCAGAGCCACGTGACTATTGATTACAGACCTTGGAAAGACGGAGAGGGAGCTGAAAGTCAAAATGAAGGGCCATCAAATAAGGAGAAATACATTTTCCTCTATTGAAATAAGCTCTGTATTTTAGTCCAGCACTCATTGGGAGATATAATTAACATTGGCAGGAAGACAAGACAAATCACAGCAAACTGATTCAGCAGAAATCATATCGGAGCTGGTTATTGACCTCAGCAGGGGAGAGAAAAACCAATCATGGAGGCTCGTAGCTGCCAGTAAATGAAATGCACCCACCACGCCCCCCCCCCAACACAGCCCTCTACTTGGGATGAACAATTGTTAATCTGCACGCAATAAAATAAGAACAGCACATAAACAATACTCAGTGTCTTAAAAATGAAACCATTAGTGTAACTACATATGCTGCTCATCCTTTCCCTCCTGAAATGTATGAAAAATTCCTTCGCCAGGGCCAATTAGGATCTTCTACCCCTTGTGCAAGAAGGCTACTTATTATAGGTGACAACCTAATGCTAAAAAGATGCTTAGAAATAAAATCCAAGCTATAATCATTTGGCTGAATAAGACTCCCTGGCTTTGGCAGCCTCCTATATTTGCTGAAAATCCTCCTTTCCACAAAGGTTATGTCTCTGTTTACTATTTATTATTGTGCCTGTGTGGCTGGCTGGTGGCGGTGGTGAGCGGTGATGGACGGGAAACCCGGTCCACAACTTGGGTGTGCCAGAAATGTTTTATGTCTTCAGTGTCTTTAAATCAACTTAATTTTATCTCCACTTGGCTGTGGGAATAAAAGAGGCTTTTTCTAGAAATTGAGTCTCGCCTTTGGAGTTCCAGGTGGGGCAAAGACAGCTGAGAACAGAGAAACCCCCTGCCAGCTCCTGTGGACTCTTCAGATCTGAAACTCTCTTGCTGCCTCTGAACTAGGTTTGGGGTGGGGTCCACATCTGTGGGACATCACGTGGCCACTGTCTCTGAGGTCAGGGCACAATTTGGAGCGTCCTTGCCTGCCCTGTAGCCTCCACCCCACACACCCAGGAGATGTTCCTTTTTTTCTTTTTTTATCTGAGAGAAACTCTCTTTCTGTCTCCATATTTACCTTTACTTCTCTCTTCAAACTCTATGTTCCCAATGAGCTTAAGCTTTTGAAACTAAACCAGGTTGGGAAAGAAGTTATCTGGCAAGCACTTCCTGACTCCCTTCCTGCACCAAATCTCCTGATGCTGATGGAATCAACAGGATCCATTGCAAGAACTCTGCATTTCAGTGAAGTGGGGACTGTGGCATCTCTGTTCTCTGACTTCTCCTTGTGTCTTACTAGGCCAGCTCTTAAAGAATTAATAGGGAGAGTCAATACGTGTGCATCTAATGATATGATCTAGTGTCTTTTAATTAATGTTTTTGGAGTTGGCATTGCCATCAACTTTCTTGTCAAAAATGGAAGTTAATATCTAAGACTGTGGGTTTGAGATAATCCCTGAGGGACCTCGGCAGTAGAGTCAGCAGGATCCTGGAGTATTTGGGTTATGAAACATCTTTAAAGAGTAAGCACGTCCCTGAGAGTCCTTTGTTTATTCATTCAGCCTAGTCTAGAAGCAGCTAGAAATTTCAATGAATATGAATAATTCTTTAAAATCAAGCAGAATTAGATAAAGATATGCCTGGGCATACAATTTAGATGACGGTAATGAAGCCATCCTTTGTAGATGAGGAAACGTGGCTACCCCACTAGCAGCAGTTGGTTCAAATATCTTTCCAGTAAAAATAATGGATTTGCACTAATCTGTGTTTCTCTTTTACTTCTGGTTTCTAAAATCCACTTTAAGGTTCCAGTTCTGGATAAGATGGAGTAACACTTCACCTGTATTTTCCACTGTGTCTAATTATAAAACCTGGACAGAATGCATGGAACAGTTACCAGAGGACCGTCAGAAGAAAATAGTCCTGGGCAGATTGGGGAAGAAGACCAGGATTTAAGGGTCCTCCAGTGGTGGTGAGTTTGCCATTCTTCCCTCCAGTGCCGCAGGCTGGATTGGATGTAGCTGGAAACCCACATGTGAGCTGTGGGGGCACAGGCAGAGAGCGCTCAGGGGAAGCTGCTAGCTCTGGCTCAAAGTCGAAAAAAGGGACTCCTAATCCCCAGAAAGCACAGCAGTGCCCTGGGCTTCCTTTTCTTTCTTCCTTCTTGTTTTCCCCATTCTCTCATATCCTGCCTCTCGGACAATCCCAGAGGTGGTGGCTGGTGAAGGGACCAGCAGGAGCCCAAACTCAGAGAGGGGAGCTTCCTTCTATGTTCAGTGGAACTATGACCCTCAAAAGGACACCAACCCTGGAGACTTTTCTCTTCCTGTCCTTCCTCCACATGGGCCCAGATGCAGTCCTGATTGCAGAGGTGGCCAGCAGGCTGCAGTGACTGGAGCCTTAAGCTTTGGCCAGAGGACCATAAAGGGGGGGCCCAGAGAAGTGGAATGCCTCAATATGCTTCAGGTTGAAAACATACCAAGTACACTTTCTAACAACAGTAGAATTCAATGAGTGATTGATGACAGGAGAAAATTTGGGAAACTCACAGAGACATGGAATAAAAAACACTTCTAAATAACGTAGGGCAAACGAAGAAATCACTAACAGAATCAAAAAGCATTTTAACATGAATAAGAAGAAAATGCAACATACCAGAACTTAAAGAATGCAGCTGAAGAGTGCTTAAGGGAAATTTGTAGTAGTAAAAAACGAAGAAAGAAGAGGGATGATTCAAACCAATCCAGCCTTTCCACATTAACAAACAAGAAAAAGAAAAGCAAGCAAAACGCAAAGCAAGTAGAAAGAATGAAATAATAAAGAACAGAGCAGAAATATAATAAAATAGAATTCCTATGGATTCTTTTTCTCTCGGACAAACATTAAAAATAGTCTCTCAGTTGTCTAATCGAAAAGGTCCTGGAGCACTGGGTGTTATACACAACTAATGAATCACTGAGCACTACAACAAAAACTTATGATGTGCTATATGGTGGCTAACTAAACATAGTAAAAAAATAAAAGTCCTGGAGTACACGTCTTGTGATGAGCACCAGGTGTTATATGTAAGTGTTGAATCACTAAATTGTACACCTGAAACTAATATTACACTGTATGTCAACTAATTGGAATTTAAATAAAGATTTAAAAATTAAATTAAAAAAATATGATAAAATAGAGAATAGAAAATCAATATAGAATATCAACAGAACAAAAACGGGTTCTTAAAAAGATCAACAAAATTGACAAAACTCACGTAGACTGCCCAAGAGAAAAAACCAGAAGAGTCAAATTACTAAAATCAAGACTGAAAGAGAAGGTGTGCTTAGTAACTTCACAAAAATAAAAAAGATTATAAGGGAATTCTGTGAACAATTATAGAGATAACCAAGATAACAAATGAGAGAGACAAATCCCTAGAAATTTGCAAACCATCTCAGGACAAAATAGAAAATCTGAATAGATCTATAGCAAGTAAAAAGATTGAATTAGCAGTAAAACTTCCCATGAAGAAAAGCCGACAACCAAATGGCTTCACTGGTCAATTCAGTCGAACATTGAGAGAAGAATGAACACTAATGCCTAACAAACTCTTCCAAAAAATAAGAGGAAGAACATTTACTAATTCTGTGAGGCCAGAATTACCCTGATAATGAAACCAGACAAAGATATCACAAAAACAAAAATACTCCAGCACTACACATTGATATCCCTTATGGATAGAGATGAAAAATCCTTAACAAAATCTTAGTAAATGAAGTCCAGCAACATATGAAAAAGATATACTATGACCAACTGGGATGGAAAGTGAGATTGGTTTAATATATGAAAACAAATCAATATAATAAAAATATTAAGAGAATAAAGGACATAAACCATATGATCATCTCAATGGACACAGGAAAAGCATTTGACAAAATCCAATCCTCTTTCATAATACAAACATTCAACAAACTAGGAATAGAAGGGAACTTCCTCAACCAGATAGAGCATCTATGAAAAACCTGTACTTATGACAGTTATTGGTGAAAAATTGAAGGATTTCCCACTAGGATCAGTAAAAAGACTGTTATGCTTGCTTGTACCACTTTTGTCCATGTTCTGCTGGAAGCTTCAGCCAGGGTAGTTAAGGAGCAAAAAGATATAAAAACATCCAGGTTTGAAAGGAAGAAATAAAACCATCTCTATTTGCAGAAATATGATTTTGTATTCAGAAAATTTCAAAAAGTACAATTAAAAAAAACCTATTAGGACAAATGATGAGGTTAGCAAGGTTTCAGGATGAAAGACCCACACACAGAAATCACTTGTATTTCTCTACACTAGCAATGAACAATCCTAAAATAAAGAAAACAATTCCCTTTATAATAGCATCAGAAGAGTAAAATAATTAGGAGTATATTTAATAAAGGAAGTTCAAAACTCATACACATTAAACTATGAAACATTGTTGAAAAAAAGTTCAAAAGATCTAAAGAAATGGAAAGACATCCCATATTCATGGATTAGAAGACTCATATTGCCTACATATTCAATGCAATCCCTATCAAAATCCCAGCTACCCTTTTCCCCCCTCCCAGAAATTGACATTCTCATCCTAAAATGCACATGGACATGCAAGGGACCCAGAAGAGCAAAACACTCTTGAAAAAGAATAAAAGTGAGTACTAACATTTTCTCATTTGAAAACTTATGACAAACTACAGTAATCAAGATAATGTTGTACTGGCATAAGGATTGACATTTGGATCAAGGGAATGGAACTGAGAGTCCAGAAATAAAGCCTTATATTTATGGCCGATTGATTTAGAAAAGGCTGCAAGATAATTCAGTGGGAAACAATAGTCTTTTCAGTAAATGATGCTGAAACAAGTAAATACCCACAGGCAAAGGAACAAAGTGGACCCCTTCCTCACTTGATCCACAGGTATTAATTCAAAGGGATTATAAACCTAAGTGTGAGAGCTAAAACCACAACTAGAAGAAAATACAGGTGCAAATCTTCATGACTTTGGATTAGCCAAGGGTTCCTTAGATATGACACCAAAACACAAGCCAGAAAAAAAGAGATAAACCTGACTTTATCAAAATTAAAAACTTTGGAGCTTTAAATGAAAACATCAAGAAAGGGACAAGACAACCCACAGACTGGGACAAAATGTTTGCAGATTTATATCTGATAAGGAACATAAAACCTCTTACAACTCAGTAATAATTGATTTTTAAAAAATAACCCAATTTGAAAAATGTGGGCAAAGGATCTGAGCAGATAGTTCTCTGTAGAAGATAATATAAATGGCCAAAAAGCACACGAAAAGATGTCTAACATCATAACCATTAGGGAAATGGGAATCAAAACTTCAACGAGCAACCACGTCCCACCCTCCAAGACGGCTGCGGTCACCAAGACAGAGAACACAGAGCATTGGCAAAGACTGGGAGGAACTGGAACCCTAGTGCAGTGCTGGTAGAAACGTGGGATGGATCAGCCACTTTGGCAAGCACTTTGGCAGTTCCTCAAAACGCTAGACACAGAGTTATCATCTAGCCCAGAAGTTTTGCTCCTGGGTTTCTACCCAACAGAAATGAAAACACAGAAACTCTGTACATAAATGTGCACGGCAGCATTACTGGTCATCCCTCCAAAGTGGAAGCAAGCCAAGTGTCCATCTACTGATGAAATTGTAGTCTGTGCTCTATCCATGCAGTGGAATCCTTTTCAATGATAATGTACAACAAATTACTGAAACATGCTACCATGAACTTCGAAAGTACGTGAAAGGAAAGAAACAGTCACAAAATACCACCTATTGTATCATGCCCTCTGTCTCGAGTGCCCAGAAGGTGGATCTGTAGAGAGAAAGTAAATTAGTGTTTACTGGGGCAGGAGAGTGGAGGTGACATGGGGGGTGAATGCCAAGGTACAGGGTCTCCATTGGAGATGATGAAACTGTTCTAAAATTCAATTTGGGATGGTTGCAAAACCGAATATACTAAAACCCATTGAATTATACCCTTTAACTGGAAAACTGTATGGCATATGAATTCTCTCTCTCTCCACTGGCGTACATATATATTTAAAGAACCAGCACACGATTCTGGCTGATTCTTAGGGCCACTTTACCATTGACATCAGAGTTTGTGAGTGTTAAAATATCACAATATTCTGAACTAAGGTCTTACTGGTCGGCTCCTATTTGGGCAGGTGCAGTGGCACTGGGCTTTGGCCCTATTCATCACGATGGAAGCCTCCACTAATCTGGGCAAGAGCCAGCACGTCTACGATGCGTGTTGTCAAGCCCCAAGCGACCCCAAGCCCCACCTCTTGGGAGGACCATGGGATAGGCCTGCAGCAAGGCAGAGGTCACATCTTAGGGCTGTCCTGGTGCACAACTCCAGGGGGCGCTGGCGACTTTGTCATCTGCGGAGGGGGTGACCTCTTGCATGAACAGTTGCACCTGGACCACTGCAGGGAATGGAAGCTCACAAGCTGTGTTCTTACATCCTCTCCGTGAATTCTCGAAGCCAACAATTGCCATGGGGGGATGTTTATTTCTCCCTCGATATTCCTGTGGCCGTTTGACAGTGAAGCAAACAAGACCGGCTACTATACTGATGCTTGGGAAACCTCCCCAAGTTTATGACTCCTGCAGCCTCAGGTTGCTGCCACCCTGCAGTGCTTGTGGTCCCTTCAGGAAGAAGAACAGAGAGCAGGAGACGTACTGAATACGTTTCCTGTTGCGGGAGCTCCGGTCCCTTTGAGGCGTCTCCTGCCAAGGTCTTTGGGGCTGGACAGATGATGGACACATCAGATAGAAGACAGGGTGTGGGGGAGACGGCGGTTGAGGCTAATCTCCAGTGCCTGCTGCCCTTCGGGTGGCCAGTCTGCAAAGTGTCACATGTCACACGGGGCTCCTCTCGGGGGGGGGGGCATGTGCAAAGCAGAGCAGGGAACCCCCACTTCAGCACCAATATTTATGTCAGCTCTGGTCTGAGGTCCTGATCTTTGGGGGCCGGGAACAAATATCTGGAGTCCTAGGAAAATGCCACCCTGCAGGAAGCCATGCGGGGGATTACTGGGGGCGCCCTGGGGGAGGGAAGAGATGTATTTTATCAACCATCTCTTCATAGGTTCACTTTTATGCACCCCCCTCCTTCAGGGTGGGTCTAGCAAATGACCCCGACTTGTCGCCGTTCGGGCGAGCCCTATAGTGGCGCACTGTTTGATGCTTCCCCAAATATCCGGACTTTGAAACCATAGTTTTAGGACCATGACTGTACATCTGAGCAAAAAGAAGAGAATCTGGAGTAGGTGGTGGGATAAACCGGACAGAGTGACTGGGCTCCTCATGCAGCTGGTTAATATGAAATTACATTATTTTGTTTGGCTCAAACATGATCCTAAATCTTCTTTATTTTCCGTGCCCCCATTGCTCTCCAGGAACGTTGTAGTTACTCTCGTCAACAGATTATGACACAGCCTGGCTCTCCGGGCTGAGAGGGTTTTCAGATTTCAGGGTGACATTTTATATATTTTCCCTCGCTAGGCATTTGGGTCATTCTGTGCATCGTTAAGGACTTTTCACCATGCACGAAAATAATCCAGGACTGTGTGCAAATTCAAACGAGGAGTGGGAGTGTGTTCCGTTGAAGGCCTGTGGCCTTGAACGTCCGGCACCTGCTCCTGGTGTCCACGGGGCCCTGGTGGTCTCTGAGGTGCTTCTCTGGTTTCTGACAAAACACCTACCATGAGCCAGGAGCCACAACCTTTCCTGACAGGAGGGATGGTGATTATCGACGGGGGATCAAACGAGAAAGAAAACCCACTGAAATGTTTTGTTGTTGGTGTTGGTTCAGTTTTTGGTCCGCACGGCTGCCCAGGACTGAACGTGAACCCTGACCTCCCTCGTTAGAGACCAACAGCCTGTTTCCAGTCCCGACACCTGACTGTTCTGCTTCTGCTTAGTCTGGATTTGTATTTGACCGTCCTCGCCGACTGGTGAAAATACGGGCAGCTCTTTTTTTCACCTGACATCTCTACAGACCTTTAAAATCAAATTACGTGATGTTCTGATTAGAAGGTCAGTTCGTGTTGATGGCAGAAATTCGAGGAAATGCACAAACTTGTGGACAAAACAAAGACTGCTCCAAATCACCCCTCCCAAAAGCCAGCGTTCCCATCTTGGTGTGTTTGCTGGGCTCTCATTTTCCACCATCGCGGGCGATTATCGAGGGCCTGCCGTGCATGAAGCGCTGCTCCGTGTGCTATTTTTTTTTTCCCCTCTGTGCGTATTTGTCTCTGTATTTACTTATTTCAGATTCGGATCTTGCTTTCTTCCCCGTGATGTTTTATTGCTTGCGTTTCCCAAGGCTATTCGGTAGCATTTTAACTGGTACGTAGAATTGTCAGACAAGCTTATCATGGTTTATTTAACTTTAATTTTTTTATTTAACTTTTTATTTAACTTTACTTATTTTTACATATTTAGGAGATTTCTCATTTCTGGTTGTGAGTAACTCATATCTGTATCTAAAGCTTTGTGTGGTTATTGATTTGCTACTTGGGTATAAGTTGCTAAGTGAGATTCCTAGTCCAAGGTGTAAACACTGTAGTTGTTGTGAATGCTTCTGCCTCAGTGTGGCTCCAGAAATCCTGTGGGGCTTTCTATTCTGTGAGCAGTTGAATGAAAATGTCCACGTCATTGCACTTATACTCACATGGGGTGCTACCTTTTTTAGAGCCTCGAAATTTCAATTTTTAAAAACGATTTATTTATTTGAGAGAGTGTGAGCATGAGCAGGGGGAAGGGTAGAGGGAGAGAATCTCAAGTAGACTCCACGCTGAGCGCAGAGCCCGACGTGGGGCTCGATCTCACACCCCTGAGATCATGACCTGAGCTGAAATCAAGAGTTGGATGCCCAACTGACTGAGCCACCCAGGTGCCCTGAAATTTCAATTTTTAATACTTCATTTTGCATTGTTTTATATTTTTGATGAGTACATCAAGTATTTTACATGTTTGGTAGTTATTTTTCTAGTTTTAGAACTGGCTTTAAAGCCATGGTTTTTCATGCACACTGCAAATGTTTCTTCCCACTTTGTCTTTCCACTTTTAATTTTGTTCATGGGTCCCCCCCCCCCCAATTTCGGTATGTTGGTATAATTCCATTCAACTCTGGTGCCATTTGTTTTGTGTTGTTATAGCCGAAAAGTCCTTTCTACCTTGAGACTCCCTGTATTTCTTTCTAGATGTTGGCTTGGTTTTTATATTGAACTCTTTAGACCATCCATCATTTATTTGGTAAATGATACAAGAAGGAAACAGACCACTTTCATTCATCCATCACCTATCTTGCTGCATTTCGTGAGTGGTGGGCAGTGTAAGATGTGCTGGCAGATACGGGAATAATGACGTAGGATCTGGGGCCATGCTGCTGGGCTTCATGCCCTTCAACCTCTCTGTGTGATCCTTAAAATGCAGAGAATGGTGGGCTTGTTTGAAGCATTAAATTACTATTTTTAAATAGTTCTTTTTTTTTTTTAAAGATTTTATTTATTTATTTGACAGAGAGAGAGTTAGCGAGAGCAGGAACACAAGCAGGGGGAGTGGGAGAGGGAGAAGCAGGCTTCCCGCGGAGCAGGGAGCCCGATGTGGGGCTCGATCCCAGGACCCTGGGATCATGACCTGAGCCAAAGGCAGACGCTTAATGGCTGAGCCACCCAGGCGCCCCGTAAATAGTTCTACTTTGAGATGTAATTCACATACCTATGAATTCACTGATTCAAAGTGTATAATTCAATGGTTTTTATTTTTTTAATGTATTTTTAAAAAACGATTTATTTATTTATTTGAGAGAGAGAGAGCATGAGCGGGAGGGATAGAGGGAGAGAGAATCTCAAGCAGACATCCCACTGAGTGCAGAGCCTGACATGGGGCTCTATCTCATGACCCCGAGATCATGACCTGAGCTGAAATCAAGATTTGGATGCTCAAGTGACTGAGCCAACCAGGTGCTCCTATATCATTCAGTGGTTTTTAAATACACTCACATTGTTGCGCATCCAATACCATAATCGATTTTAAAACGTTTTTATTACCCAAAAAAGTCTATTCTGGATATTTCATATGTATGGAGTCACACAACAGGTGGTCCTTTGTGGTAAGTTTCTGCCACTTAGCATGTTTTCAAGGCCCCTGCACGTGCCCGTACTTGCTTCTTGTTCGTGCCTGAATTCTGCTCAACTCCATGGGTATGCCGTATCTTATTTATCCATTCTCAAGCAGATGGACATTTGAGCCATTTCTACTTTTTGGCTGTTAAGAATCATGCTGCTTGAGTATTCCTGATGACTTTTTGCATCATCATATACTTTCAGGTCTCATGGGCATATACCTAGGAGTGGAATTGCTGGGTCCTACAGTAACTCCACATCTGTTCGAGGAACAGCCAGCCCGCTTCCCAAAGTGGCCGTACCACTTTAGGTTCTTATCCCCTCCACCTCTTTGTCTGACTTCTTGATGACAGCCACCCTACCTGATGTGAAGTGTTACCTCCTTGTGGTTTTGATTTGCATTTCCCCGACGACTAATGAAGCATTTTTTCATGTGCTTATTGGCCATTTGTAGATCTCCTTTGGAAAAAAAATATAGAATATATAGCCATATCCTTTGCCCATTTTAAATTGGGTCATTTGCTTATTATTGAGTTGTAATAGTTCTTTGTATGTTCTAGATATTGTCCCTTATCAGATCTAGATTTATATCCAAGTGCAGACCCAGCCCAATATAGGATTAGCAATTTTTTCCCCTCCCATTCTGTGGATTTTCTTTTCAATTTCTTCATGATGTCCTTTGAATCACAAAAGTTTTTAATTTTGATAATGCCTTAGTGTATCTATTTGTTCTTTTGTTTACTGTTTTGGTGTCATAGCTAAGAATCCATCCTAATACAAAGTCACGAAAATGTACAACTATGTTTTATTCTAAGAGTGTTATACTTTAAGCTCTTGCATTTAGGTGTCTGATCCGTTTGGGGTTGATTTTTGTGATTGGTGTGATGTAAGGGTCCAATATTCTCAGCACCATTTGTTGAAGAGACTATTTTTTTCCCATCGAATGGTCTTGGCACCCTTGTCAAAAATCAACTGCCCATAGATGTAGGAGTTTATTTCTGGACTCTCAGTCCTACTGCACTGATCCTGATGTCTATGCTATGCTGGCACCAAGCTTTCCTGATCATCCCGGCTTTGTCGTAGGTTTTTCAATCAGGACCAGTGAGTTCTCCAGTTTTGCTCTTTTTCAGGACTGTTTTTGCAATTCTGTGTGCCTTGAATTCCCACATGCGTTTTAAGATCATCTTGTCAATTTCTTCAAAGAAAGGGATTCAGGAGGAATTTTGACAGGATTAGGCTGAGTCTGTAAATCACTCTGAGGAGCATTGCTACCTTAAAAATATTAAGTCTTTTGTTCCATTAATATGGGGTATCTTTCCATTTATTTAGATCTTTAATTTCTTTCAGCAACGGTTTGTAGTATAAAGTGAAAATGGTTTTCATTTTTATTACGTTTATTCTGATGTTTTTAATTCTTTTTTGGTGCTATTGTAAATGGGATTGTTTTCTTTATTTTTGGATTGTTCATTGCTCATGTATAGAATTTTAACTGAATTTTTTGATTGGTCTTGTATCTTGCAAACCTGCTGCTAAATTAGCTAATATTTTATTCGGCAAGTGTCTGGCCCATAGTGTAATGTAAGTGCTTCAAATAATGAAATAAAATAATATAGTGAAATGAAATGAGACTCTTACATGACACAACAGAATGGTCCACACGACTTTTTTTGGCATGGGGTATTCTAAATGTTCTTGAGTTAACTTTGGTTGTTCATCGATACCTAAGAAGTCATTTGTTTCATCAAAATGTTCAAATGTATTAGTTGGGTAATGAATAATTATTAATAATAAATCCACAGTTATTCCAACAGATCTCAGGAAGTAGGTGACAGAATGTGGAGAAAGAGCACACCCATCCCCTCACTTTATGTACAAGAGCCAACACACATTATTTTATTCTTACTAAAAAATAATGGTTCCATTTTTTTTAATTTTAATTTTATTTTTTTTAAAGATTTTATTTATTTATAGGACAGAGAGAGAGACAGCGAGAGCAGGAACACAAGCAGGGGAGTGGGAGAGGGAGAAGCAGGCTTCCCGCCGAGCAGGGAGCCCGATGTGGGGCTCGATCCCAGGACCCTGGGACCATGACCTGAGCCGAAGGCAGACGCTTAACGACTGAGCCACCCAGGCGCCCCCATTTTTTTTTTAATCAGCAATAACCACTAAGGCATAATTAAGAACATTCTTTTTTTTTTGTTTAAATTTGAGTATAGTTGAAACTAAGGGAGAGTTTCTAAGTTCAGGTGGAGTGAAGTTGGTGGTGACATAGCGTGGTTCCCGGTCTATGTTCGTGCTCATGTCTTCGGTCCATCTTAATGCCGCGTCCCACTCCCATCGTCTTCCTCCCACCCCACCATGGCCCAATATTTTCTCAATGTGTACCTTTTTGTTCATGTTTTTGCGAAATGCATATTGTTGCTTTGTGTGGCTGGGTTTTTAATTTATGTGATTGTTCTGTGCCCTATTACCACATTTTCTTTTTTTACGTTTTTCACTGGGCACCATGAACGTAATGCGGATCCACTCGTGTTTCTGTTTATGCATCTAACCCGCCAACTCCTCATGACCGTGTTGCGCCAAGCTATGTGCTCCACTGTTTTACCCGTCCACCTGCCCCTGGTGGTGGCTCAGGTGGCTTCCACCTCCCGGGCATCACCAATAACCCTGCAGCATCCTCCCGTACACGCCCTGTGGACTGAGAGAGAAGTGCTCTGGGACATATTTCCCCATGCAGGCAGGGCCCCTATGTCACGGTGGTGATCATGGCCAGTGCTCCCAGACTGCTGCTTCACTCTGTACCACCACCACCCATTCTCACGGGCTCCTCTGTCCCCCCAATCCCACCCATAGAAATGAAATGATATAATTCGCTAAAATCCCCTATCGAATGGATCTATGGACCTCTTGGTGTGTCGTTAAAAAAATGTAACTGCCCAATAAGAGGTCTGGCCCTTGCCCCTGGCTCTGGGAGGTGATCTCAAAGCCCTTGGAATGTCATGCCTGATAGAAGTGTGTTTGGGTCACACCAAATAGTAGATATGAATTAGGGTGGGGGCTGTGGGTCTTTCAACATCAGCTCGACCTCCAGGGGCCTAGGAGTCCGTCAAGCTTACATGGTGGCTCCCCGTGAAATCCCTGGCTCAGAGGAGCTTCCCTGGCTGGCCATGCTCTGCACCAGAAGCTCCGCGCTTGGAACCTTCCCAGACCCTGCCCTGGGCTGATTTCCACCTGTATCCTTTCACTGCACGAAACCATTACCATCAGCAGAACAGCCTTCTATGAGTTCTCTGAGTCTTTCGGCAGATTGCTGAACCTAAGGGTGGTTTTGGGGGCCCCTGAACTTACAATTAGTATCAAAAGTGAGGGCGGCCTGATGGACTGTTCCCTGAGAATACATTCTCAAACCAGCCCCACTTCTCGATGACACAACCCCAAGCCCACGGGGACTTCGGAATCAAACCTGACTCAAAGTAGAGAGTGCTGTGCCTCCGTGGTCTCTCAGCAAGGCTCCAGGGGAATGACCCGGGATGACTTCAGCGAGAGGCATGCACACCTCACTCAGCACAGCGCTGTGGGGAGGGGCGCGTAGGGCTGCAGACGCTCCCCATCGTCTGTGCTGAGCCGAGGTCCAGGCAAGGAGATAGTGAGGACCATGAGAGAATGGAACGTCTCTGTTCTTGGACAGTCCTACAAATTCAGATGACTGAAGGTCATTGAGCGCACTGTTCACTGCTCTCCTCATACCTGGCACCTCCTGGGTGCCCCATCAGCATACGATTAACTCACATCTTTATAGGGCACCTGCAGTGTGTAAGGAATTGCTTCAGGTTTCATGGGTTGAGTTGTGTCCCACCCCACCCGAGACTCATCTGGTGAAGTCTTAACCCCCAGTGCCTCACAAAGTGCTCGTGTTTGGAAATAGGGTTGTTCAGATATAGTTCAGTAGTTAAGATGAGGCCATACTGGAATCAGGTGGATCCCCCATCCAGTGTAATTGGGGTCCTTATATGTAGACTGCCACGCGAAGAGACAGACTCTGGAGAACGTCACGGGAAGGTTGGAGTGATGCCACCATGAGCCAAGGAGCCACCGGGATCGGCCCGCAGCGCCTGCAGGGGAGCGTGACCCTGCCAACACCTCGGTCTCAGACGTCTGGCCTCCAGACTGTGAGACAGTATTTCTGATGGTCAGGCCACTGGGCAGGTGGCACCTGGTTATGGCAGCCCCAGCAAGCTCATGCAGAATGGAGATGGATGGGGGGCACGGCGGGCGAGGTGTGCACTAATGCAGGGCCGCCGGCAACTGGCATCAGGCAGACCTGGAAGGATGGTGGTGCATGGCAGGCGGGGAGGAGGGAAAGGCCAGCAGGGGCTGAGAAGCCATGGTGGGGGGTGCGGGCACATCTGCAGAAGGACATGTCCTGGCCAGAGGGCCTGGGGGGGGGGGGTGAGTCCAGCAGCTGGGCTTGCAGCGGCCACCTATGTGGCCACATGGCCACTCTGACTGGGGACGGGCTCTGCCGCAAGCGAGGGGCCCGCCTGGATTGTGACATTCTCACTCCAGGCTGAATACAGAATTAATTCCCGCTGTGCCTGACCTGTTGTGCAAAGCGATTTAGTAAAATAGGTTCCAGGTGATTCCCCTGATTGTGACCATGAGGATTTATGCAAAAAAGGACACCGACTTAATATCCTTCTTTGAGGCTGTGCTCGTTCCGCATCCAGCCCACACGGGAGGCTGCTAAATCTTCCTCGGTCCGCCACCGCCTGGGCTTCGGATGCCTCCACGCCTGCCTCATTTCTTAGGCTGTGACCCACAGTGAAGCCGGAATAGGGCTTGCTCATAACCACAGCTGGAAAATTAAATTTTATTTTCAACACATCTTTACCCTTCTTGCTGCTGATTTGTCTGGCTCCAAGCCAGCCTCCCTATGGCTTTGGTTTTAATATGTGGCCATAAACCCCTCAATGTTACAGCCACTAAAAGCTGGTCCTGGTGTCACTTTCCTCAACACAGTTAATTAAATTCCGAGCCTAGTGTGCACATGGAGGTTGTAAAACTCCTTGGCTGGAGAGAGTGCGTTGGACTCGTCCAGGCGGACATTCGGATTATCTTTTTACAATGGTGTCAATCCAGGATGGGTGGAGGGCATCTGGGATTGGATGAGAAGCAACACCGCTAAGGTCCTTTCAGAAATTCCATGATGCTCCCACCTTTAGAGATTTACCCAAGGGAGATGAAGACACAGTCCGTGAGAGGCCTTCCCAAGAATGATAGCGCTATTATTGGTTTTAGCCCCAAACTGGAGACAAGGGAGTGGATAAGCAGACTGTGGGACATCCAGGCCATGGACTATTGCTCAGTAATAAAAAGGAACAAACAACAGAAAAAGTACACACTGGATGGTTCCATTGTATGAAACTCGGCAGCCAGCAAGACTAATCCATAGTCACAGAAACCAGGACACTGGGGCCTTATGGCGGGTGCAGACCGCCTTGGGAGGGGCATGAGGAAAATTTCTGGGGTGATGGAAATATTCCATATCTTGCTGGTGTGGTGATCGCATTGGTGTACGTGTTTATCACGTGTGCACTTATGACCTGGGCATCTCACCGCATGTAAATGTTACCTCATAATAAAAAAAAGTTTCACGATCGTACAACCCTGAGGGTTACCGGAAAGCGGAGCACTCAGGTCACTTACCTGTCAGGACGGAACTCCTCGGGGGCTCCAGCCAGGGCGTGGGATGACGGTGTAGACGGTAGATGGGGACGACCAGCATTCCCTCGGGGGTTTTCTTCCAGACCCTTCCAGACGTGCCCCTGGGGGTGGAGCCTGAGGGATTCATTCCCGCCATGTCCAGATACTGCATCTGGAGGAGGACCTCATGGGTGGGGCCCGCCTGCCGGAGAGAAAAAGCCATTTGTGAAGCGGGTACTGAGAGAGCCCGGAGTCTGACGCTAACAAGGAATTCTATCTTTCCGAGCTCTACGAGGGCCTGTCTGCCTGCTCAGAACCGGCTAAGTAACTACTCGTGGAGCAGGTGCTGTGAGCTGCGGGTGATTGGGTGGAACCGCCCCGCACCTCATCGATGTCTTCACCTGTTTGTGTGAGTCTCTCCCACTGAGTTAGGGGTGGTTTGGGCCCGAGATGGAGGCGTGCTGATTGCTTTTAGGGTTGGTGTAACCTTTCCTTTATCAGAATCGCCTGTGTCCCTGTGTGTATGGATATCACTCCCCATCTCCGTGGGATGGCTAACTCAAAATTCTCGGTCCCCATCAGACTGTTCTCCCCACCCCCATTTCTGGCAGTAGTCCAACCACCAACCCACTGCCTCAGGCACAAAACCTAGCCGGTTTCCTTGATTCTTCCTTTTGAAACACACCCTATCCAACCCATTGGCAATCTCATCAGTCCCACCTCCCAAATCTCTCTCGAATCCAATCGGTTTCTTGACCTCCAATGCTGTGTTCTTTCCCACCTGGACCTCGGTCTCCTCACTGGCCTCCCTGCCTCCGTTTTTGCCCCCCTGCGTCTATCCCATCCCTGGCGAAGGCTCATGGGATTTTATGAGCTGGAGACAAGCGCTCCTAAAAGCCAAGCCCCTCAAAATACAAATCAAAACCATAATGACATACCACTTCATACCCATTAGGATGGCTGTTATAAAAAAACCAGGAGCACCTGCGTGGCTCAGTTGGTTAAGCATCTGCCTTTGGCTCGGGTCATGATCCTGAGGTCCTGGGATCGAGCCCTGTGTTGGGCTCTCCGCTCAGCGGGGAGTCTGCTTCTCCCTCTGCCTCCCCGTGCTGGTGCTCTCTCTCTCTCTCAAATAAATAAAATCTTTAAAAAAAAAAAAAAAAAACCCAAACCAAACACACAGACAACCCAGGCAATAACAAGCGTTGGCAAAGATGTGGAGAAATTTGAACGCTTGTGCAGCATTGGCAGGAATATAAAATGATATGGCCGCTATGGAAAACATTTAAAACATGACCACGGAACCCAGCAGTTCCACAAAGAACTGAAAGCAGGGTCTTATTTGCTCACCCATGTTCACGGCAGCATCATTCACAATCGTGAAGAAGGCTGGAAGCACCCCAGGTGTCCACTGATGGATGAACAGATAAATACGTGACACAGATAGACAGTGGAATACCGCCCAGCCTTAAAGAGGAAGGAATTCTGACACCTGCTACCGCATGGATGAACCTGGAGGACATGATGCTGAGTAGAATAAGGCAGCCACGGAAGATAATCCTGGCGAGGCCACGTCTGTGAGGTCCCAGAGGAATCAAATTCACAGACAGAGGGCAGGATGGTGAGGCCCCCGGGCTGGGGAGGGGAATGGCTAGTGAGTGTTTAACGGGTCCAAGTTTCAGTTTTACCAGATGAAAAGCTGTAGAGGTGGACGGTGGTGGTGGTTGCACAACAGGGAATGCGCTCAATGCCCCTGAACGGGACACTTGAAAAGGTTAAAACAGTAAATTTTGTTATGTGTATTTCACCCCAATGTAAAGAACGAGCCAACTCTCAATCCGGAAGACGGGCCCCTGGGCGCCTCTGGGACGCCACCTTTGGGGGTCGGTTGGCCGTGTTGGATTCCTGGCCGGCCTAGGCATCAGTCCGAGTCGGAGAGGGGAGAAGTGGGGAGGGCAAAGCCGAGAGCTTGCTGCTCGAATGGGAGGGGAGGAGGCTGCCCCTGTGCTTGCCAGCCTCCCGCCCGCCCGTGTCACATCCCGCACCGACCCCGCACAGCCGGAAGCCAGCCACCCCTGCCCTTGTCCGCTACCTGTCTACAGCCGTGCGCCCCACCCCCACACCCCTGTTCCCTTCCAGAGCCCAGCTTCAGCAAAAATACTAAGTACGAATTTGTTTTTATGTGAATTATTGTTCAGATTTATATATATATATTTGAACATTCACAAAGGTTATAAAAATCAGTCATAAGACAATACCTAAAATACACACAGTCATGTTTTTCTGTGTTTCTGCCTAGGCTTTTTTTCCGAGCGTTGTTTACATAAGCTAATGCTGTCTGCACAATCTTGTGTTTTGATGTTTTCATCCTGGCATTAGCATTTTGGGATTTTTCCATGCCGTGCAAATTCTTCGGCGTGTGGTTAGCGCACCTGTCTGAGACTGTGCTGCGTGACCACGCCACCATTAGATCACTCCTGCTTTGTTTCTGATTGTTTCTGTTTTGCAAATAATGTGCCAATAAGATAAGCAAATTTTCTTGAGAACCCTTCTTTTGGTACACATGGCCAATGACCGTATTGGAAGAGACTTCCAGATTTTCTTTTGAAGTGGACTCATCAGGTCAAAGGTGGAAATCATTTGAAAACTTCTCTCTCACTCTGCCTCTCTGTTCTGCTAATGACTAGGCTTGCTTTCCATATATTTACCTACTACTGTAAACTTGCACACCAGCCTGATTTATTTTCTTGGTAGTAGCAGGGCTCAATTTCCTTCAGTGAATCTGAACACTTTTTACTTTTTTCATTATTTTTCTTGTTTTCTAGGGAGTTTGTACCAATTTACAGTTTCACTGAGGGTGTTCATGCTTCCGACTCTTCCCATGTTTCATGTATGTACTTAATGTATATAACAAATCTTATATAATTGTTATATAACATATGCATATTATATAATAGTTATTATATCATATATACACATTATAATATATAATAATAATTTTAAAGTTCCAATTTGGTAATAAAAGACAGCATGTAAAAAATTATGTTTCTGGTTACTAGTGAGGTTGAACGTCCTCCCATCCTTTTATTTACATTTGTATTTCTTGTTTTGTGAACGTCCTTTGAATGTCTACACGTGGAACCTGCTGTTCTTATTGATTCACACAAGCTCTTTATAAATTAGGAACACTTCATTTGTATTTTTGCAGACATTTTGCCCACTTTTCTGTTTGCAAGTTTAATGAAGTGGATCAATGGTGTTCTTGGGTTGTCTCTCTCCTCCTCCTTCCTGCTTCCCTGTGCTCTCCTCCCGCTTTCTGCAAGGCTCGTTGTGGATGGGTACCATAAGGGAACCGTGTGGGGGTGGCCTGGGGCGGTAGGTGGAACCTCAGAGTCTGGGATCTCCAGTTCCGAGTTCAGGGAGCTGCTCACCGTGTGGGCAGGCTGCGTAATTTATCTCAGCATCAGAGAAATGTGCAGAACAAGGTCAGTTGGAAGGCAAAATAAGCCCTCATAAGAGATCACTAGAAGCTATGTCTCTTCTTTTATAATGAGGCACAAATGACTGAAATGGGGTTAATGTATAATTCCATCACAGGAATTTAACAATGGGCAATGTTGTGCATTGAACTGTGTCCTCCAAAGAGATGGGTTGAAGTCACCTCAGGACCAGGCTGCTTGGGCCACCCGAAATCTCCCAGGGTCACCAACATTTGGGTTCAGTTCTGGAGATTGAGGCAGCTCTGGGGGACACTGAGAGCTTGTGCACATTGAGTGTTCAGGACCCACTGGGCCGGGATGCCTCTGATGACCTCTGCTCGGCGTCTGGTGGGACCTGGTGGGTGTCGTTTCTCCTTAAGATGCTGAGTGATGTCCACAGAGTCCATGCCCGGCTCGTCCCGGGTGCAGGTGTCCGCTAGAGGGATGGGGAGGGCGCTGTCAGGAGTCTCTACGTGTGGGGCGGAGTCCAGAGCGGGCCAGAGCGTGTGGGACCTGCGCGAACCCGGATGGGACAGCGTCAGGGACACACGGGTCTGAGGCTAACGGAGCACAGGGTGAAGGACTGTGGCTGAGAGTCAGGTGCGCCCACGCGCTCTGCAGCCACCTCTTACAGCCCCGAGGACGCGCACAGAGCATCTGCTTCATTCTCTTCGTTTCGTGGACGAGGGGAGTGGAGATGACAAAGCGAAGAGCTCGCACGGTCGGCCTGCCCGGGGCTGGACTGAATGCAGGCGCGGGCCTCTACGGGCCCGGTCCCCGCTCTGAGCGCCGCGGCCTCCTCCGCCTGTGGCGCCTTCCAGCATCATTTCTGTTTGGCGGTCTGGCCAGAAGGACAGCACAGCTGTGCTCAGAGAGGGTGCTGGTGGGGCGAGAATGCACAGTGAGAGGAGAATGCCTCCTAAGTAACCGGGTCTCCAGAGGGACATGCTGCCGATGGAAAGGGCTTTCTGTCCCATGAGCCTCGTCACTGAAGAGACACGGGGCGTGCTGCGTCTGGGGGCATGCAAAACAATCCTTGCCGTACAGAAAATACCTTTAAAGCTGCTCTTTGCATTATTTTTCTTTTATCCTTCAAAAAATACCTACTTTGGAGTATGCTTTATTACGTACATAATATATTCCCACAGTAGTATATGGTATGCTTCATAAATAAATAAATACACACACACTTGTGGTGTGTGCTCACGTGGGTGTGCGAGCAGAGCGCTTGGAGCCCCGGGAACGTTCTGGGCATGCATACTAGGACTTTGCTCTACTTTAAGCTGCTCCTGAAAAACCACATGGCAACATGTGGAGAACTTTTTCTAGTGATGTGGAGCATCTTCTTTAGTTCTTGATTGTGACCCTCAGGCTTGCAAATTGTTTTCCCACACTTGATCTTATTAAATGCTCCCAGCAGCCCGGAGGGGCGGCCGGCCGGGTCTCGGGTGTTCTCAGGGCAGCTGGGAGGAGGGCAAGGCACACTGGGAGCAGGCCAGGGGCCACCACCAGAGGCGCCCATGCTGTATTTGGATGGGACGAGTGCTTTGTACCTTGAGGAGGAGCAGACGGCTCAAGAAGCAGCACGTGATCTCCACGGTGGCCGTGGTGACAGTGGCAAATGTCACGCGGATTACTGGTGGGATCTGTGTCCACACCACAAGAGGTGCTGGTAATGACACACAGACTGGAGGCCCCCAAAATCCTGGCCTGGAAAACAGGACTCACACTTTAAGGAACTAAACCAGAGGCAGCAAAGTGTCAAGAGAATCTGGGGACACCTGGGTGGCTCAGTCGGTTAAGCGTCTGCCTTCGGCTCGGGTCGTGATCCCCGAGTCCTGGGATCGAGCCCCACCTCGGGCTCCCTGCTCAGCAAGGAGTCTGCTTCTCCCTCTCCCTCTGCTCCTCCCCCGGCTTGTGCTGTCTGTCAAATAAATAAGTAAAGTCTTGAAAAAAAAAGTATTGGCAACCTCGTAACCCACCGGTGAGCCGACTTGCTGGTTCCCGAGCCCTTGCTCAGAGCTCGGTGATGTCAGCTGCGTGGGACTCACCGGGCAGATGAGGAGAATGAAGGAAACCCTCCTCCCGTCACGAGTACCCGTGGCGTAACGGCTCTGCCTGGTGTGGTGAGCGATGCCGTGACGTGAGCGTGGGAGAGTCGGGGGACACCCAAGTTCCCGTCCGTGGGGTGCTGGCCAGCTGCTTCTCCATACAGGGGCGAAGAAGGAATGCATCATGAGGGTCAGCGTCAGAAAAGACTTCACGGAAAAGGTGAGCTACAAGTTGGGCCTGAATAGTGGGGGAGATTTTCTGTAAGGGGAACAGAGTGGGAGTGTGGTGAACATCGTCATCTCTCAGGGAAATGCAAAGTAAGGCACGATCGACCGACACCCGGCGCTAGTGAGTGTTGGCAGGGACGAGAAACAGCTGGGACACACAGACATCATTGCTGGGAGCGTGGAGCGGTCCCGGACACTGTGGAAAACAGTTCTGCGGTGTCTCCTGAAGCTAAACACGTACACCCGCTCATGATCCAAGAAACCCCTGCCTGAGTAGGTACCCAAGGGGGATGGGCACTTACGTCCCGAGAAGACACGTCCGAGACTGTTTGTAGCAGCGTTAACTACGAGAGTCCCAAACGGGACACTCCCAACCTTCCATGGACAGTAGAATGGACACGTTCCTGGGGCACATTCGCAGAGCGACCTGAGGCCACACGCGACGCGGAGCCGAGGAGACCGGACGGGTACCAGCAGCAGAGCAGGACCAGGGCGTGATCACGCCGGCATGGGGTTCAGACACGTCCGTAATTAAGTGCTGGAGAAGTAGTAACCTGGAGGGGGTTGGGGGCAGGGGGTGGAGGACAAGGGGGGAGGACTGCGAGGGAACCTTCTGGAAGCTGGAAGTCATCTGTATCTTGACGTGGGTGACGGTTACGCAGGTGGGAACATGGGTAACGATGTGCCCACGATGTGCACTTGGGATTTGTGTGGTTTACTATGCCGGAGTTACAGCTCAGCAAAAGTGGTTTTAAAAATAACCAAAAACAATCATCACGCAAACAGACAATTCAGGCAACGAGAAGAACCAACATTCCATTAAGTCATGGGGAGAAACTTCTTCCGTCGTTTTCGGGAAACCGAAGTCTGATCTTTCGAGCTGTTCTTCTCCTTACGTCCTTCCTGAAGCAGAAACACAGACCTCTGCAAACACACTGGTCCAAGTCGTTGCCCACCGGGGTCCTCGTCACTAAAGCTTGCCACATGTCATCCGTCCTGGGCTGCAGGGGAAATGCTCTGAAATGCATCAGTATTCCGCAGCAAAATCGTCCTCCCCTTGCAGCTTCATTGAACAAGATGTGTTTCGGAGACTGGAAATATGTAGATTTATTTAGTTTCTAAAACAGTTTACACCCCGTACACGAGGGCTGCTGAGCGTGTCTGCAGCGGGAAACGCTTAAAACTGTCTTAACACTCAGAAAACCGCGGGCGGTGGCTGTGGGGGCATATCTGTCGCTCCCACGGGGTCGGGCGGAGACGGAAGAGGGCCTAAGGCAGGCACCTTTCCTGCTGCGGATTTTCCACGGAGAAGAGAGGAAACTGGGTTCCGAGTGGTGGTGGTGGGGGGGGCATGGTGGCATCGGACTTGAGGCCCATGGGAGGCACTCAGTAAGTCCTTAGATGTTGAAGGAATAAAAGGAAATTAAGCAGAACATCCAAAGTCTCTTTTCTGCTAATAGCACGGAGCCAGCTCCAGATAAACTGTCCAAGCCGGAGGACCTGTCCGCCCCCGCCCCCCCCGCCCGGCTCTGCAGTTCTGCCCCTGCGGCCTCCCTCTCAAGGGCACCCCACGTGCCACCGCAGGTACACCCAATCCTTCCTCCAGTCTCCCCAGTAGCTTTGCCGCTGGGATGCATGCTGACACGTCTTCACGCCGACGACGTGCTGAGCGTGGTGGGGAGGGGGGGAGGGGAGGAGGTGCAGGGGGGATTTGCACATTCATAGGGGTCAGGGCTGGAGCCGCTCCCTTGCAGAGTCCCAGCCATCCACACAGGATGCACGTCTGTCTGCGCTTGGCGGCCTGGTCTGCAGGTGCCAGAGCGAGCAGATGACCGAGGCCTCAGGTCATAATTTCTAGCTCCAGTAAAATCCTCACATATTTTTTTTATACCTGTTCTAAATTCATTTGGGCTCTGGGCCTTTTAGGCCACGCTAATAATGTGCAGGGCTGGGAAAAGGCAAATGGGCTCGTCTGGCCTCATACTGTCGTCTGTGAAAAGGGGAAAGAAAACCCTGAATATTTATGCCTGGGCTCCTGGACCCAAACCCTCTCCATCCGTCTTGCTCCAATTCCCGGACGACGTAAAGAGCCAACTGCCGCCCCTCTCCTCCCTGACGGCCACACCGCACGCTTCCACGATGCGTTCCCAGCCACTTCCTTCCTGGTGTTTGACACCAGAAACTCTCCGCGGCCTTTGGTCAGTCGTGTTTGCGTGGGTCACCAGTGCCGAAAAGATATTTGGGTGCTCGGGGATGCCCGCTTTCTGAAAGTTCATATTAACACCACCTTGATTTTAGGAAAGATCTACGTTGGTGCCTGTTTTCACTCAGCAAAGGAAATCTGAAGAGGAGTTTTGCTTTTACAAGAAAAACTGGTTCCCCTACTAATGTATGTCACTGTGGCTTATGAACGGTTTTATAGAAACGCTCTCCTTTAGGTTCCTAGGGGAAACCTGCATCTAACAGAAGCCCTCCATCGGCCAGAATCGTTGAAGTAACAGGGGATTCAGGTGAATTAAGAGAGACATGACATCTTCTGATTAATCCCATTGAGCGAGAAAAAGAATTTTATTTCATCATGGTCATTAAAATGTTTCTGGAGCTTGAATTGACTTCCCTGCTTCTGCAAATCCCGTCCATGAACATCCATCTTTATAGAACGTAAAGATCATCTTGGTTTAAGGAGTCACCATGCCAGAGAGGAAACTGGCCCGCATTCTAAATGGAGGGATATCACTGGCAGGTTGGCAAGTGTTCATCAGCCGGCTCTATGAGGGCAGAAGCTCTGATTTGTGGTGTTCACCAATTTCATGGTGTAAATTCTTGCACATGGCTGACTTCCAGTGCCTGGTGTGATATTCCTGCACGTGAGTGGGGATGACGTATGCATAACCAGCTCTCACAGCTGGTATGAGCCAGCAGGCGTGTCGCTCCCAGAAGACTTTTTTTTTTTTTAAATTTCAGCTGTGAATGTATTCTGCTATCATCTGGCCTCTTTTACCTAAAAAGCAAGTGCAGATAAAAACAACAACAACAACAACAACAAAAACTGAGGGATGAAACAGTCCCATGGAGGTCATCCTACTGCATCCCAGTCTGGCCAAACTGAGGGTTTGGGTTGGTTTCTGGCTTAAAAAAAAATGATGAAACAGTACGACTCTGTCCTTTCCTTTAAGATGCTCTTCACTGAACAGGAACTCGTCCAACAAAGCTAATGATGGAGCTTGGAGGTTTTCACTGCTCTCTGCTCAGAGACTGGACTGAATTGGACAGTGTTGCTCGAACTCATCCCCCACCCTCTTTGTCCGTGAAGAAGGGCTCAGCTGCTCACCCAGCACAGGGTCCCTGTATTTCTCCCACCTTAAATTCATTTGTCACGAGGGGAGCTGCCCTTTGACGCACTTTGCAGAAAGCTGCGTGAACCCACACGAGGCATGTCCTCACAGAGTGGGCAGGTCCCAAGGAGCCTCCTCATCCCCAGCTCCAGGCCGGGAGAAGGAAAGCCACGTGGGTTCTGTGACACTGGGATCCGCCTACAGAATTTCCAAGACACCGTTTCCCTAGGTCCCCCGTGGTGGTGGTGGTGGGGGGATCGGGACAGAAGATAACAATGAAAAATAATGTCATCGCTATACTTACGTTTGCAAACTCGAGTCCTGTGTGCCTCGTCCTCCCCCCAACCTTGCCCTTCTTAAAAATACAGATTTGGGTATGGCTAAATCATTTTGGTATGCACGTTAGTGATGTAATGATGTTGTCCACATTTCCCTATCACCTAAGGATTTTCATCAGATGGGGAGTTTGAAATCAGATTCGTAGTTTCTCTAGCTGAGAGAAACCAGAAAGACGGGTGTGTTCCATCCTCAGGGAGACCCCCTGGACCTGGGTTACTTATGCTCACAGAACTGGTTCTCTTCCTTTGGCGCCACTGGACGCAGACAGATCCGTTTATTAATGTCTGCGCCTGGCACTCCAGTGTAAGTAGTATGCTCATGGGTACCATTATGGCACCTAGTAAAGCTGAATTGGGGAAAGAGAAGCCAGATGGAAGATGACGACAAGGAAGAAGGAAGAGAGGAAGGGAACCCGATGACATTAAATGAAAGGAGTTTTAAGACCCTGACACCCCTCCCCACCTGCCCAGGCATCCCCCTGGCCCCTGCGCCCGGCGTCCCCCTGCCTGGCGAAGGTCTGGGGGAGGACAGTTCTGAGCCGTTTCCATTTGTCACCCTCTGTGAAGATGAGGCTGGATTCCAAACTTCCATTTGGTCTAAAGCAGATTATGTGATTGAAAACAGGTATGGCTTGGGGTAGAGAAATGGCTTGGGAGTTTCTCCAAGGAAGGATTAGATGCATTACCAAAAGAAGAAGAAGAAAGAAACAGAGAGTCAGATCACGTGCGACACACTCTGCCGAGCTAGCCCGTCTGTTTCTTTGCTGGGAGTCAAGCTGGGGGGACATCACGAGGCGTGCATATTTCCGAGTGACTGGTTTTTAGTCTCAGGTAACAGGCCTGAGGGAAGACTGTTGAAATCCTGCATGAAGAGGAGATAATCCCTTGGACCGTCCAATGCTTTTGGAGATGTGAGGAAACCCAGGTGTCTAAAGGGCCTATGGCCAACTTGAGCCAGATCCGAGGCTGGAAACCAGGTTTGGGACCTTGGCCACTAAGAATACATTGAAAAATGTGGGAAAGAAACCTTCTGGAAAATTGATGTCTGGCGTGATGCGGGGCCGTCTGATGTTCTATCACCATGCAGAAGGTGGGAGGAAGACTGGCTGAGGAAGGGGTTAAGATGTGGTCTTGGCCCTAAAGTCCCCACCAAACTACTGTCCAGTGGTAGAGATTTAGTTGTCATATCAGTGGAGGTGAGAGAGGTTTTTGGACAGAGGCCTGCCCAGGACCTCTCAGAGCCCCTTTCCCGGAGGCCGCTGCTGGTGAAGGCACCTGACCCGCTGAAACTGCTCAGATCTAGTTGCCTTGACAGCTGGCTATTTTAACTTCAGCAAAAGGATAGACGGTGTTACTCCGGATGTCACTGTCGGGTGTATCTGGTCATTTCCACACTGACCTGCCTTTATTTTCCAGAAATGACTGCCGATTCGCAGGCGACCGCTCCACATCTTAGATGCTGGCATGGTTGCAAAGAGCCACACCATATTTTTCAAAGCCATCAGAGTATGAAATGAACCTATGAATACGAAAAGGGGCTTCAAGCTTATTAGCTGATGATTAATTCCTATCTCGGGTTGAGAGGGAGGGATAAGATGTTGCCAGCACAGAGAGCTCAGGTTTAACTAGCTTCCGGTCAAGGACATGCATGGAAGCAGCATGCGTGAGCTGGAACCTGCCCCTTGGTTGGTTAAAAGGGCATAAAACTCCTTCACCAGAACACACACGATGAGGACAGAATCCAGGATGACCAGGATGGGCTGCCTGTGTCCATAGATGCTGCTCCAGACACCATGGCCAAAACGAAATGGGCCATGACATCATTTAAAAAACATGCCTTGGGCCAAAATGTCCTGGTTGGCTAGCCGGGCATTTTGATGATTTCTTCTCTGAGAACTTTAGTATTACACAAGCTCCTATCATTTACCCCTTTATAGCATAAGAAATCTGAGTATTTAATTTTAAGGATGTAGCCTAATAGGATTTCTCTATCTTGCTTCCATCCACTTCCTATTTTATCAAAGGCATCGTATGCTCCAGTTGGATTGAAATCCTTAGTCTTTACTATATGCAGAATATTCCAGGACCTTTTTTCCTCATTCTGCTTTGGGATATGTGATCGTAAGAGGTCAGTGTTAACAGTTTTGGCAGTCGTGATCACCACCCACATGCAAAGTAAGGTGTAGACATGTCCACTACTTAGACATGGACCATTTGCCACCCAGCTTCTCACCCCCAAAACCACCTTCTGGTTTCTACCACCCTCGATTCGTTTTTTTGTTTGTTCTTGGACTTCATAGGATGACGTCACATTACATGTATTCTTTTGCGTCTGGCCTCCTTTGCATGACGTAATGTTTGTGAGATTCAAGCACACTGTGTATCAATACACTATGTATCAATAGTTTGTTTCTTCTTATTGCTGAGTATGATTCCATTGCCTGGAGTATGTTTATCCACATTCCGAACAAATCCACAATTTACCCCTTTTGTGTTGATGAACATTGGGATGATGGGACAAGGCTGCCGTGAACATTCTTGTACACATGGTTTGTTCTTGATGCATTTAAATTTCTCTCCAGTGAACGTCCAGGTAAAGACTCGCTGGGTTACAGAGTAAATGTGTGTTTAATTTGATAGGAGACACGGTTCTTCGATGTGACAGAGCCATCTTACGTGCCTACCAACAACGAGGGAGTTCCAGCAGCTCCGCACCCTCACCAACTTTTGGTAATGCCAACCCTTTATATGGTCCGCCATTCTAGTGGGTGAGAAGTGGTTCTCTCCTTTCTGTGTGACCATCTGCTCTTCATCCTTCAAGATAGCTCAGATAGCTCCCTTTCCGTGTGGCTCTCCGGCTTGACTCTGCTCCCCCCAGAACTGGCGTGGCCTTGGTGCTGAATTTGAACCAGCTGTGGACTATCTCCTTCCTTCACAGTCGTGAGCTCCCTGAGACAGAAGCTGTGCTTTCTCTGTCTCTGTCTCCTCCTACCCCCGGTGCCTAGCAATGTGCCTGCCCCGTAGCAGGAGCCCAAACGAGCCTGATGAATGAATGAGGAGTGGAGACAGAGTGTGAGGCTGGTTTCTGATTTTGAAATCTTGGCCTTTCTGATTCTTCTAAAATGGGAATTTCAAGAGACGTTGAGATTAAACTGTATAAAGTGTTATCAATATATTGACTGATGGTGTCCAATACCATCTCCCTGTCCTCAAATTCCTTAGCAGATCACATTGGGCAGTAGCACTAAAATCTGTTTTGCTTGAATCCTCAGAGGGTAGAGGGAGAGAGTGAAGCCCGGGAGGCGCTGTCCATGGTGCACAGGGTGCTGCCTAGATTGTGCCTTTCATATGGACCCATTTTAACGAAGAAATCAACCTCTGTGCACACTGAAGACGGTGCTCGTCTTGCTAGGGGGTAGTGGTGGCTTCTGCTTCATCCTCATGGCGATCACTAGCCTTGATCGCCTGGGCCAGCTGGTTTCCTGGCTGGCTCTGTGTCCTCCATACCCTGTCCCAGTGTGTTGTACGTGAATTGGTCCAGATCTTCCCTACAGGACTCCAAGTTGCTCTATTTAGCCAGCTCTATTCACTCCTATGCATTTCTCAAGAAACCCCACTCAGGTTTCCCCAATCCAAGAGGATTCTGGAAATTCTAGTCCTTGCCCCGTGCCCAGTTCAGGGCCCCGCTCACAGTGGAGGCCCAAATATTGGTGGGTTAATTTTTAAGGTGACGAGGCTACGGCAATGCCTCCACAGCCACAGTATAAGAAAGACAGGGTGTTCTACAGCTGAGGTGACCGTGGGCACTGTGCTTGCTGCCATTACCCTCCGACTGGCGGATGGGCCGGCTTCTGTACAGCAAGGCACAGAGAAGGCCCCAAAATGCCTTCCCTTGCTGTGGTGTGGAGGAGGATTAACAGTGAGAGCCTTACCCGCAGATTTTGCCATATTTCTTAAAACATTCCAGTTCAAATCCCAAAATCCCCTGTGGAAGAAAAAAGTCCCGTTCCCAGTGATCTCCTGCTGTGCTGTCGCTGCTCACTCAGGGGCCCTCCCCCACCTTCCCGTCCACCGTGTCCCAGCGTGGCCGGCAAGATGGCTTGGTCAGTAATTGCACAAACGCTTGTGGGGTTAGTATGAGCTCTTTTAAGGTAAACTAGAAAGACATCTAGCTAGTATGTGTGGTTTAGAATTTCTAAGATATTATTTCATAGAATAAAGCTACACTGATTTAGATTGAAACAGAAGAACAAAGGTTGATGTAAAGAAAATCATGGACTGAATTATAGTACAGATAGTGTTCGGATATGGATAAAATAGTGGGAAACAGTGGGCTAGCCCAAAGCCCTGATCACAACGGAAGAAGGCTATGCGGTAATTTAAATCATCCGCTCTTGGCCTGTTGAGATTCCTGCTCAGCAGCGGGAGAGGAAGGGGTCTGCACACTTGCCTGTGTGGCTCAGCCATCTTTCAACCTGAAAAATTAGCAGCACTGGTTGGCGCCTGCATTTGCAAATTATCCCAAGAGGTGAGACTGAGCTGCAGTGAATGGGCTTTTCCTTACTTAGAGACATCATTCTCGAGGATGCTCCACGGACTGGGACACTGGGTCCACTCACTTCTGCCTGAACTCTTCCTGCCTCGTTTCCAGGGATTGGAAATCTTTCTCTGTCTTCCACAATGTTTGTTCCAGAACGTTCTGTCCCTCTGTTCTGTGACACACTGATATTGCCCTCATCTGAAGCACCCGCTGTCCCTGTCACAGGCGCCACGTCCCCTGAGCACTTGAAGTGACAAGGGTGACAGCTAACGTCTGCAGAGCCAGGGCTGTGTCCTCACACCTTCGTCGGAGACACCCGTGTCCACTGTGATGTGGCCGAGGACCCCCCCAGCGTCTGGCACTTCACGCAGCACTTTACTCTGCCTTATCTCCTCAACGTTAGCGCCTCCCCATGGAGCCCGCATGTCACTCACCCATGCTGCTCAGGGTATCATGCAGCGATGAGGAGGGAACTCTCCCAACAGCTTCCTGACCCTCCCTGAGGCCTCGTTCTGCTGTGGAAATTCAAGTTTGGCCAGCAGGCCCTGCGCTGCCCCATCTGGATCCCTGGATACCCCTGCCACCACCCCAGGTGTGTCCCCAAGGCCCTGCCAAGAGGGACAGGGGCTTCCCGAGAGCCCTGCAGGCGTGTGTCCATGGGCCTGGAGATTCACTGCCCTCCCACCCCCATCTTCACCCCCATCCAGCTGTCCCCAGCCCCCCAGATTCCACGAGAGACAATGCACCTCTCCACCCCTCACCAGTCCCTCGGATCCAGATAGCAACTGCCTGCCCCCCACACCGATAGGCCTAGGAAGTCCGCGTTCAGTTGGGAGACTCAGCAGCAGGCGTGTGACACACGCCACAGGGTGCATCCACATCTCCATGGACGGGCTTGGAAAGATGATCATGTCCTCAGCCTACAGAGGGCTGGGCAGGCACATCTGAGTGTGCTCATGACTGTCCCCAGTGCAACCTCCTGCATAATCTCCCCTTCTAGCAAATAAGAGGGGAAGGCATTGCACCCTCTTACTTCCAGGCAGGATATGTGCTTTGGTTTCAAAGTGCTGGGCTTGTTCCTAAGCCAGGGGGCACTCAGTGCCACTAGCATGTCCCAGGGACAACCCCCCCCCCCCGAGTCCTAGGAGGAAGGCTTGCCTTCCCTGCCAGCCCGAGGGATTTAAAAGTGCAGGTCATACAGCCCTGAACACCACAGTTTGTGTAGACCCAAGGACACTTGTTGTGGGGGCGACGGGACCTGTACCCACGGTCCCCGTGCTTGCTTTCCTTCTCTTTCTGCGGTGTGCCCTTTGGCACTGCCATGGGTCTGCGTGGTAAGGACGTGATTTTGACGCAGCTGCTGCCAAGTGCAGACGCAAGAGCTGGATACGCAGAAACGTCGGTGCAGGTGGGCTCAGCCTCGGAGGTCTGAGGCTGGGACTGGGGGGTCGCGGGGTGAGCTGCACGGGAGTGGCTCCCGGAAAATGAGAGGGGGTGCAGCAAAGATCTGAGATCAACAAAGACGGCACGGGTGGCTGGGGTCCACACCGACGGCCACATACCCCACTATCAGGAGGAGGGGTGGCGCGGAGGGTTGAAGAGGGAGGGTTTCATCGTTGTCCCCTCCTTTGCGAGCAGGAGTGTGAGACTCACACCTTTACCCAGCGTACAACCGGACAGGGGCCTCCACTGCCCCGCTGCGGTGGGCCGCCTGGGTGAGAGTCGGGGAGGCGGACGCCCCCCTGACCTGAGCTCTGATCCAGCATCAATTCTCCCCAAAGACTATGTATATTTTACTTTGTTTTTATCATTACACAGATAATCCACAAATATATTCTTTTTCAATACTAGCAACTTTATTGAGGTATAACTGATATACAACAAACCACAGATATTTAAAGAGGGTAACATAAATACACACAGAGTCATCCCCACAATCAAAGCAGCCAGCACATCTGCTCCCCATAAAACTCTTCTCCAATCACTCCCTCCTGCCCACCACGAACTCTCACTTGCCCATCCCCCAACGAAGGACCGGCCATCGGTTGCTATGGATTTGCTCACGTTTCCTAGAATTTTACATAGGATAAAAATCATACAGCATGTTCTCTGCTTGGCCTGGCTTCTTCACTCAGCAGGTCTGAAATTTGTCTACGAAGCCCCGTGTATTCTACACCCATTTTTTCTGTGGCTGAGCGATACCCCACCACGAATGTGCCACAGTTGGCTTATTCGTTCCCCTGCTGATGGACATGTGGGTTGTTTCCTGTAAACACCCTTTCATTCTCTGGGGTAAATACCCAGAAGACCTAAATTATATTGCGTGTATTTAACTTTTTCGGGAAACTGTGAAACTGTTTTCTGAAGTGGTTGTACCACCTGACATTGCTACCAGCAGTGTGTGAAGTCTCCAATTCCTCCAAAACCTTACCAACACCTGTTACAGTCAGTCATTTTAATTTTAGCCCTTTGGATAGGTATGTAGGGGTATCTCACTGTGATTTTGTTATTATTTTTTAATTTAAATTCAATTAGCCAACATATAGTACATCACTAGTTTCAGAGGTAGTGTTCAATGATGACCACTGGTTGTTACATGCAACTGATGAATCACTGATCACTGTGATTTTTAAAACTTATTTTAAACGGTTATGGATACACAGGGAGTTGCAACATCATCACAAAGAGTTCCAGTATACCTTCACCCAGTTACCCCCAATGGCATCATCTTACACGATGCTAGTACAACAGCAAAGCCAGGAAGCTGACCTCGGTACAATGTGTGTGTGTAGCTCTGGGCACCGTCTCGCATTCTGGATTTGTGGAACCGCCACGGCAATGGAAACACGCAACTGTTCCTTCACCACAAAGCTCTCCCTCCTGTCCCTTTTTACAGTGACAACCACCTCCCCGCCTCCCATCCCTAAATGATGGCAACCACAAATCTGTTTTCCATCTCTAGAACTTTGTCATTTCAAGACTGTTATATAAATGGGACCACACGTTTGTCTCTATATTCATGCAGTATGTTGATGAGATGTTTTCTTTTTTTGCGCTGGGCTCATCTGATTTTAGCATCAGGGTAATACTTGCCTCATAAAATTTGTTGGGAAGTGTTCTCACCTCTTCTGTTTACTGGAATGGATTCTACAGAATTGGCGCTAATTTTTCTTTAAATATTCGGTGGAGCTCTCCAGTGAATCCATCTCAGTGTGGACATTTTTTTATAGGATGCTTGAAATTACAAATCAATTTCCTTGATAGCGACAAGGCTATTCAGATGATCTATTTCCTACTGAGTGCCTTGTGGTAGTTGGTCCTTTTCAGGGAATTCACCCACTTCATCTAAGTTGTCAAATTTATGTCTGTAGAGGTGTTTGTAGTATTCCCTTATTATCCTTTTGACGTTTGCAGAATCACTAAGGACATCCCCTGTCTCACTCATAATAATTGTCTTTTTTATTCTTAGTCTTGCTAGAGATATGTCCATTTTCTTAAATTTTTCAAATAACCAGCTGTTTTACTGATTTTTCTGTTTTTTTTTTTTTTATTTTTTCGATTTTTCCTCTATTCTATTATTTTCTTCCTTCTTTTTTGTTTGCTTTTATTTTTTTTCTGTTCTTTTTCTAGTTTCTTGAAGTAGAAGCTTCAGTTACTGATTTCGGAATTCCCTCACTTCTAACGTAAATATTCAGTGCTATAAATTTCCCTCTCAAGAGCTCTTTGAGCTGATACGTATTTTCATTCAAAGTCAGTGCTATGTATCTTTAAAATTTCCCTGAGACTCCTTTGATCCATGGATTATTTAGAATTCTATTTTTTAGATATCAAATATTTGGAGAATTTCCTGTTACCTTTCCAGTACGGATTTGTAGTTTGAGTCTGATGTGCTCAGATTACACACTCCATACAATTTCAGTGCTCTTAAATACATTGAAATTTGTTTTATGGCTCAGGATATGATCTCTCTTGGATAATGTTCCATGAATAAAGAAATGTGTATTCTGCTGTCTTCAAATGGGGTTTTCTATAAATGTCAATTCATACTGATAATTGATGGTGTTGTTGAGCTTTTGTGCAACCTTATCTTTTTTTTTTTTTTTTTTTTTTTGTCTAGTTGTTCTATCAACTGTTGAGAGAAGGGTGTTGAAGTCTACAACTGTGACTGTAAACTGGTTCTTTTCTCCTTTCAGTTCTATCAATTTCTGTGTGTCATATTTTAGTTCTGTTGTTCAGTGCATACATATTTAGGATTGCTGTATCTTCTCATCGAACTGACCCTTTAGTCATTATGTAATGTCTCTCTGTCTCTGGTAATTTTCTTTGCTCTGAAGTTTACTTCATCTGATTTTATATAGCCATTCTTTCTTTCTTTTTTTTTTTTTTTTTAAAGATTTTATTTATTTATTTGACAGAGAGAGGGAACACAAGCAGGGGGAGTGGGAGAGGGAGAAGCAGGCTTCCCGCGGAGCAGGGAGCCCGATGCGGGGCTCGATCCCAGGACCCTGAGATCACGACCCGAGCCGAAGGCAGTTGCTTAAGCGACTGAGCCACCCAGGCGCCCCGCCATTCTTTCTTTTTTTAATTAACATTTTTCTATTCCTTTACTTGCAACCTACTTATATCATTATATTTGAAGTAACTTTACTATAGAGAGCAAATAGTTTGGTCATTCCCCTCCCCATCAATCTCTTACACTTGCTTTAGATTATTTACATTTAATGTAATTATTGAAATGTTAGCACTGCCATTTTATTTTTTATTCACAGTTTGTTCTCCCTGTATTATGTTTTTTCTGTTTTTGTTTCCCTGCCTTCCTGGGGGTTACATGAGCATTTTTTTGTTAGAATTCTGTTTTTATTTGTCCATAGAGATTTTGAGTCTTTTTCAAAGTTTTTTAGTCATTAATCTAGAATTATTTATATAAAATATAAATATATGTATATATATTAAGAGTCACAGGCGGAGCAAGATGGCGGAGGAGTAGGAGACCTGGATTTCGTCTCCTCTCAGGAATTCAGCTGGATGGGGATCAAACCAATCTGAACACCTACAAACTCAACAGGAGATTGAAGAAAAGAATAGCAACAACTCTCTGAACAGAAAAGCGACCACTTTCTGGAAGGTAGGACGTGCGGAGAAGTGAATCCGAGGCGTTATTCGGGAGGACAGACGGCGGGGGAGGGGCCTCCGTCGGCTGCTTCTGGCAAGTGATAGAGCCGCGGAGCACAGAATCGGAACTTTTAGAGTCTGCTCCGCTGAGGGACGTCACTCTGGTGGCTAAGTGGGGGGTGGAACCCTCGCGGGACAGTGTGGTCTCAGGACCCTCGGGGTCACAGAAAGACCGGGGGTGCCTGAGTGCGGCAGAGCTCCCAGGTATCGGAGCGGGGAAGCCGGCTGCAGAGACGGAGCCCAGGCGCGGGCTCTCAGCTCGGGGTTGTCATAGACCGTGATCCGCGGCACAATCGGGCCACTGCTCCTCCAGCAGGGACCCAAAAAGCGGCAGATCCGGGGAGACTCACCTTCTTCCCCCGGGAGGAGCGGCGGGAGCGCACCGCAGGGATCTGCTGGGTTTGGAGACTCCACCCGGGGTCGGGTGCCGGATAGAAAGGCGCGGTCACAGGCCGGGTGAGCACGGAGTGTGGCCGGAGACCGGGGACACGGGAGTGACTGACTGCTTTTCTCTGGGGGCTCGCTGAGGAGCGGGACCCCGAGTTCTCGGCTCCTCCGGGGCGGAGACTGGGAGGCTGCCATTTTCACTCTCCGCCTCCAAAGCTGTACGGAAAGCTTTGCAGGGAACAAAAGCTCCGGAGAGCAAACCCGAGCAGATTACTTAGCCCGGACCGGCAAGGGCGGGGCAATTCCACCTCCGGCAAAGACATCTGGGAACCACGGCAACAGGCCCCTCCCCCAGAAGATCAGCGAGAACAGCCAGCCAAGACCAAGTTCACCGATCAATGAGAACGGCAGAACTCCAGCGCTAGGGGAATACTGCACATAGAATCCATGGCTTTTTTACCATGATTCTTTAGTCTTTCAAAGTTAATTATTT
>NW_022589782.1:3346114-3346787 GCF_004348235.1 Phoca vitulina | reverse complement strand
TATACTCTAAATCTCTAGTGTATGGTTTTTTCTACTCCCCTGCCTGATCACATTCTCTCCCTTCTTTCTTTCTTTTTTTTTTTAATCCTCTTCTTTCTTTTTTCAAACAACTTATCAAATCCTTTTTTAAAATGTTTTATAATTTCCATCTTTACAGTCATATTCCATCCCTTCATCATATCAACCCTTATTTTTGTACATATATAAGTTTTTCTTTCTTTAAAAATTTTGGGAGGGACTTTCTTTTAACAGACCAAAATACACCCAAAATCTAGTGTGTGGCACTGATCTATAAACCAGCCTGATCATATTTGATCGCATTCTGTTTTTGTTTTGTTTTGTTTTGTTCTGCTTTTGTTTGTTTTTATCTTTATCTTTTTCTTTTTTCTCTCTTTCCCTTTCTTTTCCCACTGCTTCAGGTCTTTTCTGATTTGTTTAGAGTATATTTTCTGGGGACGTTGTTACCCTGCTAGCATTTTGTTCTCTCATTAATCTATTCTCCTCTGCACAAAATGACAAGACGGAAAAAAATCACCTCAACAAAAAGAACAAGAGGTAGTACCGACTGCCAGGGACCTACTCAATACGGACATTAGTACGATGTCAGATCTAGAGTTCAGAATCATCACTTTAAAGATACTAGCTGGGCTTGAAAAAAAGCATGGAAGTTATT
>NW_022589782.1:3340345-3341114 GCF_004348235.1 Phoca vitulina | reverse complement strand
GGAGAAGCAGGCTTCCCACGGAGCAGGGAGCCCGATGCGGGGCTCGATCCCAGGACCCTGAGATCACGACCCGAGCCGAAGGCAGTTGCTTAAGCGACTGAGCCACCCAGGCGCCCCGCCATTCTTTCTTTTTTTAATTAACATTTTTCTATTCCTTTACTTGCAACCTACTTATATCATTATATTTGAAGTAACTTTACTATAGAGAGCAAATAGTTTGGTCATTCCCCTCCCCATCAATCTCTTACACTTGCTTTAGATTATTTACATTTAATGTAATTATTGAAATGTTAGCACTGCCATTTTATTTTTTATTCACAGTTTGTTCTCCCGGTATTATGTTTTTTCTGTTTTTGTTTCCCTGACTTCCTGGGGGTTACATGAGCATTTTTTTGTTAGAATTCTGTTTTTATTTGTCCATAGAGATTTTGAGTCTTTTTCAAAGTTTTTTAGTCATTAATCTAGAATTATTTATATAAAATATAAATATATGTATATATATTAAGAGTCACAGGCGGAGCAAGATGGCGGAGGAGTAGGAGACCTGGATTTCGTCTCCTCTCAGGAATTCAGCTGGATAGGGATCAAACCAATCTGAACACCTACAAACTCAACAGGAGATTGAAGAAAAGAATAGCAACAACTCTCTGAACAGAAAAGCGACCACTTTCTGGAAGGTAGGACGTGCGGAGAAGTGAATCCGAGGCGTTATTCGGGAGGACAGACGGCGGGGGAGGGGCCTCCGTCGGCTGCTTCTGGCAAGTGATAG
>NW_022589782.1:3326321-3340245 GCF_004348235.1 Phoca vitulina | reverse complement strand
GATGGACTCTGAAAAACAAACTGAGGGATCTAGAGGGGAGGGGGGGGGGAGGATGGGTTAGCCTGGTGATGGGTATTGAGGAGGGCACGTTCTGCATGGAGCACTGGGTGTTATGCACAAACAATGAATCATGGAACACTATATCTAAAACTAATGATGTAATGTATGGGGATTAACATAACAATAAAAAAATTAAAAAAAAAAAAAGAGTCACAGGCATGTTACGTGCATCCCAAGTATATAACTTACCACAGTCTATTTGTGTCGACATTTTAGGAGTTCAGATGAAGTGTAGAAACTTACATCTCTTTTCATCCCTACCTTCCCCATTTATAAAATAATTGTCTTAAATATTTCTTCTACTTACAATAAGAACACATTACAAAGTGTTATCACTTTTGCTTCATAAGTTGGAAAACTCAGAAGGGAAGGAAAGTCCGTATTTACCCATGTTTCTGTCTTTCCATTCTTTCTTCCTTCCTCGGGTTGCAGTTTTTTTCTGATTTCATTTCCCTCTTGTCTGAAGAGCTTCCTTTAACAATATTCTTTTACAGATCTTCTGGCTATAAATTCTCCTAGTTTTCCTTCATCTGACATTGTCCTTAATTCCCCCTTTGTTCCCGAAGGTTACTTTTTTCTGGATATAGGGTTGTAGGTGACAGTTCTTTTCTTTCAGCACTTAGAAAATGTTGTGACATTTTCTTTCTGGTCCCTGTGGTTTCTGATGAGAAAACACTATCATTTGAATTATTTTTCCCTAGAGTTAATGTCCCATTTTTTTTTTTTTGAATGCTCTCAAGATTTGTGTCTTTAGTTTTCAGAAGTTGGACTATGACATGTGTTGACACAGATTTCTTTGCATGTATCTTTTTGGGGTGACTCAGCTCTTTGACCTTGTAGATTTGTATCTTTTCCCAATTTGGGGAAATTTCAGCCATCATTTCTTTAAATACTTTTTCACCCAACACCCTCTTTCTTTTCCCCTTCTGGGACTCCAATGACCCAAATCTTTTAGTATAGATCTTTTGTTGTAGCTTCAAATGTCTCTGAGATTCTGTTAATTTTGTTTTTCAGTCTATTTTCTCTCTCGTGTTTGGGTTGGGTAACTTCTATCGTTCTACCTTCAAATTCACCGATTCTTGCATATACCCTCCCCATTCCCCTCCCTCAGACTTCAGTTCAGTTATTGTATTGTTCATTTGGTTGTTCTTTATATCTCCTAATTCTTTGCTGAATTTTTCAATTTTTTCATCATGTCTGCAATTGCTCATTGAAGTTTTTTTTTTTATGATGGCTGCTTTAAAATCTGTGTCAGGGGGCGCCTGGGTGGCTCAGTCGTTAACTGTCTGCCTTCGGCTCAGGTCATGATCCCAGAGTCCTGGGATCGAGCCCCGCATCGGGCTCCCTGCTCCGCGGGAAGCCTGCTTCTCCCTCTCCCACTCCCCCTGTTTGTGTTCCCTCTCTCGCTGTGTCTCTCTGTTAAATAAATAAAATCTTAAAAAAAAATAAAATCTGTGTCAGATAACTCTAATAGCTGTGTTATCTTGGTGTTGGCATCTGTTAACTGTCTGTTCTCATTCAGTTTATGGTCTTCCTGGTTCTTGGATCTGGATCTTATTTAAACCTTGTGTTTTACTTGCCCTCCTCTGACACCAATCCAGATGGGGGAGAGGGAGAATACCTTGTTACTGCCAGTGGGTGTGGGAATCCAGGTTCTCCCTTGGCTTCCATTGTCTCCTGGGTGTGGAGATATTTCTCATTACATTTGAGTGACAGTGGACTTTCAGGCTCCGCACTGATACCACTCTGGATGGGAAATGGACAGGCACCTCATTACTGTTTTCCAAATGGCTTCTACTGACACTGGGTGGTGGTGGGGTCTTCCTACTGCTGAGTGGTGGTAGAAATCCTGACTGTCCACTATACTCGCTTGGCACCATCCCTACCCCTCTTGGGGAGGTGGAGGAACGCTATATTACCTCTAGGTGGTGGTGGAAGTTCAGGCTGCCTGTGTGATCTTGGCACAGTCTCAGCTTTCCCCTTGGCATGATCTGAAACCACCAGGTGGCAGCAGGAGGGAAAGGAGGTGTTGGGACATCTTGTCACAGCCCCGTGAGGTACAAATCTGAACTCTGCCTTTGCTGGCAGGGGTAGGAGATGCCCTGTTCTTCCCTGTGGTATTCAGCCAGAGTAGAACAATCACTGTCTAAAATGTTTGTCTTCCTAGGCTGCCTTTTCCTAGACCTTTGGCTACGGAGGCTAGGCTTTCCTTGGGGCCTTTTGGTCTGTATCTGTTCCAGGTTCTGGTTTCCCCAGCACCATGTTGGAGCTACGTGAGGCCAAAACCCAGAGACTCTGGCCAGAACCCAGAGACTCTGGTCAAAACCCAGAGAAGTACCACTATGTCATTCCTCAGCTCCTGAGGTCCTTCTCCAATATGCCAGCTTCTTTCAATTTCTTTTGTTTATCTAAATATCCAGGATTTTATTTGTATTTAGTGGGAGGAACAACAAAACAAAAACAAAGAAGGCACATCTACTCCATTTTTCAGAGCAGAAGTCTTTCCTGTATCTTCTTTTTAAACACTTGACTTCCCCTTGTCAGACCCTCCCATCTTCTGATCCTTCCCCAGAACTAATTATTTCTTGATTCCTGTTTCTTCACAGCCCCTCCCCCTCTGTATTTACCTACACACGTTCGTACCTTTAGAAAATTGTGGTTTTGCCTTCTATAAGTAGACAAATGCTATATATATTGTTCTGTAATTTGCTTTGTTCATTTATTTTATTTTATAAATGGGGCTCAAACTCATGACCCTGAGATCAAGACCTGAGCTGAAATCAAGAGTCAGATGCTTGACTGACTGAGCCACCCAGGCTCCCCATGCTTTGTCCATTCAATACGTCTACGTCTCAGGAATCACTCCATGTCACTACACAGGGACTGTCCTCATTTTAGCTGCTGTTAAAAAGGGAAATGTTTTCCATATTATGAATAAATGTAGTTTATTTAACTATTACTGAATAACTTCATGTTACAATTTTTTGCTATTATAAACAATGGTACTATTAACATCCTTATTCCTGCCAATTTGAGTGCAACCCCAGACTGGGTGAAAATACTGACAAAGCATGGATCTGATGAGGAACTTAAATCCACAGAACTCTTAAAACTCAACAATACGAAGATATGTAGCTCAATTTAAAAACAAGCAAAGGATTTCAATAATCATTTCTCAAAAGGAGATAAATGTCTATTATGTACACAGAAAGATGCTCCACAGCATCAGCCTTTAGGGAAATGCAAATTAAACCCACAATATACTACTTTATGCCCATTGGGGTGGCTGGGATGACAAAAAAATACGATTACAAGTGTTGACAAGGATGTGGAAAAACGAGAACCCTCATACTTTGACGATGGGAATGCAAAATAGTGCAGCCACGTTGGCAAAAGGTCTGGCAGTTCCTCAAAATGTTAGAGTTACCCCGTGATCCGCAATTCTACTTGTATGTATACACTCAAATGAAATGAAAACCTGTGTCCACACATTTTTACACAAATATTCACAGTAGCATTACTCATAATAGAAAGTAGAAACGATCGATGTCCATCAACTGCTGAATGAATAAACAAAATCTGGTCTATCCATACAATGGCGTATCATTGGGGGAAACAAACAAAAAAAGGGATGAATTGCTCATTCATGCTACAGCACGGATGAATCTTGAAAACATGATGCTCAGTGAAAGAAGCCAGTACAGAAGGCCGTTTGCATATGATTTCATTTCTATGAAATGTCTGGAAGGGGCTCATTTGTAGAGATGGGCGGTAAATGAGTGGTTGCTCAGGCTGGGCGGGGGGTGGGCTTAAGGAGAAATGGTGAGTGACCGTTTGTGGCTATGAGATCGCCTTTCGGGATGATGAGAACTCTACAGCTTGAATAAGGTGATGGTTGCATTACTCTGTAAATGTGTGGGGCAGAACGTGGACCTGGACAATATAAACAGGTGAATTATATGGTACAGCATGTGAAGTATTTCTCAATAAAGCTGTTAGAAAAAGGACCACCTGGCAGTGGGCCTCCAGCGGCTAGTGGCTGTGGTTTGCCAAGCCCTGATCTAGACCAGCGACCGCACCGGTCCCACCTGGCAGGTGTTGCCAGGCCTGCTCTCTCACGGCAAGACCCAGTGACCTGCCGGGAGGCTCGCGGAAACCTCTGCCCCTTCAATTCTCGGGGAGTGTTCGTGGTACAAACCAAATCGCACAATGCGCCATGTTCTGGATTTCCTGTTTTCTCAGAAGAGCTATGTTTATCATTCTCTGTCCCCATAAGCCCCATATTTTGTAAGATCTTACCCACTTAGCAAATTTCATTCCCCTTTCCTCAAAGAACAGCATGGTCAGCTCCCTCGAATTTCTAGCGGAAGGCCATTTTTTCCCAGATGCCTTAGTCAAGATGGAAACTGCTCCTCCTGCCTCCTACCCAGTGCCCCTCACCCTGCTCTACTTTTATAATTATACTTCTCACCCTGAGCTGCCTATACAATTTCTGAGTTATGTTTATTGCTTATTTCTGGATCCCTTACTTGGAAGTTGGTTCCACAAGAGGGGGTATTTTGTCTCATTCTCTGAGGTGCCCCAAGTACTGAGACATCGCATAGAGCTCAGGAGAGATCTGTTCAGAAGTGAGTGAGTGTTACCAAGTACTTGGCTTTCCTTTTTGTTTTGTTTTTAGAAATCAGGTACTACAATGATCGCTACCATCTCTTGAGTATTCCAAATGTCCACGTTTCACAGATGGGAAAACTGAGCTCAGCATCAGAACCCAGCCCAGGTGACACGGCCAGGAAGGATGGGACCCGGGTGCGAATCCAGACAGCGGGCCTCTGGAGCCCACCCCTCGGCGCCCGCCAGTGTGGGGCTGACCCCTGCACGGCCTAGGTAAGGAAAAGGAGATAACTTTCTGTTAGGCATTCTGAAATATTGAAAATATCTTGTGACACCCCCTCATGGGACCTCGGTGAGCCCCTAACGGAATGAGCCGGCCAGTTTAGAAACACTCATGGACAGTGAGAGTCTGCGGCTCCAGAGAACAGGAACGAATATGCAGGTGCATTTCGATTTAGAGACCTGTAAACAGATAATCTATGTGCTCACATACTAGTTATCATCAGCGGTGCAAATCTGGGAGGGGGACCGCCCCAGGATCGTGACAGCATCTGCCATAGGGTTCCAGCTCCTGGAGACCCTTGTGGGGTTTATACTGGGAAAACACCCCTGCAAAGGCTGGGCCTCCAGGGGACAGAGACAAGCACAGAGCTCTCTTGATCCCAGACATCTTGCAATGTCCTCATCCTCTGTTTAGCTGGCTCCCGCTGACCTGGCTCTTTCCTAAGCCCCGGCACGGTGACGAGTCCCTCTTCCTGTGAGCCAGATGAGAGCAAGGTGTGAACGGAGGGCAGACAGATTGGCTGGTGGTGGATTTGGCAAAACCACCACCTCTCCGAGTGCAGATACGGGCACTGGGGTTGTGATTACGATGACTTCATCTAACCAAGTGCTTCTGGCATTAATCTTCTGACTTTCCAATCATCTCTGCTAATAGCCACCAGGATTCTCTGCAGCCTCATTGAGATTCCAGTGCGCTTCCAGTTTTAGCCCGAGCCGGATTCTGAGTCACTCAAAGGCAACAGAAAATTCAGAAACCACATTTAGCGGTGACTGTTCTTGGCATGATGAAAGACAGTTGTGAGTAGAGGCTACTCAGGAGGCTAGGACAAGGAGGACATGACGGGGCGGGGGGGAGAAGAGGGGAGAGGGCAGGGGAAGAGCAGGGCTTGACTCCCTATGTTTTCAAGTCACAAGTTAGATTCACAAATATTTCCAAAACTTCATTAATAATTTAAAAAAAATGTATGGTACCTTCCAGTACAATGAAATTCTAAATGGAAGATGGGAGTGACCCAAGGTACAATTTCTTAACTAAAAGAGCCTCACTTGTTCCAAAACAACATGTTGAGCATAGTCCTGTTTCAGGGCGAGGGGGCTGAACCAGGGTAGTGGATTTTGGTTTGGATGGGGCTACTTTTACCTAAAAGCCTACGAGCAGGAAGGGGTTGATGGTGAAGTCTCGGCATGGCTGGCGTGGCGGCAGTGGGGACCCCTATGTCGGAGCAGCTGCCACAGTCTTCCACCTCTGGTCCTCCCGTGTACGGCTGGGCGGCCAGGCTCCCACCGGAGGCCCCGTTTTTTGCTCGAGGTGCCCTGAGCTGATGGTGGTGGTGACCCCTGGAGTCTGCAGACAGCCTTCCCATCTACTTCTCACTTATGTCTCAGAACAGCTTAGTGTGACATTACAGAAATAAGATAAATCGGAGAGCATCAGCGATCTTCCCAAGACCACACGGCTAGGTCACGGCCCACCCTCTTCGATTCCTGTCTATGACTGGCGCCCAGGATGCCCAGAAAGGACAGGCACTGGCGAGGGGAGCAGTCAGCCTGGATGTCCTGGCGCCATTTTCCTCTTCTGTTTGAAAAGATACTCTGTGTGTGTGGTGACAAATTCAGACCGTGCCAAGGTTGGAGGCAATCACCGTCACCGAGTTCTTGTCCATCATTCCAGAGCTGGTCTCTACACATCCTGACGTGTGTGTGCATATACACACACGTATGCACACACGAGTGAGAGCACACTGCTTTTTGCTCCTGAGGGCATAGCTTGAGGCTTGCTCTGTGCCCACAGATGTCTTCCAGCTCATACTTTCAAACAGCTGTGTAGGTTCCAGTGTGTGGACATAGCAGATTTCATTTCCTGCCGCTGGTGGCCTGGGGACATCTGTGCTAGAGATGGCTCTGGGCCAGAAGGGCCTTGTCTCTAGGCTCACGTGGGTGAGTGGGCACGACTGAGGTGGATGATGAAGGGGGCCTCCCCTCGCTGGGGTCCCCGGGACACTGTGTGGCCTCTCTAGCAGAGATGCCCCTGGAGACCTTCTGAGTGGCTTGTTTGGGTCTCTGGCTTCTGTCACACCTCATTTCTGGAGCAGCCAGTCCCCAACCTTTTGGCCCTGAACGTTCTCAAAAAAATGTTCCCTAAGGCAGAACATTCTAGAAAAATGTTCCCTAAGACAGAGAGAGGACAGGATTCTCAGTTGCAGGCTCTGGGCCTCTACCAGCTGAATGTGATTTTCCTCTTGGGCTCCCTTCAGGGACCCCAATGGGCCCCCCCAAGTCATCAGGCCAATTATGCTGTCTGCTGGCTGGAGAACCCACAGAAATATCTCAGGATGGCCTCAGAAATATGAATTTTCTATTAAAATATTTGAACCTGGATCACATTCAACCCCATAATGTAGTGGTTTGCTCAATGAGTGTAGAATATGGTCTTATCTGAGGAGAAGCGGGATATTTTAAGACCGCGGTGCCCAAAATTAACAGCTTGGAATTTTCATCCATGCTGGCTGTTAACTGACTTAAGCCATTAGTGGGAAAGACATTTTGGCAAATCCTGAAGCACTTGTCCAGGCAAAGCCGCGGACACGATCAGACCATTTAACAAGGGGCATCTGGCAAACCGACCATTTTAGGAAAATGGGTTGTTTCATCAGAAGGTTTGCAAAAGCTTCCGTTCTTCCCAAACACAGCATCTGAGAACGGTTCCACCTCGAGACAGAACCAAACCCCTAAAACCCACCGTAGGCATCACAGAAGCTGGCAACCACCATCAAATTTCGGTTTTCTGGGGAAACACGGTGAGGCCTTGTCACCAACCTCCAAACCTCTTCTCGCTTTGCCTTTTCCTTGGTGCCGCGGGGACCTCAGATCATCACGAGGTGGAGGTCAGGGGTCAAGGCCACCCCCCAACATGGTCAGCTCAAGGCCCACAGCGCGTCTCCAGCTCAGGCCCTCTGGCTTCTCTCTCCTGCAGGAGGATGTCGGGTGAGGTGAGGCGGCGGGGTTGACGGGGGTCCCCTAGCTGTGGGTCAGGGTCAGAGGCTGCCGCTGTGTGGGGGAGGGACCCCAAGCCGGCAGGTGAGCCGGCAGGAAGGCCATGGGTGAACCCCAGATACTTCCGTTGGGTGCGAGTAGCAATGCTGACCTCCAGAGGTGCGGCCCCGCCAGGCTGGGGCCATTTAGAAACAATTCATGATTTTTACGGAGTGGTTTTTTATTTTTGGTCCCCCAAACACCTCATTTTGCAGAAAACACACTTCCGGCTTCCATCCATAGCTCACTGCGAACAAGGCCCCGCCTTCGCTGGCAAATCTTTTCTGGAACGACCCAGTGTCTTATCCCGAGGCCAGCGACACCGACTTCCTCCTGAGCCCCCGGGCCTTCCCGGGGCTCGGCTGCTGGAGCCTCTGCGGCCCCACGGGCTGCCCCTCCGGGCCGGTCGGAGCTCAGGCCCCAGCGCGAGGAGGTCCCCCGGCCCAGCCCCGGGTGCACGGAGCAGGGCTCTCCCGCGGCCAGCAGGTGCACAGTCGCAGGCTAACGCAAGCAAACGGGCCTCCCCGTCGGAACGAGGGCGCGCGCCCCGTTGACAGGAACAGTTTGGAAACGGGCGCTTTGCCGAGGGCCGTGCCGGGGGCTCAAGCTCCCTAGTGGGGCCCAGGCCCCATCATCCTGCGGACGGGGCTCTCGGTGAAGGACAGGAGGACCCAGAGCCCCAGCTCCCTTCGGCGGCAGCCCCTGCGCCCCACTGCCGCGTCCGCGCCCGCCGATGCGCACTGTGCGCCGCCTGGGGCCGGGCTCCGGGACTCGGGGCGCAGGCATCCGCAGCGGGGCGCGCTCCGCTCCTGCCCCTCCCCCGCCCCAGCCCCCTCCTCAGGGGCCGAGGACCCGCGCACTCAGGCCTCCTCCCGGGCTGGGACCCTCACCCACGTCGCTTTTCCTGCCTGGGGCAGTCCACCTACCTGTCCCCCAGCACGGCAGGGGCTTCTGTTCCCGGTGACGAATGCCGCGTTCAGAAAGGCCGTCCCTGAACTTCTCAACAAGCACAGTCTTCACGACAAAGCTGTGCGCGGCCCAGGCCCAGGGAGCGCGCCCGTCTCCCCTGTGGTCAGGCCGGCGTGTGCGCCTCCGAGCTGCGCGCAGGGGCCCTGGCTTCTTCCAGGCTCTGCGCCCCAGCTCCCCGCGGAAGCAGACCCCCCCCGGAAGGCAGTGCGGGGGCTCGGGATCCTGGCCCTGTGGCCCCCGGCCACCCAGCTTTGGAGCGCGATCTGCCCCTTGCCAGCTGGCTTCCCTGGGGCAGGTGTCTGCACCCCTCTGGGCGTTTCCTCACCCACAAACCGGGAGCCCCGACCGCGCTGCCGCCCGGGGCTGCTGGAGTCCCGCGGACGGACACAGGCCAAGGACACAGACGGCCGCCCGGCCACCGGCGGTGTTCAGTAACCGCCCGCTGTCTGACGGGCAGGCGCACTGACAGCCTGGGCACGGTGGGCAATGCGCAGTTTTCAGTGTTATATCTATGGATGCTGGGAGACAGGCGGTCGACGGCGGCGGGGAAAGAGAAAACCGGAAACGTTCTTCCCTCTGGCTCGTTGAGGCCAGTGCCGGCCTCTGGAGCAAGAGGGCCGTTTGGGAACTACAGGCCCCGGCGCTCCCTGCAGCCGGCATCCGCCTCGCCCCGGGGCCGGCCTGCCTGGCCTGCCCGTGGGAAACACCTGGGTAGCTTTCAAAAAGAAGCGGATGCCTGTCCCAGCCCGCAGAGATCCTGCCTTCGTTGGTGCGGGCGTGGCCGCAGCACTGGGATCTGTGCGCACTCCCAGAGATCCTGAAATGCACCGCGCACGGGGGAGAGTCACCCTGTGACGCACGTGGGGATCCGGAGAGGGACGCCTCTCCTGGGGGTCAGGAGGGAGGCCTTGCTCCGGCCTGCATTCCCGCCAACAAGGCTAAGTCTGGTAGGGAGCAGTGGAGCCTTTGGGGCACGGCCAGGTGGTGGGGCTACGTGGCCGGGTGCCCCCCGCGGGCGTCTCCCCGGGAGAGCGGAAATCCCTCTGACCTCAGCCCTGCTGTGCGTGCGCACCTACATCTCCCCGGGAGCGGGGTCTGGGACGGCTGCGCGCGCGGTTGAGGGCTGCACTGGGGTTCATCTTACAGCCCTAGAATTCACGAGTCATTTCATCGATACTTGAAGAAAACCACAAGTGAATAAGGAACAAAATGATGTTTTTATTAAAAATCGTACCCATAGCACCTCTCTGTCTTCCTACAAGTTTTTTTTCTTTTCTTTTCTTTTTTTTAACGAGATCTGGTTTTCTGCACAATTCCAGAAAACGTTGTTGGGAAAACTTGAGGATTGACCTAAACTCTCGATAACCCAGAAGGCGCCGTGGAGGGGAGACGAGGCGTGCCTCCGCGGACTAGCTCAGTTCACAGACGGCCACGGTGGTCCTGCCTTCCCGACCCCTGGTCCATGCTACGGGGATGCTGCATTAGGGACAGCCAGACTGGGATACGTGGGTGGATTGCTCATTGGGAGAATAACTACACTGTGTGCCAAGAATTCGTAAAAACTAGAAACCATGCTACGATCCATTACGCAAACACCATGCTTCAGTCCGGTCGTGATCAAGTACGAGCCCAGCAACAAAAGAAGTTTACAGAGCACGCGCGACCCTTCCTCCTGGCGGCGTGGACCTTTTCCCTGGCCGTGGGCCTCGTCCCTCACTCGCGGGGGCGCGGGTCCCCACCCTGCCCTAGGCCACCCCGTCCTCTGCTACGACGTTTCACCGAGTACTCCTTAAAAGCTTGGCCGTGAGAGCAGCGGAGGGGAAGGCGGGGGAGGAGGGGCTCGGAGTGAGCCGATTCATCCAGGAGGGGGTACACGAGGCCGTGCTGATGTGCTTCACGCCGCTCGGTGCGAGCCCTGCCTGCAGCCGCCCCCGCCGCTCACCCGTCTGGGCAGGCGGTGCTCCGGTGCCGGGCGGAGAGGGGCAGCCCCGTGCACGCCCAGCCCTGCGGCTCCGACACACAGCCCGGCCCCTCGTGGCCGCTCCGCTGCCTCACCCCACCTGTCAGCTCCATCTCCAGTGACCCACCTGCGGGCGAGCCTGGGGGCGCTCAGCGGCTGGCTGGGGAGCGCCGCACGACGTCACTCCAGAGGACGGCAAGGAGCGGACGTCTCATCCTGTCTTGGTTAAATGTTGCTTGTTCGTGTGAGATAGTTTTATTCCTCCGGAAGGGTGGGAGGCCGGGAAGTGACGCTCGTCCCCGCGCCACTCTGGGGGTGAGGCAGACACCGGACCGCGAACACCCTCTCTTCCGCTGGGTGCAGCCTCTCCCCAGGGCCCGGCTAACAGCGGGTCTGCAGCCAGGGTGGGCTCAGCAGTTCCACGCAGGGCAAGTTCAGGAAGGGGAGAGAAAGCACCGGGAAGAGGATGAGCCTTGAAAAAGGTGTCGTGTCGCGGCAGGAACCCCCAACGCAAAGAACACACCTCAAACCAAATCGTCCTCATTCCAACACGTTCTAACACTTTCCCCCGTTATTTAAAGCGAAGTCCATATGGCTTAGAGAGTGAAGTGCACGGAAGGCAGGGTTTGTCCGAGTTCTCTGCTGGCGCCTGTCTTCCAAGAAGTTCCGCCTGCGTCTCGGGCCGAGAGCAACAAGCAGGGGCTCCGGACCCGAGGGGCGTCCTGTCCCGTGAACTCTGGTGGGTGATTCTCACGCACAAGTGGCTTTGGGCAGAGCATCTGGGATTTTTGGTTTAGACTATTTCTGCTTCCACTCAGAAAAAGGCGGCAGGAAGGAGAGAAGGAAGGGAAGGAAAAGGAGGGGATTGAGAGAGAGAGAGAAAGGAACCTTCCCTCTAGTTTTGGAAAAACTGAAAAGGGGCTTTTCACCCAACACAAAACTCTCCTCGGTCTCCTGGGGCCACAGGCAGCCTCTCTGAAAGCAGAGGGCCCCATGGAGGTGTAGAAGGAAGACAGCCGAGTAGACACCACACGCTCTCCGTGTGGCCTGGAGACGGGCTCCCCCACCCTCAGGGCACCGCAGGTCATCTGGGAGGACAGCACCTGCCTCGCTCCCCTGGGCCTTGGGGCTGTCAGCAGGATGCTGGGCAGTGTCACAGCCATACTCCTTCTGGCGAGGTGGGGACACCGGGCCCTCCCCGAGCTCTGGGCGCAGTCTGGCTGGCACCAGCGGCATGCCGCGTACACCCGGACCTAGGCTCTGGCCCGGCGGGTCGGCCCTGCTCCTCAGCCACATCAGACCCCTCTTGCAAGAATAATGTGATGGCTGGAACCACAGCTACAGTTTGGACTCTCGAATTTTCAACGTAGTTCATGCTATTTTCATGTAGCTAAAAAACTAAAATGAAACAATAGCAAAGGGAAAAAAAAAAAACCAAAACATTTCCAGGAAACCCCTTAAGGCTAGAAGCTGGGCTCGGTCGGGGTGGGGGACGCAGCGGCACTGGTGGGCAAGGCAGTGGGCAGCGGGCGGAGCAAGGAGACCAGGGGGCCACGCTCAGAGGAAGGCCGGCGCCCACCTGTGCAGGAGGCCTGGTGAGGAGGAGGCAATGCGGGGCCTCGTTTGCTCAGAGCTGTTTTGCTTTATTTGGAGACACTGACGCTTTTCGTCTTTCTCATGTACAAAGCTAAACAATTAATAAAAAGGCACCTGGAGACAGCAGAGACTCATTCATTTCATGTGGCATATTTTAAAAAAAGATAAAAAGATTTAAAAAATACTCTGGTTAACAATGCACACCTCTTACACAACAAGCAATTCTGCAGGCGCCATCCGGTTCTGTCTGGGTTAGCGGGGTTGGCCGTGTGCTGTGTTCTCGGGAAGGAGCTAGCTTGCTGAGTGAGGGCCGGCGTGGGGCTTCCAGCCCCGGGGTGGTTTCCTGCTCTGCACCGTCGGGTTTAAGGACAGAAAGGAAGAAAACAGCCTGGATATTTCACCATTGGGGTGACACGGTGCAACCAACGGGGTCATCACCGGGTCAGACGACCCCACCTCGCAATCTCTTGCCCCCTTGCCAGGAACCTGGAAGCTGATTCCTTGCCTAGAAACTGCGGAGGGAGAGTATTTCAGAGGTGGATGCAGTCAGGTGGAAAATCGCGGAGCCCAGGGCAGACTTCGCTCTGCGGGCGGGGAGGCGGCCAGAGCCCAGCCGGGCGGTGGCACCGATGGAGAGCCCGGCGCACAGTGGTTCTCCCGAGGCACAGGAGGTAGAGAAGAGGAAGGAGCGGTCTGGACGCAGGCTCCCTCCATCCCCGCTCTCCCTCCCCCCGCAGCCTCCCTAGTTGGGCGTTGGGATGGCGAAACCCGGGGCCGGGGGGTTGGGGGGGTCTGAGGCCTTCCCGCCATTGCACCACTGAAATACACCTTCTCGTAAAAAGAAAAGAAAACAAAGAAACCCGCTTCCTGCAGCGATGTTACAAAAAGCCGTTAAAAAAACCTTCCTAATTGAAATCTAGTGTCCACAAGTAGGTAAAATCATCACTTATCAGAATTCTCTTTAAACAAAAGCTTGAGCTCAGTTATTGGAGTTGATTGTCTTAACAAAAGGAGGCTGGGAGGTCCGCCGAGGCCCCGCTGGGGCCGTCACACGAAGGAGGAGAAGCCGGTGAGCGGAGTCCGGGCGCCAGGGCCCGCGGGCGCGAACACGGCGCTCTGCGTGGTGACCACGGTGTGCAGGTGCGGCCCCGCCTGGCCGCCCGCCACCGCCTCGTACCTGTGCGGGGCGCGCCCGCCGGGGGCCCGCCGCTTCCACGAGTTGTAGTAGGTGGGGTCGCTCATGTAGTGGTTGACGAAGGAGTGCTGGGGGGGCGCGTCCTCAGACTCAGAGTCGGTGCCCTGGGGGGACAGCGAGGTGTGAGCAAGCACACGGAGGGGGAGGACAGCTAGGGGGTGGGCATGGGCAAGGGGATGGGGTGGCCTGGAGGGAGGGGGAGGACAGCCCTGGGGGGA
>NW_022589782.1:3307993-3325921 GCF_004348235.1 Phoca vitulina | reverse complement strand
GAGCATGGGGGAGGGGATGGGGTGGCCTGGAGGGAGGGGGAGGACAGCCCTGGGGGGAGGGTGAGCATGGGGGAGGGGATGGGGTGGCCTGGAGGGAGGGGGAGGACAGCCCTGGGGGGACCGGTGGCCACAGGGGAGGGCAGTCACGGGGGAGCGTGGGGGCAGCCATGGGGGAGCGTGGCAGGGATGCGGCCACAGGCAGCCGGGCTGAGCTGGAAGCAGGGAGTGGCCAGAACGCAGGAGTAGCATTCACGACCCAAAGTGGGAAGGTCTGTGTCCGTTCCCGCCCTCTTCCCCTTCCTCCCCCCACTCCCACCCTCCACACGAGGTGCGCCCACACCTCCCCAGCCTGACCGCCGCCCGCAGACGCCTGGCTGAGCTCGGCAGCTCCGCTGTGTTCACGCAGGGACAATGTGCTGTCCCAGCTGCTCCCAACCCCTCCGTGTGCTGAGCCTGTCCCAGGAGGGGTCCACACTGCCCTCTGGCCCCAGGACAGGTCTCCATGGCCTCCAGGGGGCTCTCTGTGTCCTCACGGGGCAGAAGGCCCGTATGGTGGGGCCCAGTGGGCTTGCCCGACCCTGCGGTGTAGGCTGGCCAGACCACAGGGAGTGGGCCCTGAGCCACGCGGAGGCGAGGAAGGGGTATCCTCCATGGGATACAAATTCCACGTGCTGTCACCTCCATGCACACCTCTGTGGGGAGGCTGCCGAGGATCGAGGCCCGAGTGAGCCATGAGGTCTAACGGAGCCACCCAGCCCTGGCCCCCCAGGCCCTAGAGAGACCTGGCCCCTTGCCGAGCGGTACACAAGAGCCCGCCCTGTTGACGCGTGAAGGCCAGTCTGAGAGGGTTTCTCTCCCTTTCTTTTTATCACATAAATCCGCAGTTTCCGTTAAGAACGTTTAGTCCACGGCGTTTCTGTGTTCATATATTTTTTTTTTTTAAAGATTTTATTTATTTATTTGACAGAGAGAGACACAGCGAGAGGAAACACAAGCAGGGGGAGCGGGAGAGGGAGAAGCAGGCTTCCCGCTGAGCAGGGAGCCCGATGCGGGGCTCGATCCCAGGACCCTGGGACCATGACCTGAGCCGAAGGCAGACGCTTAACGACTGAGCCACCCAGGCGCCCCTCTGTGTTCATATTCTTGAAGCAAAACTCTATTTCCTGGTTTCCGGGGGTCGACTTTAAATCACTGGAAGCACTGCTAGCAGGGGCAGTGGGTGAGGCCGTTTTCCCAAGACAGTGGAGGCCCCCCTTCCCCTGCCCCAGAGCTGCTCCGTGGCCCTGGGAGCTTCCCGCACCCTGGGGAGCTCTGCCACCTGCCGGGGTGCAGCCAGGGGCAGAGCCAGGCCCCACACCCTGAAAACACAGTGGGCTCCTGCCCGCACCACCGGGGACCGAGCAGAGGCCACGGACACCTCAAATACGCCAAAAACAGGTCCAGAGACGTGTGCCTGCCAGCCTTTCAAGTTCAAGGGGTGGGGTGGGGGGGACGGGAGCCTGTGGCTGGGTAAAGCCTCTCCCGTTCCCGATGCCCTGGCTGGGCTCTGACCCTGCCGCTCCTCACACCTCCTCTCTGGGCCCTGCCTGAGCTCTGCCCTTTTTCCTCTCCCTAGAGGGTGTCAGGAGGCCCCTGAAGGCTGTCTCAGAATCACCAGGGAAGTTTTGGGAGAGCACAGATCACTGGGTGTGGTTTCTGCTGTCTTGATGGTGAGGGTCTGGGGCAGGGGCCGGGAATGTGCGTTTCTTAGAAGCTCTGGGGGGATTCTGATCGGTGGCCAGGCCGGAGTGAGGGCAGGGAAGGCGGGGAGAGCCGACTGCTGGCCCCCATTCTACGTGCCGTCTGTAGAGAGACTCATGAAAGCCAGAGAGCGTCCCTTGGTGCTCTGAGCCACCCTCCCTCATCTGATGGGGAGGGCATGGTCCACATCACCCCCACGCAGGAAGCTCGATGGGGGACTCACACTGTCCTCCACCCCGGAGCTGGCGCTGTGTCCTGTAAGCCTACGAAAGTGGGCAGAAGTCCCTGTGGACGTCGAGGGGAGCCGGAGCCTCCTGGGATTTTCCAGACGCAGACTGAGAATCTGGCTCTCACTCGAATACTTACAGGAAAGTAACAGTAAGTCACAGATTTGGGACTTCTCAGGACGTGAAATGTAAACTGTTTATGTTATGGCTCAATCAGCGGCTGGCAGCTGAATGCATCTGTGGTTCTTCTGCTTTTTACGGTGTCAGAGCTCATGCAAACGCAGGGCTGATGAAGGTCCCCTCCTGACACATCCCAGGATGCAGAGAGCGTCCAGCCCCTCCATAATTGGACAGTGATGGTGACAAGAGAGCCAAGAGGCTCTGACACTGCACAGCGGCCTGTGAGCTGCAGAGTTTTATTCCTATTTTAGGGGTGAAGAGAGAGGCTCAGAGAGCCGGCGAGCTGCCCAGTGTCCCAGGCGGGGTGGGAGCCGCGCCCGGGCCTTGTAGCCCCGAGGCTCCCGCTGCCTCGCCTTCCTGTCGGCTGAGCCCACTCACAACCCCCCACCCGTCATTCCCAGACCCACCGAGCTCTGAAAACCAAAAGCTGTTTCTGGAACTCATCTGGCGGCAAAGCCTGGCCCGCGTTGGGCTAATTTGGCAGCTAATCCCGAGCTGAACTGACGTCAAACTATTTAGCGTGAATAGTGCTCGGTTTTGCTGCAGAAATGCTAATGTAGTTTGGTCGGAGATTGCTGCCCCGACCCTGCTGGGGACGTGACCTAATGGTCAACGTATGCCCACAGCCGAAAAACGCTGAGTTCTTCAAGGGACCTGGCCTCGGGGGCTGCAGATAAGAGATGGGGCAGCTGTAATTCCGGCAGCTGAAGTCTGTTTCCTCCTCTGTTTTCCAGCGGCCTCGAGGGGCTTAGGAGGCAAAGCTCTGTGTACACTGAGTCCGGCAGGAACAAGGGCAAAGGTCACCTGAAGGATCAGGTGGAGTCTATGTTATCGGCCCCTGAGCTGGGTTTGTCCCTCCTTCACACACCCATCTTGGCTCTAAGATCTGCAAGCTCAGGAGCAAAGAGTTCCTGTGGAGATGCGTCGGGGGCAGCCCCCCTCGAGAAAGGCACAGAACACTCAGGATGATGACAGCAGGTCGCACACCAGCTGGGGTCAGGGGTCGTGGTTACGTGAAGACTGAAGGTAAGATTCCAGATTTTCAGCCTCCTCACACCGTACCCTCTGGTGCTCGGAGGCCGCCCTGCGCACCGCCCGTCCCAACCGCGAAGGATACGTGTGAGCAAAAGCGTGCGAAGGAGCGACAGGAGTCAATCTCCTCGCTTTGTGTCCCAAAGGACCGAGACCCACACAAGCACGCCACCTCCCTGGGTCAGACCGGTCGGGGAGAGAGCCGGGCCAGACCCAGCGCGGGTATCACAGCCAAAGGTGGCAGAATAAAGCCTCTTTAGAAACACGTCGGGACACCTTCCAGGCCAGCTGCCTAAAGGGTCAGGCCTCTGATCGGGGGAAACGGCCACATGCAGGCGTCCGCCTCGGCAGACCTGCCCAGGGCCCGCGTCTCCCCGGTCTTGCGACCCCTGCCCACCCCTCCTCCTGCAGCTGTTGGGTCATGGAGAAGCTGGGCTCACAGTCACCAGGTGGCAGCCGGGGGAGGGGGGGCTGTCTGGTCTAGAAGGGACTCCCGCGTTCTTGCAGGAGGCAGTCTTTCCACGGGCACGTCCAGCCCGGCTTAGAGGATGGATGTATCCCGTGTCCCACACCCGTATGCTTGTTTACGTGGTGAACGATCGAGTCTCACTGGAGATGGCTCAGAAGCTACAGCATTATATGTTTTCTCAACCACAGACCTCAAAGTCCTACGGAGTGGAGACGGGGTCTGTGACAGATGTGGGTGCTGAGAAGGGCCCCGGCAGGAGACAGGTGGGTGGCTGTCCGGCTCACAGTGACGTCCCAACGTGCCTGTCTGGGCTTTGACCTTCCCGAACGAACTTCAGGAAGTGATCCTTCTCTACCTGTCCTTGTCCGTGGGCTGAATGGCCTGTCCCTCATTAAACAGTGATTGGCTAATCAGAATCCTCCCTGGGACTCTGCACTGCATGCGGAAGAGCAGTTTTCTTTATGGGGCAAAGCTGGGCGGCCGGCTCTGTGTCCTGAGTGGGCAGGGCCCAGAGACCCAGCCAACAGCACCTGTGAGGGGAGAAGACCATCCTGCAGAAAGACAGGAGAGACAGGAGCGTAAGAGTGGAGGGTCACATGACACGTAAGCCTGGCCTCCTGGCTCCTGCTAAGCCCTCGACATGATCTCCGCGAGAGAGCACTGAATCAAAATGCCATCCTTCCTCCTGCTGCCTGCTCTGTTTATTGTTTATGTGACATTATTATTTTTTAATGGGGATGTATTTTAGTGAGTTAGAATTATTGACAAAAAGGCAATGCTGCAGGGTCCTTTCTTTTTAAGTTTCCTGTGTGATATGAAGTAGTGATGTGTGTTGGTTTCCCAGGAAACCAGAGAAGGACAGCAGGTGATTGGACGTGGTGGCAGTTTCTAAAGGTGCACAGATGCCTGGCAAGCAGCTAATAGAGATAATCTCAACACTTTCGGTATTATATTTGCAAGATGAAAGAGTCAAATATTAACAGGGAATTAATTAGATATGAGGTCTAAGTTGGTTGGAGCAGGAGAGATTTTGAAAACTGTTTATTTGGATTTTGAAAACAGTTTTTATCATGCGATTCGAATAGTAGTCCTGATATGCAGTTGTGTGAAAACCCGGTGACAGACCCTCTTATTCCAAACCGGAGAAAGAGAAAGAGCCGCTGCAGGGGTCATACAACACCAGCAGCCTGACTCACAGTGGCTCCAATCAGGCAGGTTCTGGGGCTCCTGTGAACCCATTCGCAGAATTTCCACTTTAAGCAATATTCCTGAAAACGGTTAAAAAAAATACCCTGGGGAGAAAGGGACAGCATCGCTAGCTTCTTAGTGAAATAACAGCTTTGCAGAAGAGTACTTCCAGCCAAGACCTTGTAGGGTTTCGGGCTCCTTATCTCCTGGGGCTCTGCAGAGGAGGGTGGGCAGGAGGGGAGGGCATCAAACCCTTGATGAAGCCCAGGGCCCAGAACGTGCCTTACTCTTCACCTCTGACATCTCAGCATGCAGTCTATTTAAACCTAGAAGCTGCCTCTGGTCGAGAGGAGTAGTATCTGGAATCTAAATCCAGTCCTATTTGAGATAGGTGCCCCTGGTGTATTGTGTTGCTGCCCACTCCTGGGTCCTTCTCTCTGGGACCCTTGCTTATCTCTCTGAGGGCTCTGTCTACAGTTACCTACTTTGACTCTGTTTCTGTGAATTTGGGGTCCAGGGGCTAGGCCAGAAGTCATCATTGCCAGATTTAGGGAGCCCATGCTTCTCCCCTCTGAATATCAGAACCATCAATTACGAATGGAAAAGGTGTTTCCAGAATGGCTGGTGAGGAGCCAGCAGATTCTCTTCCCGGTGGGACAATGATTTAACTGGGGAAAGTTATTTTATAAACAGGCATTTAAAGTCTCTGGAAATAGTGGCAAGGACATATAGCAAATGGAGAAAGATTTATTCCACAAAAATCTAAATTTCACTAAGAACAGCAAGAGTCAGAGGCACTTGAACTGTGACCTGCATCAACCCCCCCCCCCCCCCCCGATCCCCGGCTCAGCGTGACGGAAGCTCTATCCCAGGCCGGTATGGCCAAGAGAACTGGGTTCCCTTCCTCACCCTGTCTTCACCCATAGGCTGGTTGGTCTACACCACTTGAGAATCCTGAGCCCGCATTGCCCCTGCCTCGGATAGCTTGTAGGGAAGACGTCTGACATGGAGAAGGGCCAGCTCAGAAGCCCAGGGACTACCATCTCCACCCAGTGCCCTACTTGTGCAGTTGGTGCGTCACTATGGGAGGAGGGGGCCACTGTCCCCACCCCCAGCTTTGGTGCTGTGACACGGAAGTCCCACAGAGTGCAGAGAGACAGTCCATTAGAACAGAGAGCTCCAGAGTTCTCCTAAGGGGAATGGCTTTGTTGGGAACAGATCATGCCTAAGGGCATTGCTGAAAACAGCGGAGTCCTTTGGGGTGAGAAATTATGAGGAAGCTGGTAGTTCCATGATTGTAACAAGTGAAGCAATCAACCAGCCAGAAGTTTAACAGAGAGAACCGGGGAAAGAGAGACAGCTCAGGAGAACTCTCTTGGGAGCAGAGCAAAATTCGGATTGACAACATCTTGCCCCTCAAAAGGGCTGCACTTTAATTGGATCAAGCTATGGAGTAATGTAGAGCCCCGGGCACTGTGAAAAATAATAGAGCCAGCCAGCGGTGGAGGTTAAGAGCTGGGTGTGATACCAACAGCGATAGACCGTCCAGAATCTTAACGGGGGTGAGAAAAAGAGACAGAGAAAGCCTGGCTGGGACCATGGTCATCCCTGGTATTCAGGGGCCCGAATGCATCCCCAAGGCTGTGCCTCTCAGGAAGGGCATCAGGGGGGGCGCCTGGGGGGCTCAGTCATTGGGCGTCTGCCTTCGGCTCAGGTCGCAGTCCCTGGGTCCTGGGATTGATCCCCGCATCGGGCTCCCTGCTCAGTAGGGAGCCTGCTTCTCCCTCTCCCACTCCCCCTGCTTGTGCTCCCTCTCTAGCTGTCTCTCTCTGTCAAATAAATAAATAAAATCTTAAAAAAAAAAAAAAGGTAAAATAGGGGCGCCTGGGTGGCTCAGTTGTTGAGCGTCTGCCTTCAGCTCAGGTCATGATCCCAGGGTCCTGGGATCGAGCCCCGCATCGGGCTCCCTGCTCAGTGGGAAGCCTGCTTTTCCCTCTCCCACTCCCCCTGCTTGTGTTCCCTCTCTAGCTGTCTCTCTCCCTCTGTCAAATAAATAAATAAAATCTTTAAAAAAAAAAAAAAAAAGGGGCATCAGAGTCCACACTGCGGAGGAACCCGATTTCCACTGCACTAGTCCAGCCAAGTCATTAAGCAAGAAATAAGCAAATAAGCAAACAACAAGAATAATCCTTGGGGTGGAGGATATCAGTATTCAGAGTTGGCACAATATATTAACTAAAATGATCTATTTAAAGAAAAAAAAAACCAGGACATTGTGTTCCATACATGGGGCAAAAATCAGGCAGCCTCTGAGGAGGCCCAAATGTTGGCAGACAAAGACTCTTGAAGCAGCTATTATGATATATTCACAGAACGAAAGGAAGCTATGTTTAAAGAATGAAAGTAAGATGACAATATTGCACCCAGCAAAGAAATTCAATAGAGATAGAAATTACTTAAAAAGAACCAAATGAGAAGTTTTGGCATTGAAAAATACAATAGCCAAAATGAACAAATCAACAGAGGGGCCCCATGGTACGCTGGGTCTGGCAGAGGAAAGAATCAAGGCACGTGGAGATATCGACAGAGATTATGCAATCTGAAACACAGAGAAAAAAGAATGAACACATACAAGAAAGAACAACAACAGAAGAAGAGAGAATCTGATAAAGGTACAGAGCACTGGGACGCGAGACCCTCATGACAGCACTGGGTTGAGAGGAGCAAAAAAGAGGCAGAAAAAAACAGGTGAAGAAATGACTTAAAACTTTCCAGATTTGACCAAAAGCATTAATCCACACACCCCAAAAGCTCCATAAACACCCAGTAAGATAAATTGAACCAAGTCCACACCCAGACACCTCACAGTCAAAAACACAAAGACAGAAACTCTTGAAATCATGGACAAGGGAACTCACATAATATTAAGAGTTGGCTTCTAGTCAGAAAAAAACTGGGGGACAGAAGGCAATGGGGCAACATAGTCAAAGCGTTGAATAAAAACTGCCAACCAAGAATCGTCTGTTCAGCAGAACTACTTTAGAAAACAAAGGTGAAATAAAGACATTCTGAGATAAACAGAAACAGGAAAATTCTTTGCTAGCCAACTTGCCTTACAAGAGATACCCAAGGAAGACCGACAGGTTGAAAGCAAACAATACAGACAGAAATTCAAATTCACACGAAAAGACAGAATGTACCAACAAAGATGATCACACATGAGTAGTTATAAGAGATAGTATGATTGCATATGTCTTCCCCTTTCTTCTCTTATCTGAGTTAAAAAGCAATTTCATAAAATATGTATATGATTGTATTGTTGGGCCTGTAATGTGTAGAAATGTAACATATTTAACAATAACAGCACAGAGGAGAAGGTGAAGAAATGGCACCCAATGGTGACTTGAATCCACAAGAAGAAATGAAGAGGACCAGAAAAAGTACGTAAGCAGGCTATCATGGTAAACTCCAGAAATATACTTGCTCTCCTTTCCTCCCTCGACTTCCTTCAAAGACATATAGTTCTGTAAAGTAGTAACTATAAAAATGTATTCTTGAGTTTGTAACAGTATGGACATACAGACATAATGTGTATAATAATAGCACAGAAAGGGGAGGACGCCATAGAGTTGTATAGGAATAAAGTTTCTACATGTCACTGAGATTTAGTAGAAATATTTTTTTTTAAAGACTTATTTATTTGTGTGTGTGTGTGTGTGTGTGTGAGAGAGAGAGAGAGAGAGAGGAGAGAGAGAGCACATGAGCTGGAGGATTGGGGGGGGCAGAGGGAAAGAATTTCAAGCAGACAGACTCCCTGCTGAGCACAGAGCCTGATGTGGACCTCGATCCCAGGACCCTGAGATCATGACCTAAGCTGAAATCAAGAGTTGGATGCTTAACCAACTGAGCCACCCAGGCGCCCCTAGTATAAATCTTAAGTAAATGTTAATACTAGAGCAACGACTAACAAAAATAACTGAAAAAATAGAGTAGAAGCAAAAATAAGCAAATTAAGAAGGTACACTAGAAAATTTTCACTTAAAAAAGAAGTGGGAGAAAAAGAGGAATAAAGATATGAGACATACAAAAGACAAATATCAAAACGGCAGATGTAAATTCTACCATAGCAGTAATTACATTAAATGTGAATGGATTAAACAATCTAGTCAAAAGGCAGAGATTGGCAGAACAAAACTGATATGCACCCAGCTACACACTATGTGTAAGAGATACATTTTAGATTAAAAGACACAAACAGGTTGAAAGTAAAAGAATGGAAATGAAACACCACGTCATCAGTAACCAAAAGAGAACCGGAGTGGCTGAGTAATATCAGACAAAATAATCTTGAAGACAAAATTGTTACCAGAGACAGAGGGACATACTGTATTAACAAAAGGATCAATCCATCTAGGAGACCTAACTATCATATACATATATCTACCTGAAGACAGAGCCCCAAAATACACAAATTGACAGAATTCGAATGAGAAATAGACAATTCAATAATAGTTGAAGACTTCAATACATTAGTGGATGGCAGAAGATCAAAAACCCAGGTGACTTCCACAACACTGGGAATCAACCAGACCCCACAGACACATACAGAGCACTCCACACAACTGCAGAATAACACGCTCTTTTCAAGTGCATATGAAACATTCTCCTGGCACAGACCATAAAACAAGACTCAACACATTTAACAGGATTGAAAATATACAAAGCATGTTCCTGGGCCACAATGGAAGAAAATTAAAAAATCAATAATAGAATGACATTTGGGAAATTCACAAATATGAGGAAATTAAAAACACACTCCTAAATAACCCACGTTCCAAATGGGTGAATTTGTGGTATGTGAACTACATCTCAATCAAGCTGTTTAATAAATGTGGTTCAAAGCAAACTCTGCCATCTGAGCTGGCACTTCTGAGATGATGAACGTCCCCACGTCCCTCTGTTGGGATCCCGTGAATATTTAGCGCCTACAAATCTCCCAAATGCATAAGGTTCAAAGACAGGACCTAGCAAGATTATAAAGCGAAGAACTCTGGAAAAAGGATGGGCCTCATTATATCTACCCAAGGACCCGGGGGGCAGATAGAACCCAGGCATGGGAATTTCAGCTGGAGGTGATGGTCAGAGCTTTCCAGGGGCCTGGACCCCCAGATCCTAGGTGAAATTTTGCACATATATAGAGAGAGCATCTAACCTCTCATCAGGTTCCTGATAGAGCCCTTGACCCAAAAAGCACTGGGAACCACGAGAGGCATCTGTGGGAATTATAAAAGGAACCCCTTCCTCCTGGCACAGGCCTTGCGCTTAGCCACAGTCCTAGAGCTAGGACAACTAAAACTGTGCAGCAGGTCTGCAGGGAGGGACAGAACTGGGAGCCCGGTGCTCAGATATGCCTTTCAAGACCCCCCTCCCCCCCTGCCCCCATCAGTGCATGTCCAGGGAAGACATAAAAACTTCCATAAGCTTCGGCTTTATCCTCTATTATATGAAGATCATGACAACCTCCTTGCAGGATTTAGTGTGAATTCCACGCCCCTCTCTCCAACACCTGCCCTCCTCCCCTCTTCCCTCCCTACCCCCGCCCCTCCCTCCGTCCTCCACCCTCTGTGCCTGTGTGTGTTTGTATGTAGGTATCCATGCATGTGCGCGTGTATGCACCTGTGTATATGCCGAGCTCAGGGCCTGTATACACTTAATAATCCTCCATCAAACCAGCTGAATTTGCATCTCAAAACAGCCCACTTGTGTGAGAGGAGAGACAGACTGGATGCGGCTCGTCCACCCATTCTGAGAATGCTTTCATGAACAAAGAGTTCAGAACTCATGCATCCAACCCGGGCTGCTGACCCCGGGGTGCTGAGCTGGAAGAGACAGTGGAGGCCGGGGCTCCGCCAAGCTCTGGATGACCTCAGCTTAGTCTTGTCGGCTGGCCAACGAGCAGAGTCGCTCTACCTCACGGGACAGAAGGCAACGGGGCAACGTCTGAGATGGCTGAGCGTGAGATGAGTGTGCCTGGCCCACAGTAGGTGCTCAATTAGTGCTTACCCTGTGTTGCACTGCCACGAGCTCGACCCGCAGGGCCAATGTGGGAGGGCTGTGGGCCCAGACAGCCGCAGGCCCCGGAATTACGGACAGACGCCGTGCAGGGGCCCTGCGAACGCGTCTCTAACTGCTGCCACAGACGGTATCCGCTAGAAGGCCATCCCACTCATTCCCAGCGTGTGGCTCTGGTGCAAGCAGCCGGAACAGCTCCAGGAAAGCTGCTATTTCCTTATCACAAAGAGGCAGATCATTTTTGCTGCATTTCACTTGACAGCCCCTTAATTGCCGACAAATGTCCCTTTCCGGACCTCTGCGGTGCTGCTTGTTTTCCCCACGCCTGAGGCTACGGGACAGACAGGGCGCCTGGCGTCCTTTGTAAACAGAGAGCCCAGAGCGGAGCGGACGTGGTCTCACACGACACCCACCGCTGCCCCATCTCACTTGGAGTTCATACACAAAGCACAATTTAAAAGAAGCCATTTTATTGAGCCTCAGGGCTTAATAAGGCCTGAATTCAGGTCCAAACGAAGGTGAGACTTATTTTAGATTAAATATTGATTTAGCGTATGAATGCCAAGAGGTGGGGCCCGCCTACGTGTCCAGCAAATGGCTTGGTGATTTTCCTCTCTCTCAAGACTTGGCGTATGTGAAATAAAAAAGTTTAGGACTGATGGAGGACCACCTCTCTAACTGCCGCTCTAGCTGGCTTTGCTCGTAAATGCAAGGCACCGAGGCAGCACCCTTGTGGGGAAAGGCACCTCCCGGGGGCCGGGTGTGGGGGGCTGAGCCCCTGAAGGAGACTCCCACGGCTGCCCCCGGACGACATCCTCCCCTGACTGCTCCCTGATGGAGGCCTTGCCCCGGGCGTGCTCAGACGCTCAGGGGGCCTCGCATATGCAGGCCCATGGGTCCCAGGTGGGGGGCACTCCTCGGGGGCAAGATCTCCCTGGTCCATCTGCTCAGTGAGGACAGGGACAAGTCAGAGTTTCCCAGACCCTGTAACGGTCCCAGAAGGGCAGTGGCTAAGTCCCCCTTTAGCACAAGGAAGCAGGGCAGGACAGAGGGGAAGGGGCTGCCGGGGCTGGGGTCCCGGGTTCGGTGGGTTTTGCAGGCTCAGACTGTCCGCCCCTGCAGCTGGGGTCTACTGGCCAGGTTCTACGGTCACCACCAGAAAACACGGTTGACTTCTGGAAGCCAAACAGAAAGTGAGCCAGCTTCGGGATCAGAAGGCACTTTGGGTGAGGTATTGATCTGAGAGTTGGCCCAGTACCCGTGACCTCCAGGCCCAAAGGAACTGAAGCATGGAATTCCTCATCTATAAAAGGGAGTCATTTCCCACTGGCCCTGCTGCCCGGAGCGGCTGCGAGACTCAGACGGGACCCGAGAGGCGGCGCCACGGGAAGGCAGAGGGCTGGTCACAGAGGTAGGGGATGGCGGCGGCAGCCACTGACCTCGGATTCCGAAGCGTCCACCGACTTCTCCTTGAGGTTGGCGCTCTCGGTCAGCACGGCTCCGTTGTACTTGTTGCAGATGTCCTCGTCTGAGTAGTGCAGCCCACCGGGGCTGGGCCGCGGCGGGGACCTAGGATAGGACGGGGCCGCAAAGGAGGGACGCGGGCTCAGGGCAGCTCTGGCCACAGACACCTCCCCCGGGGGCCTCCTGACCCGCCCTGCAGCCGCGGTCACATTGGTGAGAGGACATCCATGCTGATGGTCAGTCCGCCACAGCTTTGCGTGATGGCATGTGGAGTAGGAATTCCCTAATCGTACGTGTGCAGCCAGCCCCCAGGGGGCCAGCCGGGAGGGTGGGGGGCTCCCGAGGTCACTCCCCTCCTGCCTGAGATATGCTTCTTTTTGTAGCTCCAGAGAGGGATGCAGGATGCCCCCTGCCCCTGCCATTCCTTCTCCCCCCAGGCTCAACGCTGCCCTGTTGGGGTTTGGTGGGTGCCCGTGGGCACGGCGGCATGTCTGTGGCCGGCACCCCCACCGTGGCAGAGGGGTGACGGCTGCTGTGTCCCTACCTGGTCCCATTCTTCTTCGAGAAGGTGTTCTTGACATTGAGGTGGCGGCTGTTGAGCTCCAAGGCAGCAAACCCTCCGTTGTCCAGTGTCACGGACTCCTCCATGTTGGAGATGCTCTTACCTGCAGCCGGAATGGGAGGATGGGTTCAGATGTTCCAGGAAAGGGCCCGGCGCAGCGATGCCGAGCCCTAGCTGGTCAGCTTGCGGGTGTTTACTGAGCTCCTGCTGGAAGCAGAGCCCGGAGCCGGGCCAGACCTGCCTGGGCTTGCAAGGCATCAGAGGTACCGGGGCACGCTGGGGAGGACGCCGCGCATTACGGACAGTGAAACTGGAGCATTTCCGTGTTTATTTGCCCGACACCAAAGTACTGGTATTCTTACCAGTATTCTATGAAAGAGTCTCCAGAATGCATAACCTTTTTTAAAAAGCAGGGAAATTAAATATTGAATACATTTCAAAATAAAAAACTCACGACCATGTAATAAAATAGTAAGGAGAAAGTAGATGTACGGGGAGGGGGGCCATGGAGGGAACAGGGCATCTTTGGGGTGGAGAAAATGTTCTAGAATTGGCTGTGGTGATGACTGCATTTGTCCGTCAATATACTAAAAGCCACTTAAAAATCATAAATTTATAGATACATAGGAGAACATTTTTTAAGACATGTCAGTAGATCAAATGAATAACAGTGCAGTTGTGGGAAACCAAAGGGGCTGAGGGATTTCCGATGGCTTCGTGTCCTCAGGGCTGTCCCTGTGCTGGGACCAGAGAGAATCTTCCGGACCTCCTTCTCCTCCTCCTCTGCTCCCAGAGGCCTGCAGAGCCTCCCCCGTGGTGCATTTTTGACATAGTGGCTTGTTCCTTACTGTCTGCCTTCCATCTTCCCCGGCTCGACCCCAGCTCCTGGAGGTGGGGACCTCACCTGTTTATCTCCCGCTGTCCCCACCTCCAGGACAGGAGCCTGCTCCAGGTTCATTACAACCCTAGGGTGCCCTCTCTGCTACGAACCCAGTGCCCCTCGACGGGCCCAGATGCTCGAGGTGCGTGCAGCAGGGGAAGCCGAGAGAACACGGGCCAGCAGATGGAGGAGGACGGGGCTGCTGGCCAGTGGGATCTGGGCTGCTGAGAGGGTGAGCAGGTGAAAACCACTCTCAGAAAGGAAGTCCCATTGAGGACGGTGGTGTGAGGGGAGCAAGCAGGAGGCGGTCAGGCCGTAATCTTGAAGGTTTGGGCTCTGCATGGTTCCTTGCAGCAAGTCAGACATGCTAGTAGACAAGTAGGTTTTTTTTTTTTTTTTCCTAGGCTTCAATTATGATGTTAAATTAATACTCCAGGTGAGGCTGACTATCAGAAGCTGCAGGTCAAATCTGTCTTTTCAGGCCTGTTTTCCAGATGCAGAAGGAGTGAAAAGCGGGGAGATCTTCTATGCGCCAGACACAGGATTCTGTAATAGCGTTAACTCAGTAAAATGACATGCCGTTCATACCTAGTAAATCCCATAGGAGTAAAATCTGATTTACGAACACTTGTTAGAAGTGAATTTATACAGAAAAAAATAAATCTTTTCTTGGAGGGACGAATTGCTTAATGTTAGGCGAGGTGCCTGGCTCTGTTAACCCTTCAGGCGCAGTGAGGGATGGTGCTGGGGGGCGGGGGCCGGGGGAGCCGTTCAGCCCCGGGGGCTCAGGCGCCCACTCGTCTGTGGGAGACCCCATCAGGGATCCCCCTTCCTAAGAAGCACAGACAGACAGACGAGCTGGTAGGCACAGCTCCAGCCAGGGGACCTGCCGCCGTGGCGACATCGGTGACGTCGCGGAGCTGGTCACATGCATGGCCCAGCTACAGCTGTGAGCGTGGGGGGACACAGCACCGTCTGGAGCAGTTACGTTCTGACGGTGCACGGAACGGGTCTCACGGGTCATTACGAGAGTCCTTTAAAAACTGAGGAGACTAGACTACATCGAGCGTACTGATCGTGAGCCCCCGGGCTGCTGTGTCTGTGACGTGCATGAGCACCATCGGCTGGGGACACAGGACAGAGCACTCTCGGAACCCGAGTTCCCGCACGGCCCTTCTCTGCTGATGCTTCTCTGCCAGGAGACAACCGCTGTTCTGTGTTCTAGAAACTTCCGCTCATTTGGGTTGTTCCCGACCTTCCCACAAATGGAGCCCAGCTTTGCCCCATGTTCATCTGTCCATTTCTCTGCTGGGGGTGATTCACGTAGCAACAAACACTTATTGAGCGCCTCCTATATGCCAGGCGTGGGGCTTATGCTGGGGAATGCAAAGGTGAGCCGGGGTCAGAGGGCTTGCAGCTGGATCGTGGGCGTCAGGCGAGGTACACGCGCAGCCGACCTCTGGGGGCACCTGCACGTGTTTCCACACGCGGCTCCAGGAGCCGCACCAACGCTCCTGAGACGCTCCCGGCTCGCTGTGCTCGTGACACTGAGTAGTACGGTGATTCACCTGTTCGACGCTCTGTGTGTCATATTCAAAAATACTGTTGCGTTTGGGCAATGGTGCAGATGAGGGAACAGACTCAGGGAGGCCCACACCACCCACGTGACGGATCCAAGACGCACGGCTCATTGGCGGTAGGAGCCAGGACCCGACCCTGGGCCGCCGGGGTCGAGGGCGCTTGGCTGCTGCAGGGAGCTCCTCCCAGAGGAAACCAGCTGCACCTACTTTATCACCCGCAGGCGAACGGAATGCAAAGCGGATGCCCGCACCACAGACCCCGGACTGAGAGAGAGACAGAAGACATCGACCTTCTGGCTTCCCAGTGCACGGGCGCATCTGGAGGTGGGGTGGGGGGACAAGGCGGGCGTCCCACCTGTGCTGCAGCTCCCGTGTGTCCGCTTCTGCCCGTGCAAGACCAGGGCGAACACCACCAGCAGGATGACGATCAGGCTGCAGAGCGCCATCACCAGGAGGAACCACCACTCCTCGTAGAACGGGGTTTCCACTTGAGCTGAAGGGCACAGGAACACAGGGTCACACGGGATGGGGACTCCTGCCGCCTGTCCGCGGCCCAGGGGTGGGGCGGAAGGATGTGTGGGGCAGCCTCAAATCGCGGGCAATATGAACCCCACGTGCCCGGCTGGTGTGGGTTAGGGCGGTCGAGGGGCCAGTTTCCCAGACATGAGCTCAGGCATGACGGGCTCCTTGGCGGTTGCTCCTTCTCTGGCGGAACCAGCCGGGCCCCTCTAGCACCCTCACTGCCCTGTCCCAGTGCTCGCCCTGTCCTTGCCCGTCCACACCACCCTTCGCACTATGTCTCCCGATTTCATCTGCTTATGGATGTTGTCCGGGAGAAAGGGAGGAAGGACCCATGTGCCTGGACATCGTCCAATCCTCAAGCGCTCAGCCTTCCTTCCCAGATGTTCCCCCGGGGCCCCTTACCGTCTCCACCACGGCTGCCCCCCTACAACCCCTTCCGGGGGCTTCGCCTCTTCCTGACTTCCCCCCATCCCTTCTGCACATTGTCACCAGGGAGATCTTCCTCCGATGGAAACAAACGGTCCCTTCCTAAAAGCCTTCGGTGGCCCCACGTTAGCCCCGGGGCACAGTCCAAGCCCATGAGCCCCGTGAGCGGACTCCTCTGCACTCCCACCCGGTGCTGGATTCTGTCCACTCCTGCATGGAAACCTCCTGCTGCAAGTGCTCCCCCCTGGCCTCTGCCACACCAGGCCTCCCCGAGGGCTGCACTGTGCTGTGTTCCTGCCTCCAGCAAAACTGAGCAGAACACTGGCCCCATCTCTAGATACGTTTTTTGAGAAACGAATAGAAAAGGTTCACTTAAAAGTTGCTCTGAAGAAGGATACCCTTCTTGCTCGTGTTTTATTCTGTTTTACTAAGAACAGAAACATGGGAATTGTTGCTTGGTAGGTGCCGGTTGGCCCTGGGGTCCTGCTGGGGCCTTCTACACGCCCCCCGCAGGGGAGCTGGTTGGGAGGCACCAGACCGGACAGAACAGGAAGCCGCGGTCTGCCTCCCAGCTGCTGAAGCCCCCAGAAGACACGTCTACCTTACGTTCAATCTCTCACTGGATGGGTGAAGAACGTGTGCACACTGGGGACAAAAGGGGGGAACTGACTTTGGATAACGCAACGGCACAGGGTTTCTTGGGAGACGGCAGCATTTTGAATCCAAAATATATAAGTGCTTTTCAGGCTGCACATTAATTGCTTCATATAATGAGCCAACAAATCCCAACTGAGCACCCAGGTGGGCCTGGAAAAGAAAGGCCTGGGTACCTGCAGGACGCGCCCCTCCCCTGGGGCAGGACCCCGCAGGTCCGCTGTCTGGCCGCTGCTCTGAAGGACGGAGGAAGCTGACCACATTCCCGCCGGCAGCCGCGGCTGGCAAGGGGGTGCAGCGGGCTTCAGAGGACAGCCCAGCCGCGGGCCCCATGAACAGAAGGGTGAGGGGGCCATGTTCTCCTGCAGGAACCAGCCTTTGTCCCCCCAGGCTGCGTGCGTGTGGAATGAACGGCCCTGTGCATCTGGAATTGCTTTACGTGGCTTTTCCACAGAGGAACCGAGAGAGGCAAACCTTGACTTCCTCGACTGGGGTGATGGGTGCCCAGGGATTCCTTATTCTAGTCTCTCTTTTGGGGGGGTATGTTAAATTTTTCATAAGAAAAGTGAAGGAAATGAGAACATTTTGATTTGTCTAAGTCCTACTGTTACACAAGCCCGTAGCATGCTGGGGCTCCTTCTGGCAGACCCCCTCCCGAGCCGCCGGGGCTCGCGGCCCGAGCCTGCCCACTCACATGGTCCTTCCTCCAAATTCACGGCAAAGAGGAGACGCAAGGTGTTCTTGATTTAAACAAGAGCAGTCGGCAGCTTAAACACATCTACATGCCGGGGACAGGCAACGTGTTTCTCTTGGTCGTAGGGATGCCCGCCTTGTTTCTGGCCTCACCTGCCCCCTGCCTGCCCCCCGCCTACCCCCCCGCCTGCCTCCTGCCTGCTCCGCCTGCCCCCCGCCTGCCCCCCCGCCTGCCCCCC
>NW_022589782.1:3051269-3302993 GCF_004348235.1 Phoca vitulina | reverse complement strand
CGACGGTGAATTTTATCTTGTGTATTTTTTGCCACGATAAACATATATATCGAATTTATCTAAACCCTGACATGTAGGAAAACATTCATAAGGTTGAAATTAAAGCCAGGAAGTTGAGATGAAGAGAGACAGAAGCCAATAGGTCTGATTCTGAGGCGTCCACCAACAGGGCCAAGGAAACGTACCCAACCTCTCGGCCTCAACTGCAGGATGGCGATGACAAAGATATCTAAATCACAGATCCGTTTCGAGGGTTAAACAAGGTGCTATTTATAAAGTGCTTATAAGTGCTGTACACAGAGGAGACAGTGCACGGCACGAGTACGTATAAGCCCGATCTCGAAGGAGGTGCTTTGGAAAAAAGTGGGCTCAGTGCCCAAAATGTTCATTTGAAGTACTGATCCATCATGAATTATAATTTCTTTTACAGGCACAGGTAGGTGATCTTTTAAAAAGAGCAGGAGATCGGGAGAGGACAGGCATGTGTGAATATGCATGCACACGCACGGACAGGTTTCTGGGGAGCCGAGGGTTATCTGGCACCAACCTTATCACGCACCTCGGAACACCAGATATACTCAAGTGGATTAGCCCAACAGTACACAGAAAGGAAATTGCTAGTGTATAAGTCTGTATTTGCATAGGATTTAGAGTTTGCACCGATTAAGTCCTTACAGCCACAGGTTAATGAAGGAGCGGATGTGAATGAGATTTTAAAGGTACGAATCTCTGCACATGCAGAAAAAGAGCACAACGATTATTTATTTCTAAACAGTCACAGTTACACTCATTTCTCACCAAGGTACCCATTACCACTAGTAATGTCAAAATGGCAAACTATATCTTCAAGTCTCCCCCCTCCGGCCCTAACAGATTGAGGTTTGCACACGGAATGATTGCTGTCTAAGATGTTCATTCGGAGTTTTGCACAAGAATGATCGGGGAATAACGGGCACAGAGAGTGCATTTTCTCTGCACAAGCCACTCCCTGTGCCTCGGGAGACCCCGTGGCCCCGTTCTCCCCTCCACTGCCTCCCACCCATCCACACACTCATTCCACAGATACTGAAGTGCTCACTTTTTGCTTGGGCCCTGTTCCACCCATTGGGGAATCAGGTGAGATTTCTGTTCAGATGAGCAATTCATAGTCTAAGGGTAGGGGGTGGAGGCAGATCAATGAGGTCATTCCTCCCTTTCAGACTCCTCTTGACCTCACTCCTGCACTCCAGCAAGAGATGCTTGCTTCCACCAATGGACTTTCTGAGCACTCCTTCGCATTTACCTGTCCACATCACTGGGCCCTCGAGTTTTCAAGAGTTCAATAAATATCTATTGATGTGACCCATCTTCCCATCCATCCATCTCCCCTCCCTCCCTCCCTCCTTTCCTTCCTTCCATCTCCCTATCCACCCATCGCCCCATCCATCCATCTCCCCTTCCTTCCTTCCTTCCTTTCCTTCCATCCATCTCCCCATCCACCCATCCATCCACCTCCCCATCCATCCACCTCCCCTTCCTTCCTTCCTTTCATCTCCCTATCCACCCATCTCCCCATCCATCCATCTCCCTTTCCTTCCTTCCTTCCTTCCATCCATCTCCCCATCCATCCATCATCCATCCATCTCCCTGTCCATCCATCTCCTCTTCCTTCCTTCCTTCCTTCCTTCCATCTATCCATCTCCCCATCCATCCATCCACCCACTTACCCTTCCTTCCTTCCTTCTATCCATCTGTCCATAATCTACCCCATCCATCCATCTATCCATGTATCTCCATAGCCCTTTGCAGGGCCTAGCACAAGCAGGCTTCTAGTAAATACCCACCACCACCATTTTATTTAGCACTTACTATGAGCAAGTCACTATTCTAAGAGCTTTAAATGTTGACTCAATTGTGCAGTGTTTTTCCTCTAAGAAGGCTGACAAGGGGCGCCTGGATGGCTTAGTCAGTTGAGCATCCGACTCTTGATTTCGGCTCAGGTCATGATGTCAGGGTCATGATATCAAGCCCCTCGGCGGGCTCTGTGCTGTGCAGAGTCTGCTTGAGATTCTCTCTCTCCCTCCCTCTACCCCTCTCCCATCTCTCTCTCTCTCAAATAAATAAAATCTTAAAAAAAATAAAAGGGTAGATAATTTTATGATGTAAAAGAGACTAAAAAAAAATATAGACTCTTTTAAAATAAATGTTGCTTAAACCATTGTAATTAAGGGACTAAGCATGAGAGGTATTCTCAGACTGTTCTGAGTGGGTCTGAACTCTTCTGGAGTAGGTTCTCTGAGTGTCTTTTGCATTAATGTTTCTGTAATGCTTTCCTGCTACCAAAGAAAAAAAAGTATTTCCTCTTCCTCTGCCGTCACCTAAAGGCCACATTTTATTTTAAGTGCTCTGTCATAGCTCCAGGAATTGTGTGAATTAAAAAAAATTTTTTTTTTAAATATTGATATAGAATCTCAACACAGAACAATTTATTTAGTGATCCGTTTACACTGAAAAATGTTGGGGGAGAGAGAGTCATAGCAAGAGAATTTCCTTCTGAGCTAACAGAAGAAAATGTTTTCGTTTTTGTTTTGCTAATTTTTCCTTGCCAAAATTAGTGCACTTGGCATTTTAGATGTCGCTTGTCATTCACTGGGCGATCTGTCTACACTAACATTTCCATCGTGGTCCTGAGTGGGTAAGAAAAGCCGGTCAGCTGTTGAAGCGTCCACTCTGTCTCCACCGCGGATTGCTTTTCTCATTTGTATTATGCTGCTAAATATCTCAATAAATCAATGATGGAGAAAAGTATCTCTCCAAATTAGGGGGAAAATAACATTACAGAACTATTAGCTATAATGAGGTTTGTGCAACTGATTTTCCACGCACTGGGATAATCCCCAGCGCCAGATTCCCATCTCAATCAACACGTGGGAGGCACGCAAGCCTTTGCATGTTCTACGGGCTGCTCTGGGGATCCGACTCAGCCAGCCCTCAGACCCCAGGTGAGGCTCGCCCCCCGCCGGGAGGCTCAGAGAACCCCAGCCAGGCTTCCCATCCCCATTCGGGGAGCTCCTACATCACCCTCCTGGGAAATCTAGGACGGGCTGGAAGAGAAGAGTCGAAATGTCTTCCAAAGCCGCATCCCTGACTGCCGGATGCCCAGTGCAAAGTCCCTTGCTGGCCCCACAGCTTTGAATGTCCTGGTTGGCCTTCAGGCTGGCCACCTCCTGATGTCTGTGGGAGGGAGGGTCCAGGGTGGGGAGTGAGCCCAAATCACATCTGTGTGTGGGGCCTGCCCCCCCGTCCCCATTCCTGGACGCTTGAGGGTACACCTGCCTGGACTCTCGCTTCCCCCTGCAAGGCAAGCCGGTGGGCTACTGCTGAGAGATGAACTTTGCACATGTTCCTAAAGGGATCCCAGTGATCACACACCCCAAGTCCCACCGGCCTCAGGGGAGGTGATGAGAAGCCACACACAGTCTGGCTCCTCAGCAGTTGGGTGTTTCTTTAAAGAATGTGAGCTCTTTGCTTTGTCTTCCCTGCCTTCTCTCTGCCCTAAACACGGGGAAGAGGCTGATAGTAAAGGTCCTTGAAAAAAGAACCCTTTTGGGGCATCTGGGTGGCTCAGTCATTAAGCGTCTGCCTTCTGCTCAGGTCATGATGCCAGGGTCCTGGGATCAAGCCCCGCATCGGGCTCCCTGCTCGGCGGGAAGCCTGCTTCTCCCTCTCCCACTCCCCCTGCTTGTGTTCCCTCTCTCGCTGTGTCTCTCTGTCAAATAAATAAATAAAATCTTTTTAAAAAAAAAAAAAAGAAAGAACTGTTTTCCCACCTAAATAGGCTTCACGGCCTCAGAGCGGACCTGCCCACAGCCGACAGAACGCGTCAGTTCCCATCTTACAGCCCTCGCCTCTCCCCCACCCGGCGGTAGGAGGCACATCGCTCCCAGACCATGTCCTAATAAACCTGGAAACATGAACACCTCTCTTCCGAATTGAGATGGAGCCTGGCTCGGGCACATCTGCGGGTCGCTCAATTTATCCCTCCAACGCCCGGAACCGAGCTGCGTGCCGCAGGTACTCAGACAGACGCCAGGCCGACACAAAAGTTTGATTTCACGGACAATTAAACAGGGTCTCCAGGCTGAATGAAACTGTCACTCACGGGCCCCAGATTTCTGGTTCCACTAACCAACGACGTGACTGTCAGCTTGCAGCTCGGAGAGAAGGGAGGCCTGTCAGCTGTTTGTTTCTTAAACACTGCCTTTTCTCTTTGCGGCGGTGGTCAGTCTCAGTCCGAAATCTAACTGAAGCACGTGGGGCTCAAACACGAGGCTAAACACCTTTGAGGATAAAAAAAAATCAACTTTTATCTAATCTGGCTGAAGGCAGGAGACAGATGAGGTGAAGGCCTAGAAGCAAAGGATGTGCGTGCCCCGAAGACGGCCGGCGTGGGCGGGTGTGAGGAGGGTCGCCAGGCCCGGGAGGGTCGGACCTGCAGCAGCGGCCCGCCTGCCGCATTTGCCGACTTGGGGATTTCCACGGATTTTAAACCTTTGGAAAAAGGCTGATTTTCTTCTTTGTTCAACCGAAAAGTCCCAGGGCCGAAGACCAAAAATGAACAGAATGAGCGGGGAGGGAGCTGGGAGACGCGGACGCGGGTTTGGGGGGGCTCGCGATCAGGGCCGGGGACTGGGCCCTGTCCTCCAGCTGACTAGCTCTCAGCTCTGGGCTAACGACACTGTTTGTGAAAAAGGCCGCCTGCACCGGGTACGTCCTAAATATGAATTTCATGGCTGCTTCGGAGAGGAAAATACATTTATGGTTCCTTTATGCCATTCCAGTGTATTGTGTAAATATGTAAATTCGGTTTCGTGATCTACACAATAAAATGCCTTGGGATAATTTGTGTAAATAAATCATCTGCATAAGCCCACTGCCTTCCAGGGAACTTGGCGACACTGACTCGGAGGAAACGTACGCACAACCAGAGACATGCATCTTTGGCGAGGCTGCTCTTGGGTCCGCGCCCACTGACCGTCCTTCCCAGGAATAAAGAGTCTGTGTTCCAGCCCGAGATGCTAATCTCATAGCTGCTGCTGGGTTGTCTGCACGTCAGGGCAGCAATGGGGCGATCCCGCAGAATTTGCAAGGGGTTACGGTGAGGATGCAGAAGAGGAAGGGGTTGCATTGCCACCTGTCCCCACCTGCCCCCACCTGCCCCAGCCCACTGGCCACCTCGTGGCACCAGCCACCAAGCTGACGAGCTGCCTGCCTCCCGGGTGCAAGATGGAGATTTGGCTGGGTGGGAAGACGGCAGGCCGAGCAGACGCAGGGGGCTCTGGGGGCCACCTAGTGCAAAGTGGCTCAGGCTCCCCAGACACCCTGTGGCAAGGGACCCGCGGGTGCCAGATGGACTCCGCCAAAAATAGGGCCTCCTCATGAAAACCTGGGCCCATCTCCCAGACCCCCGCTCCCTTCAAAATACTCGCCTGTCTGGAGAAAGTCTTGCCAGAGAGCTTTGGTGGAGAAAATAAGATAGAGCGTTTAATGTTTTGTGTAATGAGGCCTGTAATAGATGACAGCTGAGATCCAAAGCCCTAAGGCACCAGCAAGGTGTTTAAATATTGACAATCCATAAAAGCATTTCATTTGCCTCTGAGTTGCTGCGGGCCTGCGTCACGGGAGGGAGGAGGCACCCTTCTGCGGGGAGACGGCGAGCCCCGCGGCCGCTCTGGTTTGCTCCACGATCTGAAAGGGGACCACGGTCTCAGAACAGAGCGGAGGCAAATCATCGCTCATTGAATAAAACAGCGTCTTGCAGGTCAGCATCCTGTCACGTCTTAGTCCCCGGGGGCCGGTTTCCTCTTTGCGGCACCAACTGGCGGAGCTCGGGGTCCTGCTGATCTCAGGAGGCATCCGGCCAGCCGAGGCCCTCGGGGCGCGGTGCGAGACCTGGGCCGGTGTCCCAGGTAGCTCATCCTCACACCGTCGTCCGGACTCCCCAAAGCTGCCCTTCTTCCAACAGGCCACCTGCTTCCTTCCTTACGGTGGATGGATGCGATTCTGATGACCCAATGAGAAGCCCAAGAATCAATACTTTCTCTTTGCTCAGAAAGTGCCGGAATGTGCTCTCCACTGCTAGGATTCCGAGCCCACACACCCGTGTGTGGCCGCTGACGTGGTCCATTCCCCACGGCTGATCTCTGACACGAAGATGCTCCTTCCAAAGATGCGCTGTTGCACTTGATTGATCAGGATGCCATCCGTGGGATACATGTATATATATTTTTTTTAAATCTTAAGCTGAGCTTTTGATTTTGAGGTAATTGTAAATAGAACCGCATGCAGTTATGGGAAATGATGCAGAGAGAAACCGAGTGTCCTTTAACTGGTGTCCGCCAACGGGATCATCTTGCAAAACAGTAGCAGAGCATGGCAGCCGGGAAGTGTCGCTGACACGGAGCGTTCCCGTCACCCCAGGGACCCCACTGCGGTCCTCACAGCCACGCATCAGGGGGGCGGGTCTTAACACTAGTCGGGAGCAAGCCCTCGGCAGAAGGAGAGGAGTTGGCAGGGGTCCTCTGTGTGTGCGTGTCCTCTAGCGCAAGGCCTCTTACCTTTCCTTGGGGCCACAGCCCCCTTTGGCAATCTGCTGACTCGAAGGGACACCTTCTCGGGATGGCTTTAGATGCATAAAATGTGAGGGGAAGGCAGTTCTGCCCTAAAGCCTGCAGGAACCTAGAGGTGACTGGAGATTCCCGGCAGCCCCGTCTCCCAGGTCTGTGGTCCGTGTGGGTCACACGTGGTTTTCGTTGGGTTACGTGTTGGCCTACGTGGTTCTCTGGAAGACGGGGTGCACAGACTTGGGTTTCAGGGAGCACCGCGATGCCAGGGCCACACTGGGTGACAAGGCCCACGCAGCATTCGGACGACAAGGGCAGCCCTGTTGGGAGGCCCCACGCGGCCGGGATGGATGGGAAGCAGAGTGATTTCTGTTGCTCGCAACTCCACAGGTTCTGCAGCTACGTACGTGGTCTCTTACCTACCGTGGGGGGTTGAATTGTGTCCCCTCAAAATTCACGCATTCAAGGTCTGATCCGCCATGTCTCAGCGTGTGACCTTATTTGGAAATAGGGTCTTTGCGGATGTAGTTAGTCAAGACGAGGTCTTGAGGGGAGGCCCTAACCCAGTATGACTGGTGTCCTCATAAAAAGGAGGCATTTGGGCACAGGGAGAGGCAGGGATGGGGGTGACGCCTCCACAAGCCAAGGAACGCCCAAGACTGAGGGCAAACCACTCGGGAGAGAGGGAGACAGGCCCGCACAGACCCTCCCTCACACCTCAGAGGACCCACCCTGCCACGCCCTGCCCTTGGACGCCCAGCCTCCGGGCGGAGGCAGGACACGCACGTGGGTGAAGCTGCCCAGTGTGGGGTCCATGGTTACCGCAGTCACAGTAAACAAACACACCTGTGTTTATGAGGGAAGGAAATGCTGAATTTCAGTTAGGAGTCAGTGATGTCCAGGGATCTCCCAGAGTCTCTCAGGAGCCCCTTGCTGGGCCTGAAAGCGCACAAAGCAAGCTTTGCAATGAATGCTCTCCCTAGATTTGGGGAGAAAAGCGTCGAGTTGCTTCCTTGGGGTCAGTGCGGCCTCCGCGGCCCTTGGCTGGGCCCAGATCTCACCGGGCCCGTATTCAAAGCTCCTGCAGTCTCGGAAAGTGCTGGGGAATCGATGTCCTCAGCAGACAGCCTGCTGTGTGCTCTCGGGGCCGCCTGATTTCAGAGGGACGGGGCAGGGACCCAGTGGCCGCAGAAGGCCCGTACCGATTTGTGAGCCCCGCTTCCAGAACGGACTGAGTGCCTTGCTCAACCACAAGCTCCTAGGACCCCTCGGGCTGACGCGCTGAACGTGCTAATGCTTGAGCCAAAGAACTTTTCATATCACCTTTAACGGATGCTGTTTTGTCTCAGGCACCAGATTGTCTACTTAGGAGTTACTAGGAGGTGCTTGTAACTAGTGATCTCTCAAAAGCAGTTTGGTGGGCAGTCTGTCTGACTCAGTGACGAGTATGACACGGCGGGCCTTCCTCTCGGCCCAGCGGCTCCTGAACTGTCCAACTACGGTGATGCCCAGCGCCGTGGGCAGGCTCTGGTGGTGGGCTTTCGGGCAGGCAGCCCCGCACACCGTGGATTTTCATGCTCAGATAGTCACGATTAGATGTGCCACCCTCTGAAGGTCACGGAGGACGTGCGCAGTATTCTCTGCATTTCGTGACACCCCCTAGCTCCCAGGAGTAATAGCCGGCTCATTGCAGAACTAGATTTTCCAATAAGGCCCATGCTTAGTTATTACCGTTGAATGGGAGGAAGGGAGCGAAAACCCTCTTAGGACAGACAGGGTAGAGAATGGACCTCAGACCTCATTCTCAGGAGCCTAAAGATGGGATGATGTGTGGGCCTCACTGTGAACAAGAATCTTCATCGTGATCAGAAAGGAGCAGGACTCTGTCTGGGTGCAAAGATGAAGAGCCCAAAATGAGCCTCTAGAAACACTCTTGGATCCTACTGATGAGTTGGAAGTATCTGCAAGTGTCCCTAAGTTTGCATGTACTTGTTTCTGAGGATGACAATGACCACACCCCTAGGGATGCATACTGTGGTGAAACATGGAGAATCTAGGCCCGCAAGGTGACGAAGGAGAGGGAGAGACGCACATAACGTTTCATCGAGTTGCCCTCATCTCTGTATCGTTAGGGAAAGGCTGAGAGGAGGCTGAGGGCTCTGACTCTCAGACTCTCGGCTTGGCAGGTGCTGCAGCCCCGCCCCTTACCTGAGGGCCTGGCCTCGATGACGTAGCCGGTGGTGGGCGTCCTGCCCGCGTTTCCCTCGATCCACTGCAGGGTCAGTTCAGAGGCGGATTTGGTGACCAAGACATCTCTGGGGGACCCCGGGGAGCCTGTGGGATAAAAGAGACAGGGGCGGGTAGAGACTGGCACTCGGGAGGCTCCTCATCCCACAGGTGGGGCCAGCCCTGCCCAGGCTCAGTCTACTCCTCCAGGCAGGTGGCTTAGCCTTGCCCGGTCACACTCTGCTCATCCCAGACGTGGGAAGGCTACACTGGCCTCATGGGTTGGCCAGACGTGAACAGAGATGAGCCAGGCAACGGGCCCAGGACTGCGCCTGGCACGCAGTGGGCCCTCTGGGAACCTGGATTCTGCCACTCTCACCTTGCCAAGGATTTAAAAAAAAATGCCAAAATAGTTTAAGTGGGAAGCTACAGGGCTCCTCGGCATGATGTGAGCACTTCAAAATTTCTTGTGTACCTTATTTCAAAAACTGCACTTGTGGGGGGAATCTGGGTAGCACAATTGTTGGGCAGCTGACTCTTGTTTTCGGCTCAGGTCATGATCTCAGAGTCGTGAGGTCGAGCCCTAAGTCGGGCTCCACGCTCAATGGTGAGTCTGCTTGGGTTTCTCTCTCGCTCTCCCTCTGCCCCCCACAAAAATAAATAAATAAACCTTTAAAAAACTCACTTGTTTTCTCCTAAGCTTTTCCAGAAAACAGCCCCAAACGTTACATGTTTAACACCTAAGAACTTGCTCATCTCTGTTTAACAAGCCCGTCCGGGGAAGTTGGTGCTAGCACGTGCTTTTGCAGACACCCATGCTGCCAGAAGGCTTCTGCGTTTCTGCCCGCTCTGGGTGGGCCACAGCCGCTTGGCCTGCGGCGGGGACGGGCCCCTGACTGGCACGGCCCCGGGCACGGGGCCCTTGGCGGAGCTCCACTTACCCTCGGCTGGCCCGGCCGTGACATTGGCTTGCAGCTCGGGCCCGTAGGCAATGGTCCGCGCCTGCACGCGGAAGAAGTAGGTGACTCCCTTGGTGAGATCGCGCACCTTCAGCCAGCGCTGCCCGTTCCCCTTCACGTCCACCGTCACCACCTTGCTCACCCCTGCAACCACCGAGAGCAAAGGCCGGGAGGGGGCCGGGGTCAGAAGAGCCATGGCATCACCTACTTCGCCGTGACGACAGCGATGAAGTCCCCGGCTCGCTAAGGAAGTATTTCTTACAATTGGGAGGAGTTTAAGTGGTGGTAATAGGCAATTTTCAACACAGATAAGTGTAATGAGTGTTCGAGTCTGATACGTGGTGCTGGCAAAGGGAAGAGCCAGCCTCACGGTGCGACGCCGGGAGGTGGCCCACGCGTCCTGCCTCGTGCGGGGAGGCCCCCCCGTCCTCCCGCGCCCGGGTCAGGCCCCCCTCCCGCGGGCTCTGAGCTGCACCAGGCTCTGTGTCGCTTGCGTAGGTGACCTGGAGCTTCCCGACTCCAGAGAAGAGAACAGGGAAGAAGATGCAGGAGATTTCATTTCAGCTACAAGATGGGCTTCCCCCTAGAGGGGTCTCCAGCCCGACTGGGTTGCCCAACCTGTGGCCTAAAGGCCCCCAAACCACTCATGAGAACGTGATCCTTGGACCCTGAAGCAGGACAAAGAAAGACCATCACTGCAAATATCGATGCCCCGATTCGGAGAACTATGAGGACAGACAACAGTTCGCTTACATAAACGAAGTGAACGTGTGGTTGGTTGTATTACATGGAAGGAGAAAACTAAGATTTAACATTTGGGGGGAAGACGCATGGTGAAAATTATACAAATGCAGCATTTTCCAGGACAGAACTGGGGCTCTCTGGTTAAATAAGTTTGAAGATGTTGTGCCCTCACCTCGCATGGCTCAAGAAAGGGGTTTCAGGATGACGGTTTGCATGCACAAAGACCATCATCAGCAAACAGATGGGGTCTTCTTCAATATAAAGTTATTCTGGATAGCAACCCTCTTTTTTTTAATTAAAAAATGCCTTCCTTTTCCCCAGAGCAGAAACAAACCCATGTACAGATTTTGTGAATTCCATCCCACTAGGAGGTAGAGCTAGTCCGACCTCCCCTGCATCTCAACTATGTCAGAATCTTATTTATTTAGTCAATTTTTAAACCGTGCCCTGCACTACAAAGCCCTGGGGTGCAATCACATAAAATACTACCGTTTAAAACATTTAAAAAAACATAAAAGTAAAATCCGTTCCCCCAGAATGTGGCTCAGGCTCCGCGTGGCTTGGTTCTCTCCACCGTGACCAGGGGACTGGCCCAGGGAGGTGAGGGATGAGCCAGGCCCGTCTTCTCGATGGAGTGACCCCGGGGCCTGCTGGCAGGGGGAGGCTGCCGGGCTCTCTGCTCCCTTGGCCTGGGCCGATGAGCGGCTGGCCGGCCCGGAGTCTGCCCGCGTGTAACCCAGGCGCCGCCCAGGGCTAGCAGAATCACTACCGGGCGACATCACCGTTTTACAGCTTCTCCCCAGCTTGACCACGCACATGTGTATAAGCACACATGTCATGTCTTCGGCAATCCTCACAAGAGGGCCGGCCGGCATTACTGCAGAGTTCACATGATGCTAGCCCCCCAGGAAAGATGACTGATGTTTTCACTACATTTGTAACTCCATCTCTGGGAAACGTAGAGGTTCTCTGAGGCATCAGGAAGAACTGGAAATCGTTCAGAGACCCACTTGCTACTTTCATGATTCCCTGTTGGAAATCTGGAGCCAACGTGAAGGGGGCAGGGGTTGGGTTTCTCTAAGAGACCCCCACTCTAGAGGTTTGCACACTGAGCAGGTTGGCCGGCCGCTGCCCTAGGGGAGGGGACACAACGAAGACTTCTTGGAGCCACAAGAGGAGCCCCCCCATCCCGCCCACCCCTCGAGAGACGGATCTGGGTGTGGAGGTGGGACAGCGAGGGCTGGACGAGCCCGCCGGAAATGCTGGGCAGTCACACCTCAGCAAGGCACAGGACGATGCGCTGCGTTTGTCCATCACTGCCTTCTGTTCAGCCCCCATGGCCTCATCCCTGAGCGTCTGGTCCCTTCACTATATAACAGCACACACCGTCCTACGTGCAACTGAAAGTTCCCCTCGCCAGCCCCAGGTCAAAACGCCCCAAAGGGCCTACATGCAGAGAGAGTCCACGGCAAGTCTCTCCTGCTCCGAGCTTCTGCCCTTTCCTGGCCTGTGTTCTCTTCGGGGCTGGAAGGGGTCAGGACTAGTGTCCTCTGTCGGGCCAAGCCAGGGGCTCTGGCAGATGCCGTCAGACCAGGCAGGCACACGGTGGGATCCTGCAAAGTGACACTGATGTTAGAGGTGAGCAGGGACACCCCCAGAAGGTCACAGGGTCAACCAGGGCAGGGCTGGTGAGTCTGCTCCTCAGGAAGAGGCTATGTGCTGGTGGCCAGAGAAGCGGGAGGATGTGGGAAGGACATGGGGGACCCATGGCCGGCCTCACCCCCGGCTGGAGCGGGGACAATGCTGCTTCGGGATGAGGTCTGCAGTTGAAACGAAGGACCCTCTGACTCGCGGAGAGCCTGGAGCTCAGCGGCAGCTTCAATGTTTCCCGTCACCAGCCCCAGGCCTGGATCAGCCGCGCGACGATGAGCAGGAATCAGTGAGTCTGGGATGCGCCCAAGCCACCAACACGGTCCAAGTTTGGGGGTCTGGACGGTTTGCTCTAAGCGGCAGGGGACCTGAGGAAGCTGTGCGCCCTGAGAGTCTGGAGAAATGCATAAGGTGCTGAGCAAAAGCACTTTCTCCTGCCCTGATTTCAAAGCGTATCACGCTCACTGCCGAAGCCAGGAAGATCCAGGTGGGCAGAACCAGCCCTCCCGACAGACAGAAGAGATGATGCCGGTGACGGGCGAGAGGCGAAATGGTGTCACCGAGTGACCCCACCTGTTGTCACTCCAGGGGGAACGGGAAGAACAGGTGGCCATGAAACGCTTCAATGACCGCTCCACATGCTTCTCTCCATGGCGTTCCTGGCGTGTTTACTTGCAGAAACGCAAGTGCTCCAGATGTTTCCCACCGCGGTGGCTCTCGAATCAGCCTGCCCAGGTTCAAACCCCACGCGCGTCCGCATTCCCCACCTGCAGCCCCGGGCGGCCGTCTCAAGGGCTCGAAGCCCCATTTCTTGTGAGACGTGAGTAAAAGCGGCCCCCACACCGCGCAGCCTGTGAGGACGCGGACGAGTGTGCGTAGGTGCTTCGCACGGGCCTGGTCTGTAGAGAGCTGCGTCATCCCACCTACGATCGCGGACATGCACGTGGGGCCGTGCTTACAGGGAGCACCAAGGAAGCCGCGTGTCAGCTGCGCATGAGGCACCGGAGTGTCTCACTGCGTTGTGTGAATGATGCCACGGTTCCCGTGGTCACGGGACCACACCCCCGACCGCACCAGGGAAACCGCATGCAGGATTATGTCCCTGGAAGGTGCGGTGAGGCCGTGGGGACAGACGCCTGGCAAGCCAGCAGGACTCCTGGACGTCGGGACCACGGAGCGCGGGGGGTGAAGAAGCAGGGCCGCCGTGGCCCACCACCAGTCAGGGACGATGGCCATGGTCTTGCTTCGACAGCAAGTGCTTTTTACAAGACCAGGGGAGCCGGCCTGGACGCCAGGCCCAGAGGTGCCCGCCACGGAGTTTCTAGAGATTCTACAAACCCTTTCCTGCACTTATCTGAGGAAGCACGGGAAGACTCACTGTCTCGATGAGGAGGGACTCCAAGGTCGCTCGGGACCGCCAATCCTGGCAATCCTTCCTCCGTGCGTGGCTAACAGCGTCTGCAGCGTGGGCTCCCGGAACCCGCGTGTGCGCACGTGTGTGCACGCCTGGCAGTGTGCACAGATGGCACCGGGCAGCGGACGGACGGTGCCCAGGGGCGCTCTGCGCTTTGTGCATGCGGAACGAGCACTCACAGATGCCTGGCTCCTTCTGGGCCTGTGCTGCAGGGACCCCAACCCCGCCGCGCCCCGACCCCCTGGTCCCCAGACAGGCACCCGGTCCTGAAGAGAACACGGCAGCAGGACAGCCGGTGCCGCGCCCTCCACCATTTCCCGAACTCTGCGCCTGCCCGACCTCTGCGGGTATTTGCCAAAGCGTGTCAATGTCTGAGACCCTTTCTTCCTGCACAGTTTTACATCTCTGATTTGGGATTGATGATGCAAACGTATTGGGCCGCGGTTTACTGCAAGCATTTTTTCTTTGCTAGCACTTCATAAAATAACAATGAATCTTACAGTTAATAATGGCATTTTAGATTCAATGACATAAAATCTAGTGCTTAAATTTTCTTCCAATCAACCCCGTTTTACTTGAATGTACTTATTTTAAAAGGAAACTTTTATCACGGCTTTAAATGGAGTGCCAGTATTATTTGATGTGTTGGTTATATTTTTCCGTCCTAGACATTAAATAATCTATAATGTTTACAGTCTGGCTGTGTGTCCTACCAGGGGAGCCTGCCCTGGGCTTGTCCCCCTTCTCTGACATGGTGTTGGGCACATGGTGGGTGAGGAAGAATGTCTATGGAGCCCTCCAAGAGCACGTCAGCTGTGAGTGGGGAGGAGGGACGGGTAAGCGAGAAATTACCCCAGCGCCAGAGGGATAACCCAGCAGGGGCGGAGCAGTGCTGCCGAGTGGCCCAGCCCACGCACACTCCCGTCACTGCCCCCTCCCCACGCGGTGCACAGTCTCCCCTGCAAACGCACGCAGCCCCTGTCCCCACTTCTCACCCCCAGGCCCCTAGCTCCAAGCCCCTTGCCAGGTGCCGCGGTCGCCGCTGGTCTCCCCAGGCCCAAACCTCTGTGCCGGGCCGCAACCCCTTCTCCCCAGAAGCTTCTGTATCTTCTCTTCCCATCGATAATTCATCTTCATGCCTTTGTCACTGTGTCTCTCAGGCTCCTCTGTGTGTAAACATTTCTGCTGCTCTTCTTGGAGGGTCTGTGCTTCTTCTGATTGATCCTTGGAAGTGTGGAGCTGATCAATAAATCTTTTCATTCCATGGCGTTGAGACTGTGGTTGTAGCCAGAGAGGCCCTGGTCTGTGTGAGCCAGACCCTCTCAGGGCCCTGCAGCCACGGCCCTTGTGACCTGGCCCTTGTGACCCGGCCCTGGTGACCCAGCTCTCGTGACCCGGCCCTGGTGACCTGACCCTGGTGACCCGACCCTGGTGACCTGGCCCTCGTGACCTGGCCCTCATAACCCTGCCCTGGTGACCTGGCCTTTGTGACCTGGCCTGCCGCTCTCGCACGACCTCCTCCCCACTCCTCAGGCTTGGCCTCAGGACCCCGAGCCCGACCCTGAGCGGCCCATGCGCTGCTGAACTTCCCCAGGGCTGGGGGCTCGGCACGCCTAGGTCCTCGAGACACTGGTCACCATCACATCGTGGATTGTTTGTGGGCGTGTTGCTTCTCTCCTTGCTGGAATACAGACTCACGGATTCAGGGAAGCAAGGATCGTGATGAACAGTTCGGTGAAGGTCCCTGCTTCCCTGGATCTATAGACTCCAGCATCTAGAACAGCACTTGGCATGCAGCAGGAGCTTAATAAAGACTCGAGGGAATGAATGCATGAAGGGTGTCACTAGAGAAATCTCTGAGGACGCTGGACGGTCACCACCTCTCCTAGGATGCCCATGGAACATGATGGGCCTACGTTCTCTGTGTGGTTCTAACAAGTGGTGCCCACAGGACACAGCAGAAACAGGAGAGAAATGTCTTGGGTCAAAGGGAGAAAGGTCAAAGAGTGTCCTGTTGCAAGCCGGCCGGGGGAGGGCTGTGTTGGAGCCCAGGGCGCGGACCTTCTGGTCCTGGCCCCGCGATGGCTCACAGGCCTCTTGCGGACTGGGGAGTGGCTTGCGCGCCCGTGAGGTTGGCTTTCCCTGCTGCCCCCCTCGGGCCTCACCTTGGACGGGTGCTAAGGGCTCGTAGACCACTCGGTAGCCCTGCAGGACGCCGTTGGCCGCCGCCGGTTCGCCCCACGAGACATTAAGCGTGGTAGAGGTTATTTCTGAGAACGCCAAAAAGCTGGGGGTCCCAGGAGCTGGAGGAACAGAGCGTAATGGGACTTTCAGTCAAGCTCCTTTATGGATCATTTACGTACACGTCTATGCCTCCACATCGAATAAAAGTGTTATTAGATGTTATTTTCAACTCAGTAAAAGTCTCCATGCTCTGGGATGAAAGAAGATTTATTGACTGTCTCTGAACTTGCCCAGATCCATCAGACACCTGGACCCTCTCGAGAAGAGCAGAGAAAACGATGGGGTTTAAACACAAAGGAGCCTGAAAGACGCAGTGACAAAGGCACAAAGATGAATAACTGATAGAGGCGAAGAATGAAAGGCGGACGGCTTCATTTCCCAGCGCGGAACCCTGCTGGAGGCCCCGCCCCCTCTCCTCCCTGGCCTGTGGGTATGTGTGGGAGGCCCTCTTGGGCTCCACCTGGGGCTGGAGAGAGGGGGCCCCAGCGAGCCACCCTGGGTGGGAGAAGCTGCCTGTGGCCGTGGAGGGCCAGGCATGTGGTCAGGGAGCAGAGCCTGCTCACCGCCCCCTGGCCTGGGCTCCGTGTGGGGGTCGGTGCCCGGGACTGACCCCCGGAATCAGCACCATGCGTCCTCCCAGCTGTGCTCCCTTCAGTCACCCCGTGACCTGCCAGGTGCCTGGTGCCCTGGGGAGGAACAGGTGACCCAGCTAGGATTCCAGAAACGGCCCCTCCCCAGCTGCTGGATGAGGCCCCCGGGAAGCTGCCCTTGCAAGCTGGTCAGTCATCTTGTGGGAAGGACGCATGATGCTAGGGAGTCCCCGTCCCCAGGAGATGAAGCACCTAGGGGGGTTCACTGGTTGAACCCACTGACTTCCCGGGAGCCCTGAGCGAGACAGATCTCCCTGGCTTTCCTGGCTTTGCACTTCCTGGGTCCCATGAACGAAGTGCCTCTCAGAGATCCCCAGGACCAGTGCTAAGCTGCATTCCCTGGGAATTCCTGACCACCTCCTAAGTTCTCCAGGCTGCTGGGAAGCTGAGAGGCACAGGAGAGTGAGCCTCGTGCTGGAAACACTCCGTGTGTGGGGGGGGGGGCGGCAGGCAGGGTGACGTCTGGTCTCGCAGTGCTCTTGGGCCTGGCTGGTGGCAAGAGTCTGAGAGGCGGTGGCGAGCCGTTCCGTGTGGTCTGTGACCCCAGAAACCCGGGAAGTGCCCGATACTGTGGCCTGGACTCCATGCACAGGTGCTCGTCCCCCAGGGGTGTGGACATGCCGGGGCCAAGACCCCAGTAAGAAGCTCCCTGAGGGAACTGGAAGGAGGCCTGGGTGCAGATGCAGAGCCCGCCTGCCCTCCGCGACCCTGGAGCGTCTACGCTCACAGCCACCTCGTGGGTACCGGGGGCCGCCACGCAGCAGGCTGAGGCCAGGCCCTGGGGGAAGCGAGTGAATCGGACCCAGGCCTCTGCAGGAATGGCTCGGCACACGACGGGGTGGGACAGGGCAGGCTGAGCAGTGAGCTGTGGGGACAGAGAGCAGGGCCCGCTTGTTCAGCTGGGCTCACGGGCGACTGCAGGGCCACCAGGCCTGTGGCTGGCAGAGGGGGCCCAGCAGAAGACTGTGGGGAGGAAACACGCCGCTCTCCTACCGGCCTGATGCGTGCGCCCCTGCCTGGGGTCGCTCTGCGGCCCGTCCCCGGCGGCGTTGAAGGCGGAGACGCTGACCAGGTACGGGGTGTGGCTGGTCAGGTTCTTCAGCTTCACCACCGTCTCCGGCAGGAACAGCACCTTCATCTTCTCCGTTTCGTTCTGGCTGTCTGCCTCCCAGTAGTAAACCTGTTGGGAAGAGCCAGAGGTCAGAGGCGGGCCGTGGGGACGGGGTGGCAGCCCCGTTTCAGAGCTCGTTCAGGGGAGGTGGCCCAGCCAGTGCAGGGTGAGGCGGGACTGTGGGCCCGAGCACGAAGCCCCTGGGTCAGGCCCCGCTGCGGCTGGGAAGGCCGAGAGCCGGGGGGAGGGAAGTCAGTGCGGGGGGGAGGGGGGTCCTCGGCTGCTAATACAGTTTGGGAAGCCAATAATCTGCATTTCTGAGTTGTTCTTCTGGAATTTGGGCTTTGCCTAACAGAACACGGAACGTGGCACTTTCCTCCAGCTCCCTGTGAATGCCTTTTCCTTTCCAGAGCTTGGTGCTTTGATTTACGGCCTCTGTCCTGTCCCTCAGTCTTCTGGACAGAAGGAGACCGACCCTATCCACCCCTGCTCCAGCCTGTGCAGAGAACCCGGGCCTCTGCCCTGCGCTCCCACGGCAGGCCGACACGTGAGTCTTCAATCCACGGGGCACCAAAAATAACCCGGGGAAGAACCACGTCGGGCTCAGCACTGTGGGGGAAGGCCCTGTGCTTCTCCCAGATTTATTTCCCCTCACCCAGCTTTTATGTGCTCGTGGACGGGCTGGAGGAGGTTTCCAGGATCACTTCCCTGGACAGCGGGCCGAGGACGGCCGCCCCGCCCCAGTGCCAGCCGGGCTGCCCTAAGACAGCACCCACCCGTGGACCCACCTTGGCTCCGTGGGCCGCAACCCAGCCAGGCCATTCATGCAGAGAGCCGGGGCCCGCTTCCCACCTCCCGCGGGGGCCCTCCGTCCAGCACCGCTGGCATGTACCCGGACCGTGAGCACAGCTGACCTGCGCCGGCCAGACGCGGTCCAGCTTCTGTTCTCCCGACTGCACAGCCGATCCTGCGCTTGCACAGGCCTTACTAACTTGAGATCAATATCCAAGTTCAATGTCTTTATCATTAAGGAAATTAGAAAACGTATTTTGGACATACATAAATAGCATCTTGCCTCCAAGCTCACAAGACTTCCCACTAGCTCATTAATCACTGTAACAGCCCTGCTGCGGAGGAAGGTATTTATTTTCATAAAACACCGACAAAAATCATTTTTAAATGGGCATTTAATTGGCCCAATAGTCATCAGGGCAGGCTGGCCGCAGAAGCTGATGACCGCCCGTCCTGGGCCTGCAGCAGGAGAGGCATTCAGGGGGAGTTTGCCGGGGACAGCCCGGTTTAGCTGGTCCTTCTGAGTTCTCTGCACGGAAGTGGCCTTGCAGACGGGCGTGGGGGGCTTCCTGCCCCCCCAGATGAACCCACTCTGGGTAATCACTCAACGGCCCGCTGCCTTTCTTTGGCCCCATCTCCGGAATGGTTAACTAATGTGAAATCGTAAGATTTTAGTGTGGTGGTTCTCAAAGTGGGCTTCCTAGGAACCACACCCCTGGGGGAACTTGTTAGAAATGCAAATTCTTGGGCCCCTCCAGCCCGGACCTCACGAAATATTCAATAGAAACCCAAGGGCAGAGCTGGGCTGGAGAGCCTGTTCTCTTCAGCCCGCTCTGTTTTATTGTCAGCAGAGATACTGGAGGCCCCCAGAGCGGGTGCAGGGGCAGAAAGGGGTCCTGGCCGGGCCTGGGAGGGACGGAATCCTGGGCACCAGGCCCCCACCCCCAGGCCGGGAGGCAAGGTCAGGCTAAGCCCGCTCCAGCCGCTCAGTATCGCCCGTGGCTCTCCGGGCAGACGGTCGGCTGTCTGCCGGCAGGACATGGAGTGTGGCCGGGGTTCCAGCAAAGCCCTCGGGAACTCTGGGGATCGAGGCCACTTATCCCGGCCTACAGGTGACCTGGAAGGAAGAGCCAAACCATGCGAGAGAGCATTGCCTTGTAGCCCTGGATGTTCCCGTTCTGGCTCTCCGGGGGCGGCGGGTCCCACATGACCTCCAGCTGGCTGGCCGTGAGCGGGGTCACCTGGACGTTCTGCGGAGCCATGGCCGGGGCTGGGGAGAGAGCAGTGCAGGACAGGAGCTGAGGTGTCTGTGGACACGTGCAGGGCCCCTAGCTGAGAGCCTACCCCGGGCCATCCAACCTCTATGCCAGGGAGCCCTGCAAACCCTTCCTGGAACCACGTTTAGAGATGCGTAAAATAGTCTGCAGAATTACAAAGAAAACAGATTCTATTGAGACACGGTTGGCAGAGTGTTCAAAAACAAAGGTATGATGCGGTCATCCGCGGGCCTCGCGAGTGGGACGCGAGGTGGTGCTGGCAGGCTGGTCTAAGGGCTACATGACGTCAAGGTGTGACGCGTGCAGGAGGATCTGAGGTCTCAGCACCAACCGGGACTCGACGGGACGTCTGGGGGCCTGCCGCTGAGTGGGCAGCAGGTCCTGCTGGCCCCACGGGGCGTGTTCCCACGTTCGCAGTGGAGCGAGGCACTGCGTTTTGGATGGAACGTGGAGGAAATAAGGCATCTGTGTGCCCATGCCAGGAATCTCATGGGGAGGAGCCCCGTTCCCTGGGGCTGCAGACGCCGGGCTGATCCCCCAACGGGGTCAGGAGCACAGACGGCACCACTCCCTGTGGCCCTGCCCCGAGGCCCCTCACGGCTCCAACTCTGAGGACCTGGTCATCCCGCCCCGAGGGCCACACTGTGCTCGGAGAGGTGGGGAGGACACTGCGGCCGTCGGCTCAGCAGGCGGCCCTTGGGAAGCCGGGCGAGAGCACGTGTGCACACGCAGAACATGTCTCCTCTGCGTGCGCCAGCCCCGCGCCGTCTCTGAATTCCTCGCCCGGCACCCGTGCATGATGGGCTGCTCTCTGCCTCCTGGGAGCTACTCCCTTCCCCTGCCCCCCTGTGCGCGCCCCCACGGGTCTGTGCTGGGCTGGACCCCGGAGCCCCGGGAGCTGTCTGGGGGCCTCGGCCTGCGGGCCCAGGAGCGTTTCCAGGCTGTGCGCAGAGACGACACAGCCACTGTCCGAGGGCGACGGCCCCGCACACCGGCTCTCGGGAGAGAACGACCTTTGAGAGTCACCCCTTCCCCTCCCTCCCCCCAAAGCAGAATAAAATAGTAATTAACACCCACTCAGCCTGACACCGACTATTTATTTTGTTCTAACTGTGTGGCTCCCGTATGATCACTGCCCACCCTGCCGTTAATGGAAATGTTAATAACCGACACCAGGTTGTTGTGACAGATGCTCGGCCTCATTATCAGAAATTCTTATTTACCGCTCCATTAAACAACAGAATCACACAAAAAAACAATTCAATCAAAACTAACTGGAGGAATTTTAACAGCCACATTAATAACCCAAAGCATAAATAAAGTTAATGTCTTGCATGTTTGCCATCGGTAACTCTACCGCAAAATTACTGTCGTACAATTAGAACGTGAAAGGCGAAACTGAGCAAGGCCATGACCCCGGCAGTCGGTTAGAACCGTCTGTGCGTGGTGCCCCACCCCCACCCCACCCCACCCCACCCCCACCCCAGGGTTTCCTTCCCAAACCCCGGGCCCGAGACTGTTTTCTGGACACGGAGGTCCACAGAAACTGGGGCTCCCGGGGACTCGAGGCGGCTCCCGGAATTCAGGGGCCACGTGCCTCTTGGCCGGGGTCGTCACGCGCTGGACAAAACCCGTTGGTCCCGTGCAGGTGCCGAGCTGCTCTGATGTGCCCACCAGCTATCCCGCAGCACAGAGCTTTTGTGCCATAAAAATGCTGCAGGGAACAAGGACATTTTTGGTGACGACACCAGCAGAGAAGAGAGAAATGTGTGCAAACAGAGAGCAGAGCGTGTCGGTTTTGAGATGCATTTTCTTGGCTCCTGAAAGCGTCTGGGTCTCCACGCCAGCAGGATGACCCGATTTAGGGAGGCAATGCCATTTACAGCCCCAAATACAGTACTTGTTGGTCATGGCGCATGTGCGGGGGGCACGGACGGAATGTCTGACGAGCCCTTGCTCGCGCCCGTGACGTACAGTAAACATGGGTGTCAGCCTGGGATGCTTTCGTCACATGCATGAAATTGGCGTTAAAGAGCATTTTCGCACAGCTGCCTCTGACATGTGCTGAGACATGGATTGCCCACAAGCAGCCCTGAGAGGTGGCTTGCAAAGGTGATGCCCGGCGTCAGGGCTGATGATGCCACCATGCCCCAGGGAGCCAGTCCTCGGTGGGGTGGCTCCTGCCATCCTGGCCACAGAGCCGCCAGAGACAGAGCCCACCGGAGCAGTAACAGAGGAACTTCGGGGCCTTTAGAAGCACCCTGCCCCTGAAGATTTCTGGAATCTTCTGGGATTCTGGCTGATTGCACAGGGAGGCCCTGCACACAAGCCCCATGGAGCAGGAAGGGCAGCACTTCGTCCTTCTCACCCGACCCCCCGGGGCAGACGCACTGCCCCGACCTGGCCGGCCAGCAGCAGCCGGGTCAACGAGCAGCTGCCGGAACAACATGGCTATGCCTGGCTCCGTCTTAATTTGCTGGAGAGCAGAGAGCCCTGGCTCATGGCCCCCTAAGCCCGTGCCCACCAGGCCCCGAGCGGACCTGGCCACTCCTCAGTCCTGAGCTGCAGACCCTCCCTCGTCAGCATTTAAGAGCTTCCGCTCCAAGGTGAGGTCACTGGACAGGCCCCGTGTGCTCACACCACGGAAAGAAAGAGACAACAGGCCTGGAAAGATTTCTGGTAGATGAGCGCACGCTTGGGAGAGTCAGGGAAGGTTTTGTGTGCTGCAGAAAATAACTCTGCAGACTCACTCACTCACTCGAACTACCCACTGCCTCTGTGGGAGGGTCGTCGGTCCGGCCTGGGGAAGTCTCCCTCCTCAAGGGGCCCACATGTCCCCCCGCTAGCCCCAGCGTGGTCGATGACAGCAGAGCAGGAGTCACACATGGGCAGGAGTGACCCAGGCCACCTCCCGGCAGAAGCTTCCAGAGGGTCCCCGGCCGGCTACCTCCTCTTTCCTCACTACCACCTGAGCAGCAGTTCCCACGCGGGGGCTGAGCCCTCAGTCTGTGTCTTGGAGAGGAGATGACGGGGAGCAGGAGGGACCCAGCTGGCCGAGGAGGACGGGGAATGTGAGAAATTACCGCTGGTGATTAAGCCGCTGGGACTTCGGCGGCTGGTTGTCACCACAGCGTATAATGTGCTGACATTTTCCTGAATATCGACCGGGCCCTAGGCTTGGCGCTGAGGGGTGGGTGGACACAAAGACGCGGCAACACGTAACAAGAGAGAGAAATCACAGTAATCATGATACAGGGTGTGATGTGAGGACAGATTCAAAGGGCCATGAGAAGTCATTTCTGGCCAGGGACATGGGGTCTTTCCTGGAAAAGAGTATCCTTCAATAACGGGGAGGATTCAACATGTGACAATGGGCCAGGGAAGTGAGGGCCACGTACGAGGCTGGAACAGGAAGAGCAACAGGGTGGGGTATCTGCTGGGGTCACATCGGACAGATGGTCATCGAGGTGCCGGAGCCACCTGGGGCCGTGCTGGGCATCTGCCAGTGCTAAACCATGCTAGGCCATATCAGACCATCTAGATCATGCTAAGTCATGCTAGGTCATGGTAAGCCATGTTAGATCATATTAGGCCATGCTAAGGTCATGCTAGGCCATGCTAGGTCATGCTACATCATGCTAGGCCATGCTAGGCTATGCTAGGCCATGTTAGATTATGCTAGGCCATGTTAAACCATGCTAGGCCATGCTAGGGGATGCTAGGCCATGTTAGACCATTCTAGATCATGCTAGGTCATCCTAGGCCATGTTAGACCATGCTAGGCCATGTTAGACCATGCTAGGCCATGCTAGATCATGCTAGGCCATGCTAGATCATGCTAGGTTATGCTAGGTTTCTTTCACTTTCTGCAACCCAGGGACTTATTATTTGGGTAGAGCAATTTTTTAACTGATACCTTGAGGATCATTGTTAACATTTTAACATAATGAGACAGGTATTTGTTTTATATAATAAAAAAATTATACATTCATCAGTTAACATTAATTACATCCCCATTTTTCTGGCCACTCTTTCTGATTTCCTGTCGAAACAAACAGGAAATAGAATTCTCTAACATAGTTTACCTTCTCAGCAAACTTTGCTAATACAATCTGTTCCTCTCAGCCAGGGTACCTGGAGAGTGACTCCGGCTCTGGGTAATTATCTAACCTCTGGGGCCTTCGCAATACATAAAGGAGGTCTTTAACTCAGTGGGGGACAAGTCAAGACTGGAGACAGAACAATGACTCAGCGAAGGAATGTGGGAAAGGAGCAGAATCTCAAAAGGTGAGCGGAGCCTGGAAACACAAAGGCTTCGTTCACTTCTGGGCAAGGGCACAGTCCCAGAAGGAAGACAGGAGAATCACTGTTGTCACCAACATCAAGTCCAATGCCCGGGGCCCCGCAGGAGGTCAGGCAGCTGCCAGGCCTGCCCTGAGGAACTCCGGTTCTGTAAACCAGTGTTCAGTTCGACATCACACAGTAACGTTTAAAAAAGCCTATAACAGAATTCAAAGTGAGAAGATCGTGTTTTATAAATCTGTAATGAACACAAAAGACATGGATCACCCTTTTCTCAAACCAAAGCCCCTTCTCCCCAGACATCTGGAGGGCCTTTTGAAGAGTAGTGTTCTCATCTAGTTTGCCAGCTGCTGGAATCACTGTGACCCATCAGGGGGTGTGACCACAGTGCTGAGGACGGCGTGGGGGTGCGTGCGCAAGCCTTTTGTCTGGGCTCACCTCACCCTCATAACCCCAGGAGGCGGGCTCTCATCACTGCCTTTCCTGCAGGGGAAGACCGGGGCGGAGAGAGAAGGGCCTGGCCCCGGGTCTCAACTCACACCGCACTCGACGCCCCGGGTCTCAACTCACACCGCACTCGACCCTTGACGCCCAGCACAACGCGCGGGGGAGGGCAGGGGATCCGAGGCCACGTTCCCGGGTTCCTGGAGTGGCCGCCTCAGTCCAGCCTCATCTCACTCAGCCTGGTGCCCCTCACTTGAGCTCAGATGCCCGTCTTTCCTCCAATCACCTCACTGCTGAGTCAGAACCAACATAACTTTAAGGAAGCTTAACAAGAAAAACCAGGAAACAGGTCCCCAAAACCATCTTCAAAAACAATGTCATGGACTCCGGGCTACGGAGGCTGCAGATGGAAGGTTGTGGGAAAAGCCCTGGATGGTGAGTTTTAGGATCTGGGCTCAGCCTGTGGGACTTGGGACACAGTTCCATCTCTCTGAGCCTCAGTTTCTTTTGTAAAATAGGAGAAAATACCAGACTTAATGGGTTTCAGAGACGAAATGAATTAAGTTTTGAGAGGACACAGCTTGGCAGCCAGCAAGGAGGAGGCACTCAGTAAGGTGGCCTGAACACAGTGTCTCGCTCCAAGCCCATTCCCCTGCACTCACCGTCCAGCGACTCGCTCAGCAGGCATGGAGGGTGCACCGGTCCTGCTTGGGCTATGTCCCCATAGGGACTGTCAGTAGTCATGTCACCGCGTGCTGATGTGTTTAAATGTCCGTCTCTCCTTGCAGTTCCTTCATTAGCCAGGAGCAGCACAGGTGTGTCCTGGGTGCTCTGCCTTCCACAGCCTTGGACACGAGCATCCTGGATGATGGAGACACTCCATGGTCCCACCTCCTGGTACGCACACCCTCCCTTCCTGCGAGCACTTGCTTCCGACCAGCAGAACGTGGCAGACGTGGTGGGTGGCGGTGCCATGATTAGCATCCAGGAGACTGTCTGTCTCTATGGCTGGTGCCCATCTTGCTGGCCCTCTGTCCTGCCCTCTCATGCACTGAGAAGCCAGCGGCTATGCAGGGAGATGCCCCCTGGAGAGGCTCGCCATGGCAAGGAGCTCAGGGAGGCTTCTGTCCAACAGCCCATGAGATAGAGGCCTGCCAACCACCCCACAAGTGAGCTTAGAAATGGCTCCTCCCCCGGTCCAGCCTTCAGATGAGACAGCCGCCCTGGCTACCGCTTTGGGGAGACCCAAAGCAGAGGACGCAGCTAAGTTGTGCCTGAACACCTGGCCTCCACACACGGCGATGTTGCACATGCGTGTTGTTTCAAGCTGCGTGCGGAACATTTGTTATGCAGTGATAGATAACCAATGTATCCGTTGTACAAGCATGAGCTCCTCTTGGAAAAGTACCCAGCTGAGGCCCAGTCTCTGCACATCCTGGGCTCTGAAGGACTGGCTTGAATTTGATGTAGCCCCTGTGCTAAATGTGGGACTTCAAATGCAGTTCTCTCTCAGGCATTTCAGTGATAAAGGTGAGTGCTGAACAAACCCAGCGTCTGATCCCCGCCAGTGATGCTTTCCACCATCACCGATGCCCATCACCAGCACTTTTCTCCTTGCCTGTGGAGTGAGCTTCCCACCGGAGCAAGACGCAGGCCCACGGGCCATGACTGGACTGTGACTGCTGGTGGTCTGTGTGGCACAAACCATGGTCCCCGATTAATCACCTGCACTGTGTGCAGTTTGTATTTGCAAAACTCAAGCTAGAGGTAAGATGTTTCTTTTCATTTCACACTTTAGAAAGCTCAGCCTGAAGGGGCAGAAGTTGTTTGTCCCAGAATGGGCTGGATTTGAACTGGGGTCTCCGTAACTGAAAGGCTCTGCTGATTGTCAAGGACAGGCGCTGGGGAGCTTTCTGTGATGGGCTGGGCAACATTTTAAGTTTTGAGGGACGCAAGGTCTGGGTCACAGCGACTCAACTCTGCCTTCATATGGCAAAAGCAGCCACAGATGGTATGTAAACGAACAGGCGTCTCAATAAAACTTTATTTACAAAAACACGCACTGGCTGGATTTGGCCTGTTGGCCTGGTTTGCGGACCCAGCTCTGGGTCAGGAAAGCAAGGATGTAGGGCAGGGCTGGGAAGGGGGTGCTTGGCTGCTAAGCTGCTTTGTCAAGTATGAGTGCTGGAATGTCCCCGGCCACCAACCTTGTGAGCTTGTCCCCGTCATGTAACCCTGGGACTGCCGGGTGCAACAGAACAGCCACCAGGGCCTGGCCACTCGGGCCCCCTGTGGAGGTCGAGGCAGAGGTGAGTGTGCACGTGCTTGGGCAGGCAGTGGGGGGCCTAGGAAGTCCGGAGAGGCAGGTGACCTGGGGTAGGCAGCCCCCGGGAGAGTGAGGCTGGCCCAGACTGGCCTCATCCACGGTTTTCTCAACTTTTGAAACCCTGTGTCCTTCTGTTCTGATCTGATTCCAGAGGGCCTTATTTTCTAGGAAAAACAGCTGCCTTGGATGAGGCAGCCACACTGGTATGTCCTGCTACCACTGACCAGCAGAGCATTCCTGTAGAACTCTCTGGAAGCTTTGGTGCTTCAGTGTTTCTCACCTGTAAAATGAAGGTAAACTCTGAGCCCCGCACTTGCTGGGATGTGGCAAGTCTGGGGTGGGGAGGGTGTCTCCCTCCAGTTCCTACTCTCTCCCACGTCCCAGTGTCAGGACCGACGGCACCAGACCCCTGGGCGAAGCTCCAGGTCAAAGGAACACGGTTCAAGAAATCGATGTACAAGTGAGGCTGGGGAATTAGGTCCCCAGCAGGAATAGCTGCAGCAGGCCTCCACCCTGGACAAGCTGGGCTGGGCGTGCTGCCCCTCAGCCCTGCTCCGAGCGCAGGGAGGGGAGGAGGGGGCCGCGGCAGACCCCACATGGGCCCTCCCCGCGGCTGCCTGTGGGGCTGTCGCTGACATTCCTGTTGTGTAAGAAAAGTGAAAGAGCATTCTGACGAGGAGCAAGGCCGGGACTCGAGCCCAGAGCGTCCCGTTCCACGTCGCCAACGAACCCGGGAGGGGAGGGCCCACGATCCCTGTGTCAGCTAGTCTTTGAACAGCTACGAGCCGCAGGCATACTTGGAGATGACTGGGCTGAAGCTGGGGGGTGCACTGGCGTGAGGACCGGCGGGGACTGCTGCGAGGATGGAGACAGCAGACGGCACCCGAAGGAGGGCGGCGGCCGGCGGCATTTGACGCTGGGGACCGCGAGTCAACAAACGTTGACCAGCCAAATGGGCTGTGGCATCAAGGGCTGGGAGGTGTCACGGCTGCCCCCCGAGGTGTCACGGCTGCCCCCCGAGGTGTCAAGGCTGCCCCCCGAGGTGTCACGGCTGCCCCCCGAGGTGTCACGGCTGCCTGGATTTGGGGATGGACAGAGGCATTGCCCCCGGGGCACAGGGAGGAGTAGACTCGGGAATCACGCGGCCCTGGAAGGCACCTGAGGGTGTGGGAATGAGGTGACCATCCTGGGAGAAGGACAGACAGACGGGAGTGAACGGAGCCAGAGAGAGAACAGAGGTGGAGCCTGGGAGCTGGGCGGTTGTGCCACAGAGACCGGGCCGAGTCGGCCAGAGTCAAAGGCCGGGTCAGGAGCAGGGCTGAGAAGCAGCCGCTGGACCTGGTAACAAGGAGCTCAGGGCGTCGGCAGTTCCAAGGGCAAATGCGGCCGAAGCTGGCGAGTCGCGAGGGGAGGACGGAACGGAGGACGGAGGGTCGGCAGTCCCCCGGGGGTCTGCATGCTGACTGCATACTGGATTACACAAAGGAATCGTCATTAATTTTTCCAGGTGAGATGATGCCTTCATAGTTTATGTAATCACGTACGTATGTATTGGAAGAGTTCTTCTAGGGGTACATGCTGGAGATACGTTTGAATGAAGTGATAGGACATTTACCAGAAAGGGTGTGATGTCTGAGAAGAGCTGCCGAATCAGCGGGCAGAGGGACGCGGGTGCGAGGACAGAGGAAGCACGACCGGCCGTGGGCGCCGGGGCCGAGCTGGGCGGTGAGTGCACGGGTGCCCGGGGGCCCGCGGAGCCAGCCCGGCGGCTTGTGCCCACTCCCGGCTTCCCCCGTCAGCGGTGACACAACACACGAAAGGAGGGGGGTTCTTGAATTCAGGAAGAGCTTGGCGGGGAAGGAGAGGCACAGGCGAGGCCGGGCTCTGGGGAGAGACCCCGGGGTCGGAGCACTTCCAGATCCGCAGCTTCGTCTGGGCCGCCAGCAGCGCGGGGGGCGGGCGCGAACACCCCGTCCCCCTGTGGCTGGTCTGCTGACTCACACGCGTGGGGACGGTGCTCCTCCTCCCCGGGGACGACCCGGCGTCTACGGACCCAGCAGGCACGCCAGTCCACGCGGGGCCCCCCGAGGACGGCCTCACCCACTGAGAGGTCCCAGGGGAGGCCTCTCTCTCCGCCCAGAGTGCGAGCTGCTCAAGGACATGGTCTTCCCCCTCCAGGGGCCTCTCGAGCTGCCAGGGGAGTGGGTCTCTACCCATCGCCAGTACGGTACTCCGAGGAACGTCCCGAGAATCGGCCGAGAACTTGGGACTCCGGATGGCGTGATGTTTGGGATCTTTTCCAAATAAAGCATTAGGCATTCGAATATTCTCCATAACCTTCCTACGTTGATGGAAATTAGGTTACTAGAAGTGTCTATCTACCAACATTTCGTCTGCTGGGGAAGGCAGTAATCCAGGCTGGGGAGCACGTGGTGCAGGAGAGGGACGCCCAGAGCTGGGGGACCCGGTGATGCTCTCAGTGGCTGGAGATGCTGCTCCCGGGAGCACTCCTGCCTCAGCCCTCCCCTCGCCCACTCAGCGCCCCGACCCCCATGTGCTTGCAGGGGCTTTAGAATCAATACAGCTGCCTGACTCCGTTGCCTCATTCCCACGCGGTCTCAGGACAGGGGTCCTGAGGTAAGGGATGCCGAAGACAGCCTGGAGGAGGCAGCAAACGCCAGGGCCGACCCTCGCAACTCTTCCTGGCCTGGGGAGGGGACGGGCAAGCTCCCCACTCCCTTACCAATACCTGCTGGGCCTGCTGGGGTCAGGCCCAGCAACGCGGGAGGATGTCCCTCTGTGGGGACGCTCCAGTTGGAACTCGGAGGTGATGGCTCGTCGGGACTTTGTGCACCAAGGGAGCAAACCACATGCTGTGGCCCCCGGGGGTGAGAAGGAGCCCCAGGAGCCCCCGGCCACCTCCGGACTGGGGGATGGCCTCTGCGCCCCCGCGGCTCAGCGGGGAGCCCGCGGCAGCAGTCGTGCCTGGCACGCAGCAGACTGTCAGGACCCGGCGACACCCGCTCCGCCGTCCATGATCACCTGCCTGCAAGTCCGCCTACACACCGCGGGGCCCACCGCACGACAGGCGGGCCTGCCACGGAAGCTGCCGTGGTTTTCAGCCGGTCACGACCCCGCGTCCACTGGTAATTACCTGGAGATCGTGTGTGACGCTGGGGAGGTGCCGCGGGCCAAAGTGCCCTTGACTCCTGGCCGTGCACCCGGCTCAGACCAGCAGACTCCAAAGCCTTCTCTCGCCCCCTGAGGCTGGAGCCCAGCTCTGTGTCGCGAGGGGAGCTAAGCCAGCCAGAAGCCGTGCCATTCCTCCTTCCAGCCAGCGGCGACTTCCAAGGAAGGTAGAGCCCACGGTTCCCAGTAAGTTTCTCGTTCTTTAAAAAAGAGCCAACCAATGTTCCAAGATGCTCTGCGGCCTCGTGAAGCGACACTCAGGCCCATCGCGACCCACATGGCCCCTAAAGCAACCGAACGACGACAGTGTGTGACTATCCATTTTTCCTTTTTGGCAAAAGTTGTCATGTCAAAGAGCAAAGGTCAGGCTGCTGACCTGACCTCCTGTGGGCGCTTCCCGCCGGGTGCAGGAGAAAGTCCCGACTCCCTCTTTTGGTGGGAGAACCTGTCGAGTCCTTCCTTTTCCTGAGGCGACAGAAAGTTGTGTGCCTCGACAAGCAGGTGGGCCTCAGGCTCCGGCTGCCGTGGGTAGAGTAAGGACAAGCTGTCGGGGGTCAGGGCTCGCGTGATGACACTGCAGGGACCGAGTCTAACAGGTGACCCGCAGGGCGGAGCTTAGTGCAGCTCCAAGGAGGGAGGCGCAGGGGGGAGGTAAGGGGGGTCCAGAGAGGGAGGGCGAGCCAGCGGGATGACCGCATGGTGCACTTTTCCATCCCTTCAGAACATAATACACATTCCGTCAAACCCCTGACAAAATTTGCCAAAATGATTGTAAAGTTCCTAAAAACGGCTGAGAAGTTCTGGAAAACAAAAAAATAGGGTGAGCGCTGTGAAACACAAAGGACAGATGATAAAGCAGCATGAGGGGGTTGGCGGCACCAGAGCGAGCGTGATTTCGCAAGAACCTGGGCATCGGGAAGAGAGGTCGCTCACAGATGGAACTGGGGCAGCGTCTCCGAAAACCAGCCGCTGAGAAGCTCACGTTGGCCCAGCACTGAAACAAATTCCAGATGCATTCAAGAGGTTTTGGGAACAATGGAGCCATGAAAATTTGGGAAGACAAGCCGGGTACCTCCCGGGCTCCTGGATGGGAAGCAGAGACGCCGCAGAGCGAGAGGTTTGACCACGCAATTTTAACACAAGAAACTCAGCGACAGACAACAGAACAGGGAAACCATGGGCCACAAGTGGGGTCGGACGTGACGTCCCTGATGCATACAAAGCTCTCACCAATCACCCCCAGAACACTAAGACCCCAGGAAAAACGTCGCCGTGTATGGCGGCGGGCATTTACCGGCAGAGTAGGGATTAAAGGCCGGCGGACAGAACGGTAGTGAGATATATTTTGAGATATATTTTCACCTAACAAGTGAGGCGAGATCCAAACGTGGAAGCAGAGAAACCACAGACCCGCGTCCTGGTCCCCACGGCACGGCATGTCAGTGAGTTTCAGCTTCTCCAAGCAAAAAACGCTCATGTCCTTTGAGCCAGGGATTCTGCTTCTAGCATTTTCTCCCAAGGAGAGAATCAGAGAGGCTGTAAAGGATTTGCAACAGTGTTCACAGGACTTTATTTATGACAGTAAGGCCCTACACCCCACGTCCATGCGTGTCTCTCTCCCAGGTGAACAGCAGGAGTAACCCCAGGGGTGGTTTGCGAAGGTTCTCTGCCACCTGGACCCAGCCTCGCATCTGGTACCACCTGCCTCATCCAGGGAAGGCATACCCTGGCCCTGGCTCCCCATTCCTTATGCAGCAGTGAGCCCCACTTGCCTGCTCTCCCAAACTGCTCCTATGGGGAAATTCTGGAGCCCCTGCTGCTTCCAGCCCCTGGACGAGGCTCTAGATGCAATCCCAGACCTGGCTTCGATCCACCACTGCCAGACCCCGATGCAAGAGGCAAGATCTGGAGAAGCCTCTGGAGGCCGGGAGGGGACATCTTCCCTCTCCGCTGAAGGGCTGTGCCCTGCGCTCTCTGCAGGGGCCATCCCCTGGACCAGTGGGGCAGAGAGGACCAGAGCACTCAGAGCGTCTGGGGGCTCGGCGGGTGTGGAGTCTCCTAGCCTCTCCCCTGAGCGGGAGCAGCTGTGAGCTGCACTCAGAGCCTCCAGGGACAGGGGGGCATATGTGGGTTACACTCATGCACGTTCACGGGAAGGTGCTGGAGCTGCTCATGGAGGAAAGGAGACCCAGCAGCCAGGATGGGGAGAACAGGTGGCCTCGGGCGGCCGGCAGGTGCCATGCTGCAGCATCAGGACAGATGGGCTGCACGGGCCTGGCCGGCCTGGCCCCACGGGGCTGGGAGCTGGGGGTAAAGTCCCAGCCAGGCTTTGCCTGGGCTTACTGTCTGTGGGGCCGCAGGGATGGGGAGACTGTGGTCAGCCTGGGAAAGCCAATGCTGGGCTTTTCACAGTCGAAGCAGTGGAAAAGGGGGAGTAAGGGGAGCCTCACAGGTGTGGCTGAAAACCCCAACTGGGCCCCCTGTGAGCTGCTGTCGACAGCCCAGCTCAGAGCAGCCCCCACCCCCAGACACCGTCCGGGCTTCTCCTTCCGTTGCTCGTCCCCCAGCAGTGGGAGGGCCTTGGCGTGTGCCGTGCTTGGGCACAGGGGGCATCCCATTTCATAGAACAGAAAATAGAGGCTGGAGGAGTGACCACCCCAGGACTGGCCTCGGCCCACTGCTCCATACCGCCTGCCCCCCCGCTCTCCTTTCTTAGCCACGCTGGGCAGCTCCTGAAGGCCAGAGCGGCTGCTCCAAGCTTGGCAGGGTTCTGACTTTGCTTTCGGGACCCTGGCTGAGAAACACCTGTCCAAGGCGGGTGACAGCAGTCAGGCCAGGAGGTGGGCCCTGGGCCCAGCAGCCGGACGGCTCTTGGAGGACCCCCACTGGCTACATGCATCTTCTCCTGCTGTGAGGCCCGACCTCGTGAGCCCACCCTGCCCAGAAGCCTCGCGGGTCGCCTACTCCTCCGCGTGGCAGTTCCTGGGATGGCAGCTGTTCACGACAGAGTCAAAGGGTGAGGCCGACCCTGTGTGTCATCCCCTGGAGCAGGACCGCTGCCCCGAGAGGCCCCTGCACACGCACCCCTCCCCTCCACAGCAGCCTGCCTTTCTTCAGGCGCCCACGGCTCTACTCCTAGCGGATGGCGCACCTGGCCCACAGCATCCACGCTCACTCTGTGGGCTACGCAACGTGCCCCCTCATCCTGGAGCCGGGCTGCAGTCTCCGGGCCCCGGGCCAGGCTCTGAACATCAGGTGTGTCCGGGCCGGCAGCTCAGGCCCCCGCCGAGCACCTGGCCGCCTCGGTCACTTCCTGGGCCAAGACCGCTCCCGGCTGCCATCACCCCATCCGGCCAGAGCTTTCTCGGGGTTGACACTGGCTTTCCTCTCCTCTTCCATGACCGTCTTGGCTCTGTAGATGGCCCATCTGAGTTGGGAGATGGAGTGCATTCTGCCTTTAAATCTGGGCCGAGGCTCAGAGGGGAAGCGGCGCTAGAGGTAGTTGGGGGCTGCTCACCCTGCCCCACCCCTGAAGCGCAGGTGGACAGACAGCTGTCCGTGCGTCCCTGGGCCAGGCGCCAGGCCAAGGACCTCTCATTCTTCAGTCTCACCGAATCTCCACCATGACCCTAGGACAGAGGCGCCTGGGCCTGCTGCCTCAGGAAATCAAACCCCAATTCACAGGGGCTCTACCGTCACCCCTGCCTCCCAAATACGACCACTCGGTAAGAGCCCACCCGCTCCGCGCAGTGGCTGTGGGCAGCAGGTGGGGGCAGAGCGGAGTCCGGGGGCTGCTGGGTCCTGAGGGGGTAGCTGGGACGGCGCCGACGGGGTGAGGGGGTCCCTGCTCTGTGAGAACGGGCTGTCATCCCCCTTCCCCGGCAGCAGTGCGTGTGTGTGTGTGGGGGGGTCTCTGCCTCCACAACCCCCACTGTCAGAGCAGGGAACAGGTGCTCTGCCCCCACTGGTCCCCACAAAGCATTCAGGATGAGATTAATTTTTGATCAAAGCAGAACAAGAGTCAGGACAGAACGCCTTGGGCTTGGTTTGGGGCCCATCAGGTCTGCTGTGCTGTGCTTTGTCAGAAGCCCTCACAGTTTCTGAGCTTCTGGGGTCCCCAGATGCCTGTCCTTCTTGAATGGGCAGGGCTGATGGAGCAAACGGGAGCCGGGGCTGAAGCCTCCCCCTGGGCACTTTCCATGTGCCCCTGGCCCCAGGGGTCCCCACCCTCTGGGGTGCTGCCTGTCATCTACCTCTGGCGTCCACACTTCCGAGCAGGGCTGCTGGCTTCCCTCCTTCCCATCTGATCTGCTGTTGCCCACCCCCCCCCACCGCTTCCCCACACCGTCCCAGGCAATCCACAGAGTCCGAGGACGGTGGGGGGACTCGGAGGGGCTCTCGGCCCTGTGGAGCACAGAGCATAGACAGACCACAGATGGCGAGTGCAGAAAGCTGCGTGTGCAACGTGTTCCGGAACAGAGGAGGGAACCCCGGCTCTGCATGGAGAGAGGGAGGAGACAGCTCTCCCCCGAGGTGCTGGCCCCAAAGGTGGGCTGCAGGAGGCCTGCAGGGCTTCCTGGGACGGGGGCGGGGGGGCAAGAGCGGGGATGCTAGATGACACAGCCAATGTCTGTTCCCAGGAGAGCAGCCTGGGAGGCCTGGAAACACAGGCAGGGGCCCATGTGCCCGGCCCTTGTCCCAGGGCAGGAGGGCAGCCTTGGCTGGAAAGTGGGGACCCACCCTTGAGTAGCATGTATCTTGAAGGCCGGGATATGGGCTCCTTGGAGCCCTGTAGCAGCTGGAACCCCGAGAACACAGAGATGGGGCTGGACGGCAGCCGTGCCACGGCACCCCACACCCGGTCCTTGCACCTCTCTCCAGGGCAGCTCTGGCCATTGCAGACTCTGCCATCACTGCATGCGGACCGCCGCAGGAAGCACCCATTCCCCTGGGGATCCTCCCAACCATCTGGCCCACGGGGCCCAGGTAGACGCGACATCATTGCCTGGCTTTGGGGACCTCAGGGGGCCACCGCAGCTGGTCTGCAGATGGGCGTGTCACCAAAGGCCGGCTCTTGAGAGCCAGTGGGTTTCCTCTGCAGACATCGCTGAAGGGAAGCTGCCTTCCTGCTACCTCACGCTGCAGGGCCACCATGACGAGGAGCCTCCCCAAGATAGGAGCAAACTGACAGGAGAGTGGAACCAAGAGGGGACATCAAACCAGCCTGTTAGGGCACTGGATCCAGCCATGCCTGACTGGATCTTCAACTTTTCTGTGACATGACTTAATAAATGATTCTTTTAGCTTAAGCCTGTTCGGGCTGGGATTTTCTCTCCGGCAAACTGGAGTCCATACTGATGTATTATTTGTGCCAGTTTGCAATGCCTGGGCTCAGAAATCAATCTCAATGAGAAATTTCCTAAAAATTACCTTGTCTCCATGAGGTGAAAGAGACTTAAATACTGTATGTTTGGGCTAGACCCAGAGACCTCCTACTCTACACACCTTGCTTTGCAGATGAGGCCAAGCGAGTCAAGTAACTCACCCACGGTCTCAATCATTCATTCACAAATACTGACCCGCCCTGTGCGGTCATATTCTGCACATTCATCCTGTGGGCAGGACAGACGAGTTCAGGGCAGAGTCGGCATGAGGACCCAGGTGTCCTTAGTCCTACCTCACAGCGCTCCCCTCTGTACCATGATGCCTCAGGGCTGGGGCCCAGAGTGGTCAAGTGACTTGCCCATGGTCACACAGCCAGACCCGGCAGGGCTGCCTACAAACGCTGGACTCTCCTTCAACTCCAGAGCAGCTAGCATGCACACTGAGAAGCCTGCTTCCCTGTCTTCTCCACCAAATACCAAAGACTCCCTGATTTCGCCAGCCGGGGCCGCGGCCCTGCCCCTCCCTGAGTCCTGCAGCTCAAGGCCCAGAGTCCTGGTCAGTGCCCGTCTGCATCCGACACGGGCAGGCAGGTCTCGCCCTTTCTCCCCCGGGGGGCACAGCACACCCTCTCCTGGTGTCCACCAGGCTGCTCTGCCTCTGTCCTCGTGTCCTCGACTGGCCTCCGGGAGGCTGTAACCCCCGTTACGGTGGAAGGAGCGAACACACAACTCCCTTCCTATCTCCCTCCCTGCACCCATCCGAGGTTGTGTGGGGGGCGCAGAGCGGCAGGGACACGCGCAGGGTTCTTCCTGTGTGGTGCTTACGAGGATCCCCTTGCACGGAGCCTGGCCCTTAGCACTTAGCAGCTTCTCTGGTCCCTGCGCCCGCCGCCTGCCCACCGGACCGACGGGCCAGCGCTCCGCCTGCCTGCCTCCCCAGAGCGTGCACGCTCCTGCACGCCGGCTAGCTGCCCCCTCCCCTGCCCAGGTGCTGTGGGAGGCATGAGGAAGGACACTCGATGGAGAAACGTGCCCACCGCACGCGTGCCTGTGGCAGCAAGGGCACTGGGGTCACTGTGGCCACGGGGCATATGCCCTGTCCGCATCACCCTGCTTCAGGAGGAGGCATCTCGGATTAGCCCTGTCCCCCACCTGCTCTGAGGCATGAAGTCCACCCGCTTCATCTCACCCCACCTGGGCGCTTCCCAGTGCCCAGGATTCCCACGGCTGCTCTGCTGCCTCGAGCTCGTGGGAGTCTGGGGACCTCTATGTGCAGGACAGCAAAGGCCTTGCGGTCCCCTCCGGTCCTAAGCTCAGGATGAGGAGCATTTTGACATGAGTGGTCGTGGTCCCGTGAGGAGGAAGACAGGACAGTCCCATCTGATAACGAAGGCAGAGGTGTCCACACGGTGCCCGAGGAGCTGGGCACAGAGGGAGAGAGCTGGACCTGTACCGGGGAGGGGGCCAGAGAGAGCTTTCGGGGGGAGAAGTGCCCGGAGTCGGGTCCTGGGCAGGAGGGGGAGGAGTCAGGGCCAAGACGGGGAGCAGTGCTCCGGACACTGAGTGTACGACGCTCAGCGGGCTTTAAAAGCGCTTCTTGGCATCTCCTGCCAGTGGCCTCAGCAGCACAGCTGGCTCGTCAGAGCGCATGTGTGGGGCCAGACGGCCCTGGAGCACGGGCTCCTGGGTAGGGCCCCCCTTTCCCTCCTGGGGTTATGGGGTCCAGGAGCCTGACGCTGGAAGATGTGGGGAGACAGCACGGGGAGTGGGCGGGGGCCGGGAGGAAGGCCTCTAGGGCTGGAGCGGGGAGCCGTCCCGGAGAGCAGAGGGAGATGAGGGGCCCCGGGGAGCAGGAGAGGCCGGCACCCCGCCTCAGGGCCCGGCCCCGGCTGCAGCGTCCCGGGCTCCCCCTGTGCACTAGGGCGCGGCGTCCGCTCGGTGCTGCTGGAAAAGACCTGTGCACCACGCTCGGGCAGCTCTCCCCACAGAACAAGCCACGTGGCCATCGACGGACGGGGAGAGCCAAAACGCGTGTGTGCGCCCGGGGGAGGCTTCTCCAGCCGTGAGAAGGAACGAGATGCTGACACGGCTGTGAACCTTGAAAGCGTGTCCAGTGAAAGCAGCCAGCTCGAGAGCACAGACACCGCGAGGCGTTCGGCACAGACAGATTCCTAGAGACACACAGTAACCTCCAGGCCGCTGGGCCGGAAGCGGGACGGGGAGGAGGGGGAGCTGGAGCGGGGCTCCTCCAGCCGCACCGTCCGCGTCTGGGGGTGGGGACGGCCGACTTCACGCTGCGCGCATTGAGCCCTGATGCACGCCAACCCGCCAAGGCCGCGCAGAGCACGGAGCGGGCCTCAGGCCCGTGGGGACCCGGCCGGCTGACGCGGCGCCCTGTGCCTGCCCGCCTCCCTCCCTGGCTCCTGTCCTTCCCTCTGAGCGTCGCCCTGGCCCTGCGACTCCGGATCTGCCTCCAGTGCCCTGGGGCCCCGAATGCAGGCCGCCCACGGGCGGTTCAGGTGCCCCGGTTCCAGCTGCCCAGTCACGTGCTCCCCTCAACCCAACCCCCGTGCTGACCGACGTGGGCCCAGGTGCCAGAGAGGGCTGGAGCCCCGGCCTCCTAGACAGCGCAAGCTACGTCCGCATCCCCTCCCTGCCTGTGTTCCTGCTCGGCCTCGGGAGGGAGGGAGGCTCCCCTGAGGGGAGGCGCATCTGCCAGAACACCGGCCGCCCGGCCCCACCACGCCAGAGGGATAGTCCTGGGGACAGACGTACAGAGACTCCGACAAACCTATGCTCCAGGCATCGCATTTCACTCATCCTCACTTGGGACAAGTGTTGCTTGATGGTTCTAGAAAAATCCTGCTAAATTAGGTCCCCAGTGCTGCCATTTGGTTTATAACAGTAAGCTCTCCAAATCTCGAAAGGTCACCTGACAGGTTTCTGCGGGCCGGCCCAGAGGCCCTGGGGCTCTGTCCTCCGAGGGAGTTCCCGTCCTTCGCACCTGAAGCGGGGCCCTCTACCTGCCCCAGCTGGCCCGAGCAGGGGCCCCAGCAGAGGAGGGGGAGAGCCAGAAGGGAGCCCAATCTGCTCTCAACGCCACATGACGTCTCTCAGGGAGCCTCCACACGAGGGACAGCCCTGGAAACAAACTCAGTGCCGCGTCTTATCTAAAAGGGGTACGAACGATGATCCACGTGGCTTTCTGAGTCCTGAGAAGGGGTCGTGACCAGGAGGTCAGGCTGACATGGGGGCCGGGCTGCTGCTGGGGCCCCGCAGGAACCGTGGGCAGCCGAGCACAAACTTCCCGGCAGAGGCCAAGGTCCCCACGTGCCTGGATTCCCGTGGAGGCAGCAGCCTCTCCCCGGGAGCATGTCCTGGGACGCACGGGGAGGGCTCTGGGTGTGAAATGAGCCCTCGGGTCTGAAAGCACGACTGGACGGGTCTCTCTGGCCTCCGGGTCGGCCCAGCCCTCGGCAGATCCGTCTCTCCCAGCGGGGACCTGGAGCCTCCTGGTGGCGCACCGACACGGTGCTCCTCATCACGGGCACGCTGCGCAGCCCAAGAGCGCCCGGCCAGGCCTCCCGGAGGGCAGGGGCGCCCGGAGCTTACCGGCCTCACCGACGAACACCTCCACAGGCGCGCTGGCCGGGCTCTCGCCGATGATGTTGTAGGCCGTCAGGATGACCTCGTAGCGCCGGTATTTCTTCAGACCTACAGGTGGAAGGAGACGGGTCAGCTGGCCCGGGACCACCTCCCCGCCTGGGAACCACACCGAGGGGCCTCTGGGCAGGCCGTGCGCATCCCCAGACGGTCTGTGGAGCAGCCTTTTGCTCCTTCCCCGGCCCCGGACTAACAGCCACCGGGCACGGCAGCAGACCCGTCCCACTCTGCGCTCAGGGTGAAGGCGGCAGCAGGCCGTCTTCGGAGGGAAGAGTGAGGTGGCAGAACGTGACGTGGGCTTCCTTTGGTCCAGAATCGCTCCGTAAGAGCAGATGGGGAAAGACCCCGGCATTTAAGGAGGAAATACACTGGCAATGCAAAGACCTCTGAGTTTTTAACAACCACATTCCGGATGACAAGGGCGTGTGAAGCCACATACATAGGGTTTCACAGGTCGAACCCGAGCGACAGGACGAAAGTAGCTGACCTGTGAACCAGAACATTCTGGAAGGTTCTCCGGCTGGTTAATATTGCTTTCCTGAGGCCCTACGTGCAGGTCTGACCCCTGAGTGAATGGTGACTCAGGCCAGGCTTCAGATCTCGCCTCCCGGGGAGCCGCCGGTCCGCAGAGGTTCAGTGACTCGGACCACCAGGTTCCTGCCCCCGCCGGCTTCCCGGGCTTGCCCACAGTGCGGAGAAGGGGCCGCCCGCTCCCACCCTCAGCCTTGCCGGAGCTGAGCTGCCTAGCTCGCGCACCCGCCTGGCCTGCTCGTCCTCACCCCCAACCCCGGGACCATGCGGCTCCTCAGTGTCAACTGAGACAAGCCAGGGCGGACGTGGACGCGGGCACGGCTGGGGCCCCTCTGCGTCTTCATCACCCGGACTGCAAAGCCTGGAGCGTGGTCCCGCCAGGGAAGCCTCGTCTCTGGAACCCTGGGCCGCACCCAACTCTCCAAGCGGCTCCTCAGCGGGGAGCGTCGCGGTGGACGAGGCAATGGGTGGAGGAGTGGCAGCTGGGTGGGGACATGGGGCGGACCGCAGATGGTAGAGCCATGTTCGGGGAGCAGCGTGGAGGAGAAAATGGCGCATGTGAATCCCCCCCCAAACCCCGGCCACCAGGGCGGGGCCCGCTGCCCAGGAGCTGCCTGGGACGCAGTGGGATGGCGCTGGCCCGCCCCGGAAGAGTGCCCGCACACGGTAGGGCCTTGGGAGGGCCAGCCGCTCCTCGTCCCCCTTCCCGTATCCACGTGCCAGTCCTGGGAAGCTCCCGCACGGGAGTCACATTGGGGGGCCCCCTTCGCCCTGCATTTGGACCATGAAACCCTCTGAGGACCAGGAGCGCGAGGGCAAGCAACATGGAGCAGCTGGGGGCAAGGGACGATGAATGGGCAGCCGAAGTGGGGTGAGTGTACGCAGTGGGGCGCTACTCAGCCCTGAAGAGGAAGGGTGTCCCAGCCGTGCCCCAGCGGGGATGAAGCTCGAAGGGGAAGAAGCCAGACACAGCGGGACAAGTACTGTGTGCGGTCCCTGGAGGCCTCAGACGCAGAGACAGAAAGGAGAGGGTGGGCGCCAGGGGCCGGGCGGGGGAGGGGTGGGAGTATCCGGTGGGGGAGGGGTGGGTGTTTCATGGGGACGGAGGCTTAGCCCGGGAAGAGGGACGGGACCCTGGAGGCGGCGCTGATGGTTGCACGCAGCCTGAACGTGCTTAATGCTCCCAAACTGCACGTTTAGAAACGGTTACGATGGTAAATTTTGCGTATATCTTACCACAGTTAAATAATGAGTAAAAGGAAAAGGTCAAAGGGAACCAGACAGGAGATCTGGCTCCATCTGACTTTCCCAAACTCAAAGACCAGCTGTCAGTCAAACCCCTTCCCGGCCTCTGCTTCTGGAAGTTTCCTGTCTGCCCAATGGTTTTGGTGTGTTGAGAAGCGGCGCTGGAGAGGGGGAGTTCCAGAAATTAGAGCCATTAGTCCAAGCTGCTTTTCACTTGGTCCCCGGACAGGCCAACTGGCGCGGGCCCCGGGCTGCCCCGCGGTCACGGCGCCTCCCGCGGAAGGCGGCGGGCACTTACGTGTTAATTCATACGTCGTTAACGTGGAGCTGTTCACCGTCTTGAAGCTGCTTTGGGCTATGAGGGGTGAGCAAAGCAGAAAGGCAGTCAGCCAGCAGGAAACGGGCTGCGGGCACGGCGGGCTGCGGGCACGGCGGGCTGGCCGAGCTTGGAAGCCACTGCCCGTCCACACCGCCGCCTCCACACTTCCCATTAGCTCACTGGGGGTCCCTGCACTGCTTCCGGAGACAGCCAGGCCCCCGGGCCCGCGACAGGTGGGGTCCGCACTCACCCTCTAAGTGCATCAGACGCGTATCCGGCCCTCGAGAGGACAGGAAATGGGTTTCTCCCGGGGCGCCAGGCACGGCTGTCGGCCTACCTGTGCTCAGGTAAGAGCCCCGCTCTGACGGGGCCGGGCAAGCCACAGACCACGAGCACCTGTGCAGGTAAGTGGACCCAGCCGCATCCTGGGTCCTTTGATTTTGCTACAAAGCCCAGGTGCTGTCTGGCCACAAGCCAGGGATACCTGCGGGGCAGGGATGGGGTGTGTGGCCAAGAGCGCAGAGACAAATAAGCCACTTGTTCCGATCAGCCCCACTCCCGGGACAGGCCGGGCCAAGCTGCTCCCGTCGGATACCCCGTGACCCCAGCAGGCCCAAGGCACAGCCTGCTCTGTGGTGGGAGGTGGAGAGAGCAGGGATGCAGTCCCTGAGTCGCACATTTGGAAGCCACAAGGATGTCGAGGGGCAGGGAGGATCTTCTGTGACACTGTTTGGGGGATGCCCTCTGACCCCTTCTGACAGAGGAGGGTGGGGGAGAGCAGCGGCCTTTCCAGAACTTCCAGAAGCTGCCTCAACCGCTGTTGGGTCTGAGTCGTAGCCCGAGCCAGGGGTACTGGGGAGAGTGGCTGAGCAGGTGGATCGGCTCCGGGTGAGAGGGGTGTGCATGCACCATGAGGCCGGGGGGCAGGGGGCGCCCGACTGGACCCCATCAGAGCAGCAGGCTGTGACCGGCCTCTGTCCATTCCGCCCCGCCCCAGATGGGCTCCACATGGAGCAGCGATATGATGTCCCTGGAGGACCTGGCTCATCTCCTCCCTCCCTGCCACAGCCCACCAGCCTCACGCAGGCGGGTGCTCCTGGCTGGCCCACCAGGAGGCCCCATCCAGGATCCCCCTCGGCTCTCCCTGCCTCCTGACCACTTAGCTTTGCCAGGCCCTTGTGTCCTTGGCGAAATCCCTTTACCCAAATTGCTCCTCCTCCGAGAAGCCTCCCCTGATCTCCCCTGGGTGCAAGCCCCCAGAGCCCAGGAGCTCTCCGTGGATCACCACCTCTCCGTGCACACCTGGGCTGTCCCGGAGACCTGCCACCCCCGTGGCTGTGCCCCCGGGAGGTGAGCCGCATCTCCTCTCACCCTCCAGGGCATTTCCCACCATGCCTTGCATGGAGCCAACATGCACAAGGGTTCCTCTCCCCAGTGCGTGGTGTGGTGCCTATCTCGGGACAGGGAAAGAGTCTCACCTGCGAGCTCGGCCCGTAAAGCCGAAGGGGTTTTGAGCGTCTTGGACACGGTGGCCGAGGCTGCCTCTGACTCTAGCTCCCGGTAGTAGATCCGGTAACCCTGCAGAAGGCCGTTCAGGCTCTCGTCTCTTGGAGGCTGCAAATACATCACGGTCAGCCCGCCAGTGGGGCCTGGCGACCTCCGCTTCAAGCTGAATCAGTCAACTGTGCTGGAGGAAGTCACTAATTCAAACAGGTGGTTCTTGGTTGTTTACGGACAAAAAGGCAGGTGCCGCATTCATGAGGAGGAGCACAGGGGACCCCCAGGCAGAGGATCAGGCTCTGAGAGCCCAGGCTTCCTGGTGCCAGTGTGTAGGCACCGCACATCTTATCCCGTGGGCAGCCCCCCGGAATACTTGTAGGAGCCCCAGGCTAAGGCAGGGCATGACCGCCCAGGTCGCAGATGGGCGAGGAAGCTGCCTGTTGCCTGGTGAACCCAGAACTCTAAGGGAACTATGCATGTGAGCTGGTTCTGCATCATCCACCGGCTGGCCCCACCCTGTCCCTGACGGCCACCTAGGCCCGTGGCAGCCTCACTGGGCCCCCCAGTGACTGCTCTGCATGCCAGGTCACCCCCACTCTGCCCTGACTCAGACCTAAGCTGGAACCCCCATGGTCCCTCCGATGTCAGCTGGCATACGAAGGGCCTAGGGTAGGGTAGGTGCTCATTCGACATTTAGACACCCTGAGGAACATGAATGGTGGTAGACGGGCCCTGAGGCTCAGAATTCAACCCACACAACAGGATGCGCACTGGGATGCCCAACCCACATTCTCCCTCCCGTCAGTTTTTGTTGATTAATGAGTCTGGGGAGGGCCATGGCAGCCACAGTGCTGGCCGGGGGGCCAGGGGCTCTGGGTCCCGGGTCTCCTCTGGAATATTCAGCAGATAAGAACAAGAACTGCTCAAGCTGTGACCAGACAGATGCACAAAGGGCACGCCCAGGACCCCTGGCTGCAGCAGGGTCGTGAAGCTTGTCCAGGGACAGGGATGCACGGCAAGTTCCCCGTGATGCCCACCCAGCCGCTGTCTATAGGGTGCCACCAGCCTCCTAGTAACACTGTCCTGGTCCCACAGTAGAGGCCACAGCTTTGTTGTAGGAAAACCCCTTTGCTGTGGGTTGTGTCTTCCATAAAGATACGTTGGGGTCCTAACCCCCGGTACCTGTGGATGCCACCGTATATGGGCACGGGGTTTTGCAGACCTTGTGGTTGAGAGGAGGTCACACTGCCGCGGGGAGGGCCCTAATCCAATGGCTGGTTTCTTCTTTGGAGGGCAACTTGGTTTTATTTATCAAGGTTTTCAAAGCACTTGCGCCTTTTAATCCAGCAATTACACTTCTAGAAATCTACCCGACATAAATGTCTGCCTATATGGAGTCCTGAGTCCTGCTAATACAAGCCAAAGCTACCAATCTCTCCAAAACCCCAAAACAAAGTATCTATGGGTCTTTTCAATGACACCCAAAGACAAGAGGACTACCTTCAAGCTTGAAGATCACTAATAGCAAAGCTGCTTGCAAATGTAATGGCAAACTTTGGACGGATGAACACGAGCAAGGTATTGTAAGAGCTAATTCACACGGGGAGCCCAAGTGTTCCGCATTATCAGTTGCTGAAGATGAAGACAAAGCATATTTTGAGAAGCAAATTAGGATCCAGCAATCATTTGACAAATACTGAGGCAATAAGAAGATCCAAATATCCTTAGAAGAGAAGAATCTGGACACACCCACAGGGAGGGCTTCGTGAGCCCAGAAGCAGAGACCGGAGCGATGGCTTGCAACATTGTGACTTATAAGAAGAATATCTATTTAATCATTCAGATGAGCCATATGTTTCTCATATACGTGTCTTTGTCCAGAGTGACCAAGATGTCTCTTGTCATGTTAATGAGGATGTGGGCTGGTCGCCAGGAGAACCAACCTTGTGATCAGAGGGTTGGAACTTTCCATCCCACCCCTGACTTCTGGGGACGGGAGAGGGGCTGGAGGTTCAATCAATGGCTAATGCCCAGTGCTTTCATCAGTCAAGCCTGTGTCATGAAGCCTCCACAAAACCCTAGAGGATGGGGTTCGGAGAACTCCTGAGTCCATGAACATCTGGAGATCTGGGGAGAGAGCATGGAAGCTCTGTGCCCCTCCCCGAGACCCTGTCATGTGCATCTCTTCCATCTGGCTGTTCGTGAGCTATGTATCATTTCATAATCAACTGGTGGTCTCATCAATCAAATATTTCTTTGAGTTCTGTGAGCTGCTCTAGCAAATTAGTCAAACCCGAGGATGGGGTCGCGGGAACCTCTGATTTAAGCCAGTGGGTCAAAAGCAGAGAGGACAACCTATACTCGTGATTGACGTCTGCAGTGGGGGGCCGTCTTGGGGACCGAGCCTTTACCCCGTGGGATCTGATGCCATCTCCAGGTAGAATCAAGTTGGATTCCCAGACCCCCTGCTGGTGTTGCGTGTTGGTGTGGGGGAGCCTCCACACACACACTTTGGAACTGGGGCCAGGAATGCGTTTACGCCTCGACCAGCTAGGGACTGCCACGGGTTGTCACCAGCAACCAGAAGCCAGGAAGGAAGCTGGCCCTTTGGCTTTGGACTTCTGGCCTTCAGACCTGTGCGAGAACACATTTCTGTTGTTCTAAGCATATGGCCTGAGCTAACTTGTGGCGGCAGCCCCAGGACATTGGCACATCCTTGCCCCCAGACTCTTGCTATGCAATTCTTACTGCCTGAACCCAGGGACCAGAGGGATGTGGATGTTCAGATGAATCCTGTTCTCTTTCAACCCTTGCTACTCACAACCCAAAGAAACCAGCGACGTAGCCCAGATAGCCAGACATACTCATAGAGATGCAGCTAGCCACGGTTTACATGCAGGCCTGTACCACAGGGACACGGTGTGCCTGGTAAGTTCAGGATGTCTTTGACCATGAAAACTGCTCACGTCAACCCAAGCTACCGGCAGCCCGACACCCTTTCTGAGTCCTTTGCGATGCCTCCAACTCATGAGGAGCTCTACAGTGTGTCATCTCCCCCCACCAGATGCAGGAAGTGTAAGTGGGAGATGTGAGTGTGCTTGCCTTGCCTTGGTGATCCATGTGCATCCCTCATGGAAGGGCCCCACATGTCCTCAGCACGACGCTCCTCCTGGCCCCTGGGACGCTAGACCCCAGTGTGGGACACACATTCTGTGCTGAAGTCACCGGTGTCCCCCACAGTGTGCCAATGCCCCACGGCCGTCCTCAACCAGCACGAGGCTGTGATCTGGGAGGAGCTGTTTCTGCGGGCTTTCCCTTTTCCCGCTTGATTTTGGTTAGCTGTCCCCAGCAACGCAGGGGACCTTCCCTTCTGGCTCGGGCCGCTTTTGCAGGACTATGAAACCTAGGGATTTTGATGCCAGGCCAGTCTCTTCTGTTTTGCTTTTGGCCTTGTGGGGTTGCCCGATTTAGCCAATAAAATACAGGACACCTAGTTAAATTTTAATCTTCGTATAATTTTTGATCTGAAATTCACATTTACCTGGGGACTGGTGGTTTGTCTGGCTAACCTGCTCCCTCCCCCGTCTCTGACTGCCTTCTACCCAGGGCGGGGTCCCTGGGACTTGGGTGGGTGCACCCTTCCTTCCAGCCCCCGTTCCCAAACCATGACCGTGACCACCTACTCCAGCTGGGAGCCCTCTGTCCTCTCACTCAGCAAGAAAACAGAGAGCGAGGGCCTCAGGAAGCTGAGCACTGGCAGGAAAGGGAGAACCGGTGGTGAAGCCCAGGAGCCTGGGGAGTGGGTGACAGGCTGGGGTTTTCTTGTGGGTTTTATTCTATTTTATTAAATTTCCCCCATTTCCTACCAACTTTGATGGATAAAACCTTTGTGTTCAAAAGGCCTGGAGAGGGCCTGCAAGGGGGCATCCCCGCGTCCTGGGCTGTGCCCCCGCCCAGAGACCCGTGTTCCAGTCCCTCTGTTACCGTGGGTGTGGCCCACAGGGTTTGTGTTCAAACCACTCCCTGAAGCGCTCACAGGGTTGCTTTCAGAACAGCTTCTGGGTCCCCCAAACCCTGCTTTAGAAACTGGCTCCCGCGGTAGGAGGTGGGGGCCGTTCGGCGTGACTGCTGATTGGCGCTGTGTACGGTGTTGGCGCACGTGCCTCCCCGCGGATGTGGACGGAGCGGGGACCGTGTGCGCGGACGCCGGGTGCACACACGCATCTGTTCGTAAGGAGAGATGTGGTCGCGACAATCTGCTTCTTCAGCTCTGGTCCTGGGTTTCTGACTGGCCGCACTTGAGAATTAAAATCCTAACTCCACGGGGTGTCCTTCAGACACAGCTATTGCCACGTTGTAACAGAAAGCTTATTTAATCCCCTTAAAGAAATACGATGAATGGAAAAGTTGGAAAAAATTGATGTCTAAGAATGCAAAAGAGACGTTGCTTCATCCCATCACCTAAATCTTACAGAAGGAGTACAGGAAGTGACCTCCCGCAAGGAAGGCAGAGTGAAATGCTCCCCAGATCCAGCGTCTCTGTCCCTCGGGACGGTGGCTTGGTGCATAGGCCGTGAGGGAGCGGGGACAGCTCCGGGCCCCCGTGTTTCCCCTGCAGCGAGGACGGGACACCAGGAAGGTCAGAGGAGCTCCTACGAGTAGGTGTTTGCTCACACCGCGTGCACCACCGGAGCTCAGGGAGTAACGCACGGGAATGCTTCGTGTCCACATCCAGCTTTCCTCACAGCACCTCCTGCACCCGGGAGCCTCGGGCCATCCTGGCTGAGCGTCCCCAGACACTGTCCTCGAGTGGCAGCAAGGAGGAGTGAAGGGGTCTGGGCAGAGATGATGAGACATGCTGCGCTCCCTTCCCTGAGACCTGAGCTGACCGGAATCAGAGGGAGGGTAGAGGCGGCTGGGTCTATTTAAGTACCAGCCCAGCGATGTCACCGCTGCCGGGTCACCCCCGCAGCCTCCCTCAAAATCCCAGGGTGTGGTGGTGGCAGCCTCAGGCACAAGCGGACCCCCAGGAAGGCTGCAAAGGCCCCAGGGCCTGACTCTGCAGATGCACAGGACTGAGACACAATAGCTCGAGGGTAATCCACGTCTCGTGGAGAGAAGCTGGGGTTTAGCTCACCACAATTATCAACAGCAGGAAGTTGGGAGTTTGGGAAAATAACTGTCCTCACTGGGGACCACATAGGGTTCTGCAACAGGCAGCAAATACCCCACCCACGGCATGTGTGTCCACGCTCATGCTGGGGCCAGAGGACAGAGGGGAAGGGCCGAGGCCATGGATCCTGGGCTCACGAACATTTCTAGCCAAGGAGGAGAGGGTGCTTTTGAGGTGTGAGGAGAAGCCAAGCCCGCGCTCACAGGAGCAACCGCTACCCACAACCAGGCAGGAGAGGCCCTAGCGCTGCCCTCCCTGCAGAAGCCATCTGGGCTTGGGGGACAGGTGGCCACGTAGCCCAGGCGTGGCCTCGTGAAGGCTGCCGTGGGTCCTGGCCCCAGGAAGGACAGGCTCCACGGAGATTCTGGGGCTTGCCTGCACGGGATTTGGAATAGCGTTTAACCACACTTTCTATTCCTAGAGTTTGGAGTAAACCCATCTGTCATTCATGAAAGACTCTGGACCTCCTGGGAGGTATCAGGAGGGCAGCTCCGTGTGACACATGGAGAGTGCTAGAAGCCATGGGCCGTGTTCAGGCTCTGGACTCGAGTCCTGGCTCCTTGCAGTGTGGGCCTGGGCTGGTGGCTCACTCTCCCAGGCTCAGCCCTGGGCCCATAGCAGGTGGAAGTCTGGCGAGATGATGTCTAGAGCCTCCTGTGACTCTAAACAGAAGGTTCTCTTCCAGCCACAGACCTGCTCTTCAAGCCCTTGGTCCTGACCACACTGCCGTTTCTGATTCCACACTGCCTGAAGGCAAGGCCGGGTCTGTGTCTTTTCGTTTCTATTTCCCTGCAGCACCTGTGACAGGCTTTGGTCATGGCAGGCGCTCACTCATTGCTTGTGGGAGTGACATCCAAGATCACCCCATCTATGGTTGGTTTCATCCTGGACTGGCCATCTGTCTGGGAGATGCTTGAGCACAGGAGGCCTTACAAAACCTGGCTCCAACATGCTTCCCCTTGACACCCAGTGCTGAGTCCCAGGGGCCGTCACACCTCTGAGCCTTTGCTCCAGCTGTGGGTGATGCCCAGATGCCCATCTCTGCCCTTTACTTGGGGTGGGGGAGCATTCATCCTGCAAAACACAGTCAGAAGTCCTCTCCCAGTTCCCCCTCCACTGTCTTCTCATTACTGCATCCTAGGGCTCAGCCCAGTAAACAGAAGCTCTTCAAGGCCTGGAGTCTGTCTTGTCCACCTCTGGGTACTCAGCACCCTACACAGGAGCTGGTCTTCTGCAGGGGATGGAGCCCATGTGAGAGAAGGAACAAACCCCAAAGACGTCCTGAAGAGGCCCCACTGCCTGCTCCCCTCTGTCAAGGTGGCGGTCACGCTCCTCCTAGGAAGGCGCCTATGACAACACCGAATCCACCCTCTGCTGAGTCCAACGTGCATGATGTGATCTATCGCTAACAAGTTTTTTTTTGTTTGTTTGTTTTTTTGCTAAAAAATGGCCTGAAAATCCACTGTCTCTAGCCACCCAAGGAACTACACTTGAGTGACAGGCCGTATGAGCCACGGGAACTTTCAGAGTAGCCAGCTTCTGCCGTGACCACTTCAGAAACGCCGCTGTCTATTGTGAGCTGCCCTCAGTGTGAACAAAATACCGCCACTGTCTAGAACACACGCTCAAATCCTTAGATTTCAAGTTGCACTGGACCCCATGAGAGGCAGAGACTGATTATCCTACCAGGAAAAAATCAAACCTGACAGTTTCTATGGAGGAGACATTTAAGTGGGTCACCAGCCTTGAAATTACAGGCGGTGTTCACAGTAATTTTTAAACAAATTACTGGAAGAAAAGGGGTTTACAGGTGAAACATTTCATTTGGAATGCAAATCTATATTTAAACATAGTCTCTTTGTTCTGTTCGCTCTGATTTAGGAAATTACTCATAATTTTAATTATACTTCAATTGCTTGGCACTTGACGGGCAATTATTTCTACAATACATCATATTGACCACCTCCTGCTCTGGGCTTCTTGCAATTAGTTTGTTCTACTGGGCCCTAAACGGGGACAGCTGATGGACATGCGTGCCAAGTTCCTTTGGTACAGCTCTCCGCCATTCACAGAGCTGTCCAACCTCAACCACGGGGCTCGGAGCCCCGCATGCTCGGGGGCCAGGACGGCGGGGGTCTACAGCCACCGTGTGGAGGCAACGGCCCATCCCAAGCCTCCGAGCTGCCTTTATAGGAAAGGAGGTTACCTAGTTACCGGCTCGCCAAATGCCACGTCTACAAAGGAGATTTAGCACAGTAGAGAAGACCAATCTTTGGGTTGATTAAGTTAGTGGAGAGTGGGAAGCAGAAGCTCTTGGGACCTTGAATTTCCACTTTGAATGTCTCCCACCTCCCACCAAAGGCCCTGCTGGAAGTCAGGGCTGCGAGACCTAATGGGCCTTGCATCAGAGACCTTGAAGGTCACCTTCGACCTCCTATGTTTACAGAGGAAAAACAGGGAACCAGAGAGGCCTGTTGGGGTCACGTCATCCACTGGCAAACTGGGGTCCATGGACCTAGAGCCAGTGGGGCCTTGAGACAAGCTGAGGGGACACGGCCGCCCAGAGGCAGGGTTGGGAACCAGTTCCCATCCTGTCCCCACACTGGTGAGGCTGGAAACTACACAACGCCAGGCAGCAAATTTCCACGTTCACTTGAAGACATTTGGAACGGTCTCTTGATCACCTTTAAGGGTTCCCTCATCTCTGAGACGTGTCACTTGGCAGTGGAGTGAAGGAGGGGCCCACAGCCACTCTGTCAATACCTGGAGATTCTGCGTGCCTCATGGAGCCCAGGCTATGAAAGTCCCGCTCTCGTCCCTCTTGGAGCGGCCATGTCAAGTCTGTTCCTTTGACCCGCATGGAATTTCCACCTGTGCTCTTCGCTCCAGGGTCAAATTGCACGTGAGTAGACCTAATACCTACTGATGCCAAGTTGCCACATAAGGGGAGGCAGCAGGAACCTTCAGCGGTTAGGAGCCACCACCTGAGAGTTCAGGAAGCCCCCTCATGGCTGGCGCACGCACCCCAACCCTAGTCTTCCTGCCCTGACTTCCTGCCCAGCACCCCTGCTCCATTAGCAGCGCCAGGAGGCCGGGGAGGGCTCCTGACTTCTCTCCCCTTTGCTCCTTGCTGGGCACCAGCCCTAGCCTGGAGGGGTCTCCAGCAAGATCTGTCCCTGCCTACAAGGCCCATGGAGGCGGTCCATTTAGGACAGGTTCCCTGAGGGCCTCCTCTGGGTTTCTTGGCACGCCCACACCCTTTGGTCCCTCCTTTTGCAAGGGAGTCCCTTCCAGTCCTCCCCTCTTGCCAGCCTCTGTCCCCAGCTAGGCACGGCCTCTGCCTCTCTAAGGCCGTGTCCAGGCCACAGTTTGCTCTTGGTCCCTACATCCCCTGGGCCCCTATGTCTCCTGACCTCAAACTGTCCCCTCTCTCTTGCCTGGTCTGGATGTGATGCTGGCACTCTCCTGGACAATCCTGTTAACCTGGAGGAAGAAGCTCAGCTGCACAGACCACTCTGTGGACCACCAGCCTACCGTGGCCACTCCTAGGCAGACCTCACCTCACTGTGGCCGTGAACACAGACCAGGGCACCTGCTCCCACCTCCCTACCCCACGACCCCGGCTCTAGGCATTGCCCTCTCCTGGAAGGCCGCCCCATTCTGGTCTCAGGAGCTTCCCTTGCTGGCCAGAGCACCTACAACGTTCCCATCGCTGCCCTTGGCCCTGCCCGTTGCTGTGTCTGTCTGGCCTGGCTCCAGCCCGGCTGCTGAACCTGACCCCCCAGCCTGGCTGAGCCCTCTCCACAGACCCGTGAGCACCCTTGCTGGGCTTGTCCTGGGCCGGGGCATTCTTCCTTGCCAGTTCTCCCCTCTATTATTTTTGTCTTCCATGTACATTGCTGTTGGCGAAAGTACCCAAATTGGAAATAAGGCCAAGAGAGGGCAGAGTGTCCTTTCGACATCGTATTACAGTGCTGTTCAAGGCCCACCAACATCACTCGATTGTCTAGGACAAGATGCCTTGATTGGACTGTTCACTGAGGATTAACACCTGGAACGTAGGCAGGACGCATGTAACCCTGTGGGTATTTTATCTGGTAGTGGACGATTCATGGAGGAAAGATCACTCCCCAGGCTACGGTTTCGCGGCCCTGTTCTGTGTGTACCACGGAGGCCTCGCCGGGCCGTCCTTCCCCAAATGCCTGGAACATTCAGCCCCAGATGCCCTGCACCAGCCCCGCCATCCCGCTTGCTCTCCCCAGGGAGCCATGCTCAGGCTCCTTCCCACAGCGTGGCTCAGGGGGTCCACGGTGCTCCCCCTGGCCAGCCAACCATGCGGTGTCCTGTGACCCACCGCCGACCCTCAGACGCTGACATGGGGCACGGCAGGTGGGCAGGCTCCAGCCTCTGACGCCGGTGCAGGAAACACCCTGCCCTTCCCAGCCCTTACCCGCCACTGGATCAGAACAGAGGAGGTGGTGTGCGGCGTGACCGAGACAAAACTTGGAGGCTCTCCCGGAACTGGAATCCAAGAAAGAAAAAAGTGAGCATTAGCTGGTTCTGCTTGTTCTTGGCTGCCGTTCTGGAGCCAGCTCCCTCCTGGTTCAGGGACCGGCTGGGGGGGAGGGTGGGAAGCCGGCAAGCCAACATCCCCGCCTCCCCTGCTTCCCCATGGATGGATGCCCTTCCCCGCCTGCGGAGCCCGTTCCTGCCCGGAGAGAAGGGACTGATCCTGATGGAGGCGACAAGATAATGCCCTGCCTTTGTCCCCCCGCCCCCTGCCCCCCAGCAGACCCACACAGCACACACAAAAGCGCTTGGCTCTCTTCCCTGGGAACCCTGCCTGGGGAGCCTTCCTGCTGTCCCACATCTTCTCAGGGGCCCTCCCTGGAGGAGAGCATCATTTGTTGGAGGTACTTAGGTCAGAGAGGCTCTGGGCGGGACAAAGGGTCAAGCCAGGCCCGAGTGCTCTTGGTTTCAGACCCTAAGGGAGGGAGGCTGACGTCTGGGGCAGAGGGATGGCGGCTGTGCTCAGGGCAGCGGCCGTGGCTGCTCGGCTCTGCTCTCCAGAGGGATCCGGTCAGTTTGGCTCTGCCCGTGGCCGTGCCCTGCATGCTGGAAACTACAGTCCTGCACCATCCGTCTGTCCCATGGGCCTCCTCGGACACCCCTTCCCTACCTCTGCTCCCACTGAACCCGTGCGGTCCTGCCGGCATGCCGGGCTGGCCTTTTCAAGGCTGCCCACTGTAAGATCCTGAGACCGTATATCAAATGCTCGCCAAGAGTCACTGAGCGGAATGACTGAGGCTGTTCTCCCCGCCCCGCACCCACTGACTGTCCGAGACTTGGCCCCTCGGCCACCTGCCCTGTGAGTCTCCTCCACACCTGCCAGTGTGCCCAGCACCTGGGACACACTGGTATCAGCCACACCGGCAGCACCCCTCCTGCCTTCTGGGGAGCCCTTTGCCCTGTGCTCTCTGGCCTCCTGAGGCCCACGGTGGACCCTTATTCAGCTTTCTGGATCATGCTGGATTGAGGGGGTCTCAATATCCCAACCACCATAGCAAGGCAATGTTTATCAGCAAACCATCCACACGTTGAAAGCCCCCCCACCCCGGCCCAGGGCTCCCAAAGCCCCGGAGCCTGTCCCTCTCAGCGGATCTGTGGTTCTGGAGACAATACGGTGCGAACAATGCAGTCAACTGCTAGAGAAACTGCAAATCTCAGAAGAGGAAGATTAACAGGATAGGTGCATCAAAAGAAATGATTTAAGTATCAAAGGACTAGACAGGCCTTTGGGAACCTGGAGAGGCCCTCGAATGCTTTTTTTCAGAACAGGCCATTTCTGAAGGAGCCTGAACCCTATAAGGGCAAAGGGAGTCTGCGGTGTCCTGCTCACCCGCTTGCGATTTCCTCAAAGACTCGCCAACAAAATCAGCTTCTGTGTTTGCCTCTTTCTTCTAAGAATTAGTGCTAACTCCCAAAGAGAACCCCAGCTGTGTTAAATGTAAGATTAAAATATGAGCCACAAAGACAACCACAATTTCTCGAGGGGCTGTCCCGGCGGCAGGCGGCCTGGGTGTGCAGCAGAGGAATCTCCGTGTGAGGCCGAGAAGCTAGAAGGTCCCCCAAACCCCTCTGCTGGTCCTCGACTCGCCTGAGGCCTCATGTTGGTGAAGCCATGCTCCCAGGTTATAAAGGAGAAAGATGGAAATGTGGGGAATGAGTACCCAGCGCTGCTGGGTGAGCTGAGGGCTCAGGCTCGCAGCCCGGGATCCGAAGAGGCAAGAGCAACCCTCGTGTCCTAAGTCGGCCTCCCACCGGGCCTGGCAGGATTGGCACCCGAAATCACAAGGGATCTTTGGGCCTGCTCCTCTGAGGTGGGAGAGAGCGGTTAAGAACCACCTGGAGCTTTTAGGGGATCTCCCTCCATCCCTTCCCTGTGCTTCTGTCAAATGGCAAAACTGTGGAGTGGTTTGTGGATAAGAAAAATGGGGAAACCTCTCAAAAACCAGCTACCCTTCCACATTTATTTTTAATGAACCTATAAATTATTCAATGTCTAGGATGCTAATGGATCGTAGGGGTTTGGAAGCCAATCAAAGGAACCCGTTCCACTTGCGAGCCCTTGAAGTCGGCTTCACGGCCCCAGGCTGTATGGGGCACTCTGAGCGGTCTGCTGCTACCCGAGTCCCCCTGCTCGCCAGCCACGGCCCTCCTCCCCCGGGTGACCCCTTCCTGGCTCCGATGAAAGCGGGGCCTCTCTCCGGGAGCCCGTGTCTCGGGGTCCAAAGGCGCAGCCGGGCAGGGGTCTGTGTTTGCACGCCGGCCTGGGGCCCAGCTGGCTCACCGTCCTGCAGCGTGGTCACCGCGTCCGTCTCCGCACTGAAGTCACTGTCCCCGATGTCATTGGTGGCTTTCAGACGCAGCTTGTAGGAAGTGAAGGGCCTCAGCCTGAAACAGAAGAGCCGTGAGGGCCTGAGCCCTTCCCCTCTGTCCCGACCCACACTCTGGCCACAGGGAGTGGGCAGCCCGGAGGAAGAGGCCCTGGCTCAGGGACCGGGAATCCGTCCTGCCGGGGAGGGGCCCTCAGGCGGCCGGCACTGTCCTCCCAGCCTGCCCCCAGGGACGGAGCGGAGTGCCGAACGTCCTGGCCCGGGGTGGCGGTTTTACTCGGGGCTCCTCCTGTCCTTAGAGCCTCTCCTGCAGAGCAAAACCCCGCTCTCTGAGGGACGCGAGAATTTCTCAGGAGGAGCTAATTTACCACAGCCCTCGCACGACTGGGAGCGATTCAGAGCGTGGTGCGAGGGCCCGCAAGCGCGCCTTCGTGGAGGTCGGCGCTGGCCCGGCCCCCCTGCCCCTCGTCCCCGCCGTGTGCCCGGCCAGGCAGTGCCCGGGGTCACCGCACAGCAGCTCTGGGGGTGTGTGATTCCCATTGCGGGCATGAGAAACTCGAGGCCCGGCCCCACTGAGCCCCTTGCCCCTGGCTTGACCAGGACTGGAAGAGGGTCTGGTCTCGAGGCAGCCTCTCTGCTGTACCGAAGACCGATGCCAACCGTCCGTGGGGGAAGGCTCCTAGGGGAGTTAAGGGGCCCTAATGCCCCGGGTGCACGGCCCGCTGCCACCGCTCAGGCCTCCCTGCCTCCCTCCATCGACGCGGCCTGTGTGGACGGTCCCTTGCGCTGAGCTCTGTTCCATACCGTCTCCGCACAGGCTTCTGAGCAGACGAGCTCCGGTCTTCCTCGGGTCCCTGGCTATCCTTGCCATTACTTCCGAAGGAGCAGATGAGGAGACCCCCCGCCCCCTGCCCCTGTCCCGCTGACAGCAGCTCTGTTTCAGGCGAGGCTCGGCCCGTGTCCATCGCCCAGACCAGGAGAACAGGAGCGGCTCTGGACTCGGCCTGTTTCCTCAGCTACCGGCGGGCAAACTCCCCTCCAAGGCGGTCCTCTGTCCCCCCTCCCGGGCCAACCTGTAAACTTGTGGGTTTCAAACTGAGCCCCGTGGAACCCCGGAGGCTCTGAGGGGTCCTCCAGGAGACCAGGGGGTCCCCATGTCCCCAAACCCCCATCTGGTTTGCAAGTGGGGTCTGGGTAATCCTTGGTCTAGAGGAAGGATTCTGCGTTTTCAAAGACTGATAACCATCTCTGGACACGGGATCGGAAGAATCTTCCCCTGACTCTGTTTTCATACGCCCCCCCGGCCTACGATGGGATTACAGTGGTTCTCTGTTGGCTGGCACCTCAGTGGATGCTCTTCCCTCAAGCCCTCTGCCACCCCAGCTTGCCCTGCCACGGCTGGTCCGTGACCACGGGCCTGTCTCCTGGCCTCCCTACGCCCCCGTTCCACAGCTGGAAAAGCCGTGCTGGGCGACCTTGCTTTGGCCCTGGCTGTCCTGGGGTGCTTCCAAAGTTCCACCCTTAACAATGATCTTTGCTCCCAGTTTCTGGGGAGCTATCCTTTATTAAAACAAATAACTTCCCATCTGTTCCTAGCTTCCTAGGAGCTCTTTTATCTAATTCTGGTGACAATCACATGGTTTTCTCCTTTGGTTCCTGCCTCAACCACCTGAGGCCCACATTTGCATTAGCTTCTCCTTCGCAGATTAGAAGGCAGCCCAGGGCGGTTGCCAGGAGCATGCACTCCGGAGTGCCTACACGTTAACCCCTGCGTAACCTTGGGCAGGTGGATGAGCCTCAGGCTCACGCGTCGGAGCTACTGATGCCCTTCCCGTGGGGGGCCCGGCGGTGCCTCTGGCCCTGCTGGAAACAGCCCCTGTGCTCGGGGACCGTCCGCGCTCAGCTTTCAGACGCCACTGGTGCTCCCGGGAGCGTGTGAGGGAGGCGGTCACTGTGCACGGAGTATCGTTCGGGCCCCAGGCGGCTGGAGCTGAGAGCCGATGAGTTGCCCTCCTTCTGGGACTGGAACCCGCTCCGAAGGCCTTCCCCCCAGGGGGCATTAGGTCTGGGAGCCACGACGGAGACGCTGGGACATCCGTGCCACCTGCTTGGGGCCGCCCATGGGTGTGCTGCGAGGATGCTGACAACATGCAGCCGTGCCTCCCGGGGGGGCTGTGTAGGGCGGCCGCCACTGTCCCCCGCCTGGTGCCACCAGGCCCCGCATGGCCCCGGACCGTGCAACAAGCCGGAAGGTGAGTGCTGGGGAGCCGCCCAAGACCGCCCCCACGGCACGTGGCCGGAAGCCGACCTGAGCCTGGACAGTTGTGGCCTCAAAGTCTGCCTTCCCATGATGCCCCAGTGCTGACAGCACCCACATGTGCGTCACGTGTCACCTCGAACCCACGGGGGGGGGTCCCGTTCTCTCTAAACCTTGCTGTTGCCGCACGTTAGAGGCAGTGAAAGAGCCACACGCCACCCCCCCGTCCCCCACAGCCTGGACTGTGCCTGGGGGGTGGGGGGTGTCTGAGGATCAGGCTGCTGCAGGAGCCCAGCATCCCCCCGCCCCCCAATGCCCAGCTGCTCCTTTCCTGGGCTCAGGTTCAGCAGCGTGCAGGGGCTGAGCCCGGCGGCCTTGCAGAGGAGGAGGGTCAGGACACCTGGGGGAGGCGCTGGGGCTGCAGGCGACCCACTCCCCTCCGTAGGATGGGGACGATGACCTCCCCCGCTGGGCAATCCTGCGGGTTCAACGAGAAACGTGTGCGAGATTTCCCAGCACGGTGCCCAGAACAGGGGGCAATGAGTACGTGGTGTTCTGTCTGAGGTGAGAGGAACATGGGCCAGCCTGGGAAACGGGGTCTAGGCCTCTTCCACCCTCCCAGCGCGAGGTGCTGCCCAGGGTCCTGGCAGCCTCGGAGCCGGTGGGGCATGCTCCTTCGTGGCCCCCCCACAGCCTGATGTGGGCTTCACAGAAAGTGACCACAGTCAGGGCCAGAGAAGGAGGACAGGGAAGATGCCAGGCCAGCTCCCGGGACAGGCCTGCACACCGGACAGACCCAGGGGCCTTCTGAAGGGTGGGGTGAGCCTGCGCAGCCCGGGCCCCCCAGGTGGGGATGCAGGGCCTGAGGTCACTGCTGAGAACCCTCATCTAGACAGTTACGTAGCCCTGGTCCCCCATGGTAGAGGGGAGTGCCCTGGTCCCTCACCATAGAAGGGGGTGCCCTGGTCCCTCACCGTAGAAGGGGGTGCCCTGGTCCCTCACCGTAGAGGGGGTGCCCTGGTCCCTCACCATAGGGGGGCTGCTCTGGTCCCTCACCATGGGGGGCTGCCCTGGTCCCTCACCGTAGGGGGGGTGCCCTGGTCCCTCACTGTAGGGGGGCTGCTCTGGTCCCTCACCGTAGGGGGGGTGCCCTGGTCCCTCATCGTAGGGGAGGGTGCCCTGGTCCCTCACCATAGAGGGGAGTGGGAACATGTAAAGGGGCCCAAATGAGGCCGCAGGTGCCAAGAGCTGAGCTGCGGTGGTCGGCACCGCTCCGCTCTGCCTTTGCCTGGTGGTTCACTCAGTAACTGGATAAATGCTGGGTTCTCACGGCACAGTGGGGACGCCCCCCCATTTCCCTGATCAGCCATCACCGGTGGGTGACAGCAGGTGGGGGAGCCATCTGCCTTGCTGACCAGGAGAGAGAGCACCAAGAGAAGGTGCGGCTCTCAGCCGGGACACCCCTGCCCCCACCTCCCCCTCCTCCGCCTCAGGGGATAGGGTGCCGTAGGGGGCGGGAACCCACACTTGCAGGCTCGCTGGCCCCGTCACCTGTGCCTCGTCCATCCCTGGGCCCTGGGGTGTGCATGCCACCTGCACAGGGCAGGCCCGGAAGGACAGAGCCGGGGCAGAGGCTGGAGCGGGCTCCGGCAGGGGGGGTCCCGGTCCCTGGTACAGGGAGTGTGCACGCGGAGAAGAGACGTGAGCTGTCCTGCTGCGTCCCCCGGGGAGGGCCCGCCTGGCTCTGGGTACCTTTCGACAGCACAGGCCGTGGCCTCGTGGCTGACGGACGAGGAGTAGGTCTGCCACTCTCCCCTGGGCAGCTCTCGCAGCTGCACGGTGAAGTAGCGGATGGGGGAGGCCCCGTCACTGCCCGGAACCCACCGGAGCTGGAGGCTGCGGGCGGTCACTTGGGCCTGCGGCACCAGGAGCTCTCTGGGGGGCGCCGGTCGCTCTGCAACCAAGAGAGAACAGACCAGGGCCGCGTGAGAGGCTGTTTTCCAGGAAGGCAGAGAACAGGGAGCTGATTCCCGGTCCCTTGGGCACCTGCGGCTGCCTGGCGGCCGGCTCCCGACCTGCCCCGGCCCGGATCTGACTGGAGACCCTGGCTTTCTCTCAGTGCGAAGACAGACAGACAGACAGACAGGAGGGTGAGCCCACACATGCTCCCCGACGACCACATGTCCCTTGGGCATCTCTGAGTGACACTCCCAGGCCCCTGTGGGCTCTCCCTCTGGTCTCGGGCTCAGTGCATCTGTCATGCTGACTCCTTTCCCTGGAAGCCAACGCGAGGCTGAAACACGGACGGTGTCCTGCTCAGCAACTGCGGGGGCTGTCACCGCCGCTCTGTGCCCACAGCGCTGGCGCCTGGGAGTGCAGGGCGCAGGGGGCCAGGACCTGGCTCCTGAGCATGGATCGTTCCCGTCATGTGTCTCCTCGCCCCATCGATTGCAGCAGAGAAACTCCACAGAGGAAAGAATAATTGTTCAATTGTTTATCATGAAGATTATTGATCCTGCTGAGAACGTGTGGTGGGTAATAAAGCAGTGACCTGCGGTGACAGTGGGAGCAGCCCTTCCCCCTGACGTGGTCGGTGCTCCTCTGGGAGCACACGCTTGGCTGCCTGGTTCCTCCTCCCCAGAGCAATAGCCCTGCGTCCCCTCACCAGCTGCAAGGACCACCCTCCTGGGCAAACTGGCAATGGGCAAACTCTGCTGGGGGTTCTGTGGGCCCTGGCGGAAATCCCCTAAGCTCTATGGGCCCCAGGCAGCTGGTGCGGGTGGTCGGGGTGCGGGCCAGGGTGTGGGCGTGCGTCCCCCCAGCCCCATCAGCAGCAACCCTGCTGTGGACCCGGGTGCCTCCTGAAGGGCACTCGTGTTAATGCTGCCACTTGGATGTGAGTCACGTCAAACCGTTAGCAAACCTGTGTCTTTCCCTGTGCCTTAGAAAGTGCTGGATTTCCCTGTGGGGCTGCATCAGCTCTGAGGGAGAAGGCAAGAGCCTTTGGGAGAAGCACTCAGGGCCCCGAGCACGTCCTGGACAAGGGGGAGCCTGCGGACCTGGGCAGGAGGGGGTTCTCCTGGCGCCTGTCCTCTGTCTAGGGGCCCCCCGTGCTGGGGGCCATGGGTTGGACAGTGCTATGTGCCGATAGCCAGGGGCCCGAGTGTGCACGGCTGTCTCTCCATCTGCTTCACGCTTTGGCATCTCCAGTGACTCTAAGGCTTCCATCCTCCAGTTAACAGCAGAGGTAACCGTCGGAGGAGGAGGAGGGGTTGTGCATTTGTCATCGTCCTTGGGGGACTGAGGCTCAGTGGCTGGGGTCGGGGGACTCATAGTGGGCTGAAGGGTTCGGCCTTCCTCTGGAAGGTGTGAAGCCCCCAGAAGATTCGAAGCCACGGACAGGTGACGCCAGTGTCCCCCCCCGTTGGCCATCGGAAGGGTCAGCCGTGTGCCTGGGCCGAGCGGCCCTGTCCTGAGCAGCCACCGAGTGGCCGCCGGACCTTGTGGGGCATCAGCTTCCCCACCTGCTCGGCCTGCTTGTGTGGGAATTAGAGAGAGCAGTGGGCTGCAGTGCCTGGAACGTGGCCAGAGCGTGGCCAGAACGTGGCGAGGGCTCAGTGCACGTCAGCTTCCTTTGCCTTCTACCTTTTGCGGGTTTCGGATCGGCCCTGCACGTGGTTTTTCAAGCCCTCTGCCTCCCTTACACTGTCTGCTCTAGATCTCGATCACACAGGCTGCAAGGACACCGGCTCACCCTCTGAGCTCCACGGCACCAGCTCTGCCCCCGGAGGTCTGCGGACCGTGCTGGCCCTCGGTGCTTCCCAGGAGGCCCCACGTGGGCACCAGGGCACAGAGAGGGGGAGGGCCTTGCCTGAAGTCCCACAGCTCCAGAGCCTGGTGCTTGGGGACTCCTAGATGGGAGTTGGACAGGTCATCTCTCCAAGCAGACCTGCCTTCCTATCCTCTTCCCCGAGACCTCTGGGCCTGGCCCTGACCTCTGCACCTGGAGTGGGGGTGGCCCTGGGGAGGGAGCCCGCTGAGGCAGATGTCAGAGCGAGGCTGGAGGGCACGTCAGGGGCTCACTGAGATGGGAACCCACAGCAGATTGCCGTGGGAAGAGGCGGCCTGGGGGCCTGTGGAGGGTGTCCACGTCGCTGCCCCACAGCTGCGTCCCCGGCAGATGACTGCATCTGTCTGGCCCCCACTTCCTCTGTAGAACGGGGCTCACAGCACTGTTCGCCAGCCTCTGGTGAGGATAAACCAAGACAACATGCACTAGGCCCCTCGCCAGCGCCTGGACAGAAGCGGCGCCCACGAGGACAGGTCTCCCTAGGACTGCCCGGCAGGAGACTGTTCATGGAGCGCCTGCTCAGCTGGGCACGTGGTTGGGAACACCAGACACCACGTGCCCGGCTTCAGGGAGCTGCCCTCCAACGTGGTGACTCAGAGCCACCCTGGGCCAGTGACACCACGGCTCTGGGAGCAGAGGGACATGCTTGCCTGTCCGGTAAACACCGGGCTGTGTAGACGTGAGACGGTGCAGGGCCTGACCTGGGAAGCCGCGCGGCCAGCAAGTTCGCGGCTCCCGTTCAGGCCCGGCTCTCCTCCCCGGAGCACCACGACGGTGGACTCGGCCCTGGGTCTTACCTCTCTTCTCAGTAGTGATGACGGTGGCCTCCAGCGGCACCCCCCAGCCCTGCCTCGTCTTGGCCGACAGCCTGAAGATGTACGCGGACTCCGGGGCCAGCTCGGTGGCCGTGAACTGCCTCACCGTGGCGCCCACCTCCACCGTGGTGAACGTGTTGGGGCTGCTGCTGGCCAGGCGGTAGGCGATCTGGTACCCTGCAGGCAGGGCGGAGGGCCACGCGTCAGTCACGTCACCCCCGCTCGGGCCCCGCATTCCCGCCACCCCACCCCCCGCTTTGTTTCCCCGATGTCCTTCCTCCGGGGCCGGCATCTGAGAGGGGGCACAGCCGTGGTGATGGATGGAGCCTCTGAGTGCCGGGACCCATGACCCTCGCTCCCCCTCATCCTGCCCGCCCCCAAGATGTGGAGACAGTTTCATCCTCCCCGTGGCTGCTGGAGCCGAGAGGACGTGGCTGGGAGGGCTCCCTGCTTTTTCTGTCCCTCTCGCCCCTCCTGCCACCCGCCTTTCCCCTCACAGGGCCAAGGGCAGGGCGTCCTTCTAGAATGTTCCTCCAAGTGCGCCCTTCTCCCATGGCACACGCCCCTCCTCTCGGTCATCCTCCCCGTCGGCCCGCAGATCCCAGCTTGGGGAGTGGGAGCAGATGCCGACGGGGCTCCGTCTCCTGCTGGCCGCCCTCCCCTGCGCCCGCACCCCAGGGAACGCCGGCATGGCCCCCGAGCTGGGGGCTCCCCTTCACAGGATCCCCCTCCTGCCGAGGAGGCGGCGCGGTGCGCGTCATCATCAGCTCTGGGGGGCTTCCGCGCTCTGAACGGTTCCCGAAGCTCCTTGATTATCAAGGGATTATGGCTGATCAGACGTTATTAATGACCGAGCCTCCCAAGCAGGCTGCGCCGAGGCCCCCTCCGCCCGCTTCTGAAGAGGCAGAGACAACTGTCAGCCCCAGCCCGGGTCCCGGCACAGTGGCCTCTTCGTGGGCACGGACAGCTGTGCTCCTGCACTGATTAAAGCCAGAGCTCGTGGGTGCGGTGGCGCCCCCACACATGGCTGACAGCCAACCTGCTCCGGGTAAACAAGGAGCTCCCGGGGTGCGGGAGGGGGGCGGGCAGCAGAGCCGAACTCTGTCCTCCACCAGCTCAGCCTCCGCTGGCCTCCTGGGGGGGGGGACGGCCGCCCAGCAACGAGGCCTCAGGAACTCCACGCCGCCCGCCCGCCTCACCGGGCCACATGCCCCCACTCCTTTGTCGTCCTTCTCACACGTTCTTCGGCTCCGTTGGTGACCGAGCTTACGGGCGTCTTCCCAGCTCCTGCACTTCGTCACCTGTCCAACCACACGAGGAGCCTCTCCGGCCGGCTGTATGTGAGGCTGGGGGACGGTTCCTGTGCTCAGCATCAAGCCCCTGACCACGGCTGGTCACCGCCATCACCACACAGACCGGGGGTCCGGCACGCCCTGCCCGGTCCACAACGATGGCCACTCACGGGCCTGGTGTCTGCTGGACTCTGAGTGGTTCCTTCTCCTCACCACGACGACCAGCTGTCCCCGGGCTACCAGGGGTGACCCAGCTGGCCTCCAGCCTCTGGCCGGGGTCTCCTGCTAGACGCCTGTCCTTCCCCGTTCAGGGACCGATGACCGGCAGCCCAGAGAAACCAGGCCGAGCTTCTCTGTACCTTCCTCCCACCTTTCTTTCCCTCGCCCTGTTGTAGGTGGGGCGCCTGGAGTTTGGGTGCCACGGGAAACTGGTCCCAAGCCTTCAGAGACTCCTGGGCACCTCGCCGCCTGAGGGTGAGGACACCGTGGTCACTGTAGCCACCGCAAGGGGCTCTCCTGCTGACCTCCTGGCTCCCTGAGCCCTCACAACGGCCATGACAGGAAGCCTACGTATCCTCACGTGGCCATGAAGCTGTACAGCTCAGAGAGGGTAAGTGGTCTGCCTGAGGTCACACCGAAAGTAACAGCAGAGCCGGGCCGGGAACCCTGAGTCTGTCTCACTTTCTACTGAGTCATACTGTTCCTGTGAAGAGAGAACATCCGCCCCAATCTTCCAGCAAAGGGAGGGACCCCTTGCCACATCCTGGCTACTGGAGACGGGGCATCGAGTGCCTGCAGCACGAGTGTATTTCCAAGGGACAACAGCATGCGGGGCCGACCAGCACGTGCTTTGGAAGCGCACCTGCCCGGGTTGCGATCCAGGCTCTGGGAATTCTCTGCTGTGTGACTGTGACCCAGCGACGTGCCCCCTCTGGGTCTCTGTTAGGCTGTGCGAGGGGGCGGTGCAGCAGGAGTGGCTCGTGGGGAGGGCGCTGGCCGCGCGGGAGGGGAGGGGAGGTGCGCAGGGCCCCCCAGCGCCGCCGAGCGCCCACGCACACTCCCTCTGGCTTATAACGTGATTACAGAAGAAGGACCATAGGCAGTTCTCCACCCTCGGAGGCTGCAGGACGCAGCGTCCCCACCAGTCCCTCCACCTGCCACTCTGGACGTCCTTTGTCACGCAGCCTCCAAGGAGTTTCATCCCCAGCGCCTCTGGCCCTCACCCAGGCACCTGCTGAGTCTGGCAGCTCTGGGGAAGGGTGCTGAGTGCCAGGCAGTAGCAGCCCAGGGACGGGACCCAGACAGACATGGGTCAGGCTCCCGCTCGGTCCCTTCGGAGCTGGGGACAGGACCTAGACGTGGGCGGGACACCCCGGCCCCGCCAGGCTGGTCCCGTTTGCTGTGCGCTGCGTGCTCTGCACTGAGCTGGGCACAGAGCCGACATCGAGTGCGGCCCCTCCGCACGTGTCACCCGACAGCGCCGTGTCCTGGGGCCGGGACTGTGCTTCTAGGGCCTTCATCTCTGGTCGGCCGCCTTCTGGCCGAAACAGGGTCTCCTGTCCTGAAATTCACATTCATCTTGGAAAACTCCTACCCTTAAGATGCCTTTTATTTTTTTTTTTTAAATGAAGGCATTAAAATGTTCTATTGCAATGTTTTGTCGTTACTCTGTGAATTGTATTATACTCACGTGGCTCACAAATAACATGGGAATGTAAGGAACCAGTTTAAAGAAGTCTCCTCCCACCCAGGCCCCGGCTTCTTGGGTGTCTTTCTGGGGAGCATCGGAGAGCAGGGAGCCGCTGACGCATCCATGAAGACACGCTCGTCCGTGCCTGTGCACGCAGCGTGCAACATCCTGCCCCGCACTGGGCTCTCCTCGGTAGCCCCTCTGGGTCGGCATTCGCTCTGCCACGTGTCTGGTCCTTCCCAAGGCTCACCGTCTGTTTGTGGCTCTTCTCATACTCCTGCCTGAGAGTCACGACGTCCTCGCCCCCGACGGCCATGATTTCCACAAGGTACTCAATCCCTAATTGTTCCTATTGCACCCACGGCCCCGTCCCCGGGAATGGGGGTGAAGTCAGAGTACTTCCACCTCTGGCTCGTCGGTCACACACGGTTGATCGCTCACAGTGTTGCTGTTGTTTCTCTTCCGGTTTGTGTCTCTGACACCCCCGCAGCCATGAAGTTCTGTCAGTCGATGCTCTCAAAGCATCTCTACCCCCGGGATGCCCCCCTCGGCTGTGTTGAGTCATGTTATTATTTTTATGTTGTCAGGAATTGCAGCGGGATTGTGGGGGACTAGCAATGCCCGTTCGGCAAACTTACAGCGGCACACGGTCTAGATCCAAGCTTGGGTGGAAGCCATCTGCTGTCCCAAGGCGGTGTTGCCCGCACGGGGATGCACTCCATACACAGAGGCCGAAGTGAGCCTCACGTAGGACCGGGGTCAGCCGGGGCCTTGTGGCGACCCCTTCTTCCCCCCGACCGTGCCCAGAACAAAAAGCAACAGACCAATGCCATTAACATACGCGTATCCCTAAACTAGAGAAAGAAGATAAGGAAGGATATTTTGCAAAGACAAACTGACAGAGCACAGAGGCCACAGTGACAGGCACAGACGTTACCTACAAGAACAGGAGCAAACAACATTTTTAAAACCTCAAGAATGAGGTGTGACCTGGTGTCAGTGAGTTCAGCCATCTGAATATCACTCCTGGTGATGAAGAGATACCAACCCTCCTCAAAGAAAGAGTCTGACTTTGCACCAGAAGACGGCTGATGTACGTAGGCCTGGGGCTTGGGCCCTGGCTACGTGCACGCGGGATTTCTAGGTAGGAGGAGCTGAACAGGTTTTGTCTTCACGGTGTGAGAACACACGCCTATAGCTGAGAGAGCAAGGAGATGCAGGAACCACCTGCCGGCACATGCTCTCCCAGCATCCGGAGCGGGCAGACACCTGGCCATGCACACGCTTGGCTTGGGAGACGTCCCAGCCCCCCTGAGCCCAAGACTGCAGCCTGCAGGCCCTTCCTCCGTACTCAACACCTCGGCTGCCGGGAGGCCCTAAGCCAGGCTTCAACCCCAACCCCAAGGCGACTCTCAGCTTCTCGTTTCCAGCCACTGAAGCAGAGTAGCTTAGGCCACACCCAAACATGCCATTTTCGCATATTGATTATTTTGGATTAAAATTACTTAAGCAGCGGCCAGTGCCAGAGGGACACCCAGACCCTCCTCTGTCCCCCTGGAAGCAGGAAATCAGTCCCCCCGCTGCACCGGGAGGGAGAGAGGCAGCCTTGTCGCCAACCATGGGCAGTAACCCTGTTACTTCACTAGTTTACCGCCCCAAGCCCAAACCCCTCCTCTTGCCAATTCGTCATCAATCTACTGTTTCTTTGACTCAAAAGCATTAAAAACAGCCTGCATTGGTCACTTTTGAGCCTCTGATCTTTGGGGCTCCTGTACCTACAAAATTAAATTTGCTTTCCTCCTGTTCATCTGTCTTATGTGAACTTAATTCTTGGACCAGCCGTAGAACCCAGGAGGGAAGAGGGAGACGCGCTCAACCCTACACTATGAATCAAGAAAATGACTCGTCCCCACTTATTAGAGCCTCTGCATTTCAGGCACAGGATGTGTGTCCGTTTTACCCCCGAGGGCCGGGAGGGGGCACAGTGAGCAGGGGACAGAGCTACGCCTTCAGTGTGGGAGCCCCATTCTGCCCGGGAGGACCTGCTGCTTCCCCAGCTCTTTCCTGCTCTAAAACGGTAGAATTCTGATGATTTGAAGAAAAGAGACACAAGTGGAAAATAATCTGGTCGCTCTATGGGACATTTGCAAGGTGACCGTTAGGGACTGGGAGAGACCACAAGGCATTTGGGAACGGGCGGTGGGGTGGGGGGGCGCTAGGGGGTCAACGCCAGCACACAGAGAGGCAGAAACACCGAGGCCAGGGTTCCTCTGGAGAGCATGAGTTGTTCTGGAAAGTGGACAGAAACACTGGGGTCGTCCGGAAGAGGCGTGGGGCACCGCTAGGTGTGGGATGCACACGACAACCTGCGAGGGGCAGCCCCCCACCGGCCCCCGCCCAGCCCAATGCCAGAGCCCTCGGCCGTCGGAGCCCAGAGCACCAAGGAGAGGTAGAGCGTACGTCAGGATGGGGGGCGGCCTGAGGCCCCAGGCCCTCTGAATGTCACATCCCACGGGCTGCCGTGGGTCACCATCGGCCACGCTGGCTAGGAGAGGAGGATGGAGCCGGCTACGCAGGGGCAGGTGCTAGAGATGCTGGTCGGGGGGTCTCTGCCCACACAGGATACTTTCTGTTCTATGGATGTTGCTACCTGAGTCCTGAGGGGCGCAGTCGACTCCAAGACAGCCCAGAGCAGAGTTTTCTCGGGAGGTGAGCCCAGGAGACAGGAAGCTGGTAGACGGCGCGAGTAAGGAGCTGCCCTGCTGGGCCCCCAAGGCTCTGCCCACTAGGGGGGTGGGGGTGGCAGGGGCTGCGGTGGCGTCCCCCCAGCCCCCAGCAGTCATGGGCTGGGGGTTGCTGCTGGGCACTCCCCCAGAAGCCCGGCCCCAGGGCAGACGCTGTGGGCCGGGCCGTGGAGGGCAGTGCGGGGTCCCCGTGGGCCGACCGCACACACGGCACCTGCCACCATCCCGAGGTCACTGTTCCTATCTTAGGGACAGCTTTTGGTCATCATTTTCCTATGCATATGAACTTGAAACAAAACTGATTTTACTCCAAGTGCAGGCTTTTCATTCGTGTCTTCTTACCACATCTCCAAAGCGTCCTTCTTGTCCTTCAGAAATGTGAGTTTTGATCGGCTGTAATACTGCACGCATAGACCTGCCCCTCGAGGCGCCACCAGCACTGAGCAGCAAGGGGGCTGTTTGCAGCGGGACTGCCCCGGGCCCCTCCACCCCCGAAGCACAGAGGCCATGAGGCCCACTTCCTACAGCCACAGCGCCGACTCTGAAGCAACACACGGAACAGCAAGGCACGGCGTCGTCCGCGCGCAGCTGCGGGAAGCCCGGCTTATTATCTCCGCCTCTGCTCTGGCTCCCACACGAGCCGCTGGGAGAAAGTCCCTCAGCCTGGGGGTATGTTCGTGCCTTCCTCTTATCCGCCCTAAACCCACGGTGGCCTCCCCCAGTCCCCATTCTGTGGCCCGGTGAACGGAAAGACGGCCACCTCTAATGTCCTTACAACGCCCTAGCCTCACGGGCAGTAGAGGAGAGCCTTTTCCTGTGCACAAATGGCAAAAGGAAGCTGAGTACCCGTTCTTGCATTTGTAGGGAATAACGGCAGATAGTGTTGAGGGAAAAGAGTGTTTCGGTGGAAAAGGCTAGTTATGTAATTACAGCTCGAGCGCGATCAGAAACATTAGCATGCTGGATGTCAGCGGTGCAAGGGCAGAAGGCTGCGCTGGGTGTTAGGAAAGAATGGGCAAGTCGAATCAATAGTAGGAGGAAAACAAAGCCCGAGTGAAGTCTGATTTGTAAGGTTATGGGTGAATTATGATAATACAGGCATTCAGGGGGGCAAGGCCAAGTATGAGCCACATTGATCCAAGGTGAAGATGGAAACTATGCGGTCTCTGAACACGCCCAGAAGATGGAAAAAAACTCGCATCTAGAAAATGAGAATTGGGGAAGGGCGTGTGTTTCAAGCCCGACACCAGTTCTAGAACCTTTAGCTGTGTGAGATCCATGAGGAGGTTCTAAGATGCTGCTGTTGGTGGGAGCCTCCTGGGGGGGGGGGGGTCCTGGGGGGGGGTGGGTCTCAGCTGCCTCGCTCAGATGGGGTGACTGTAGACTGGCACCCAGAGCCCTCTGAGGGAGCTGCGTCCGGTGCACTGGGTGGTTGCAGGCCTCTTGAGGGTTATGTGCTTCCTGTATGAGTGAAAGGCACCCATCTGAGAATCGCCTGTTTGGTGGCACGTCCCTAGGGCCTGATGCTCGGGGGCCCGAAGCCAAGGCCTCCAGTGGGGCACGGTGCTGCTGACCCCCTTGGTAGCCCCTGTGGGTGGGTGTGAGTGGTGAGGGCCCTGTCAGCACCCACAACTTGTTCCAGAGAGCCCATGGCAGCAGAATGGCCCCGGGGGCGCCCAGCCCAGGCACGGTGTGGCTTGTTGGTCTTACAGCTTATCCGTGTGAGGGCTGGGGGCAGACAAATGCAATAGTGGATCAAAACTCTGTGTTTGCAAACAGGGATTATATTCACTCGCACTCCTAATTCTCAGCAGAGTCTTTGCACACCCTTCTGTAATAAGCTAAGGGTAAATGTTAGGCCCTCGGTAGGCAGTTGGAAGTGGGGGGAGGCTCTGGTGTGTGTGGCCGGGCAGCCCCGCGTGGGTTTAAAGAGCACATGCATCACGTTAGCTTGGTAGCATTTAAGGGAGTGCGGAGTCGTCAGCGAGGGAGGGAGGGTGACCGTGCTCAGGAGGCTCCCACCGCATCCCCCAAAGGCAGGCTCTAAATGCTAAAAGCTCTCCACAGTAAAATATTTACGCAAGTAAGCAAGTGTTTTTCCCTGTAGGCGCCTAGTGGTGTTTCGTGCTGTTAATCTTTTTTGGAAATGCAAGAACATGTTTTGATATAGATTACAAAAGCACGGGCTGCAGAGGTGTTTATATACTTGGAAGGCCGCGCTGCCCAAGTGGGAGCATTGACTCAAGGTCTCTGGGTGGGAAGCCAGTCTTGCAAAAAGATGTCTCCCTTTCTCTCCCATGAACACCAGTCTGAATCTTTAGAACCTGTTTTCTCATCCTTCCTACGGCGTCTGCAATTTGGTGTGCTAGCTGTAATAATATCCAGGTGACAGGCTACCCAGACAACATTTGTTACCATTATAACTAAAGGCCATTACAACAAAAGATGCTCAGATGTGGTGTTTTTCTGCATTACAGGTAGACATAGCACTGTTTTACTTTTCGTCTGCTTTGCCATGGTTGGAATGCTCGACGTATTTAAATACTGCCCTCTCTTTACCTGGATTTTTGTGATTTTTAGTGACCCCCCCCCCCCCCCAGGAACTACAGATCAAAATCCAAATTTGAAACTCGGTTTCCCTTAGGAGCATCTTATAACCTGGCTCCAACCTGCCTTTCCTGGTTCTTCTCCCTGTTTGCCCGTGTGAAACCTCTGCTGGGGAGCACCAGCTAGATGCTGGGACCAGGTGAAGACTTGGGCGTCAAGAAGCAATTCTCTGGTCCGGGAGACATGATGAAATACGGAACAGCCATGCATTCGAGCAAACATTCGTTGAGTGCTTACCACGTGGCAGGCGTTGTCCTAAGGTCCTCATGCCCAACTCAGTCAACACTACGAGGGAGTATGAGTGTTATTCCCATTTGAGGAATAGGGAAACTGAGGCACAGAAAGGCTCAGTGACGTGCCTAAATTCACCAGGCTGGGCTGCTGAGTCTGCAAGCTTACCCACGCTGCCTTCAGACTGTCCGGAGTGTGGTGCTTAAAACCCAGGGGAGAGCAGAGCAGGCAGCCCGGGATTCACGAGTTTATCCTGCAGACCATGGCTGTGGGGATGCGGGGGAGGGTGAATCACGCCGCCCGGGGGCATGAAGTCGGGAAACTTCCAGAGAACAGCGGGCTGAGTCAGGTCTTGAGATCAGGTGGCTGTTCAGCATTTCCTCTTGCTCTGTCTCACCCTCTGCAGCACAAAGAGGCCGAGCCTGTTGACCCTCCCGCGTGCCCCAGTCCTGCCACCGTGTCCTGAATGGATGTGGTGCCCAGGGAGTGATGGGCTGCAAGTCCAGAGTGGGGAGAGAGGCCACCACTCAGAGTGAGGAGCGGAGGGAGTCACGGCGACCCTGGGAGGGGCCGGGTGTACGCTGACCCCAGCCTACTGGGCCAGCATGCAGGATACAGCCCCTGCTTCCCCACCGTGGAAACAGCAGACGACGGGAAGACACACACCTTTCAAGCCTACGTGAAAGTCTTTGTGACCAAAATCAAAAGGGGAACTTTTGCAACATCTGTGACAGTGAATATTGCTAATGATCATGTCGGGCGGTGTTTCCTGGGCTAAGTTGTCCGGACCCCGTGTCACAGCACTGACGCCCGCAGAGCCAGGCCCCCAACTCAGACTCGGATTTCGGGCTCAGGTCTCCCAGCCACTTGGTACTTGGATGCCGCCAACGTGTAAGGCATGTGAGAGCCAGTAAGGAAGGGGTGAGTCCCCAAGAGAAAAATGGCCAAAGGACATGTTACGGGCTGAATTGCATCCCCCAAGTTGCCATGTTCGGTCCTAGCCCTGAGCACCTCCAATATGACTGTATTTGGGGAGAGGGTCTTTACAGAGGGGTTAAGGTGAAATGAAGTACTGGGGGGAGGGAGGCCCTGATCCAGTGGGACTGGTGCCCGTACAAAAGGGGATCAGGACAGAGACATGCACAGAGGGACGACCAGGTGAGGGAGGGCACGGGGAGGCCAAGGAGAGAGGCCGCTGGAGATGCCAGCCCTGCCCACGCCTGGATCTCACACCTCCAGCCTCTGGAGTTGACAGAAAATAGATTCCTATTGTTTAGGCCACGCGCTGCGTGATTCTCCAGGGCAGCCCCAGCAAACTAGTACAGAACATAAACTGGAAATTCCCAAGAGGAAAAAAATAAATTATGGCTAGTAAACTTTGAAAATGTCCCCTTCATATAAATATTGTATTTTACGTATCAAACTGGCCAAGATGAAAAAAAAAACCCATTAATGTCGATGCTGGTGAAGGTGCGGTGACATGGGCACCACTGTCAGGAGAGCTGACTGACACAGCGTTCCGGAGGGGGAGTGTGACAAGTAGGTGAAGAACTCGGAAATGTTCTAGCACCTTCTCCCAGTTATTCTGCTTCCAGGCCTGTATCCTGAGGAGATCATCAGAAACGCTGTGAAGATTCGCCTCTAAGGACATCAGTCACATCATTATTTCTGACTGCACAATTTGGGAGATCATCCATATTTTTTTAAATTTTCAATTATAATGTATTTGCATTTAAACATTACATTATTGGGTAGAACCTGTTCGCACCTTGCGCATCCAAACAGTACTGAAGTATACAGAGAGAGTCTGCTTTTGGAATGTGGTAAACCAGATGTCCTGAAAAATCTTCCTGTTAAGACATCCAAAACTAATTAATATGGTATCAAAAAAAGAAAACCTAAGTGCATGGTTCAATCAGCAAGCAAGAAGGAGAAATTATAGAGATTTAAAAGGAAACAGGAACAATAAGAGTTGAGATGAAGCCCAGGGCAGCCCAGGGATGGGAGCAGCCGACAGACCCGCAAGGCTGGGTGTGCTCATCTGGCATTGGGGAACCCTTCCACACACGCACCAGGAGGCGAGCACCAGGATGCTGGAGACGCTGCAAACATCCTGGTCGGGTGTGTGCAAAAACAGACAGTGAGGGTGTGTACGTAGGAAAGATTCATGACGTGGGAAGGGAAGAGCCAAGTTGCAGAAAAACACGCGACAAGAGTTTGTATGAAATCTAAAAACATGCAGCACTAATATTAGATTTTTAGGCTTAAATTTAACTCTAGGAAAGTCATACAGAAAACTGAAGGAGAGATAAACACAAAATCCCTTGGGGGGCCTGGTGGGCTGTCCATCCTAGATGGGGCAGCAGGGACACGTGCGGGTCACCACCACTAAACATACATGCAGTACGATGAAGAGGCTCCCTTTTAAGTAGGAAATATTTTATAATTGAAGTATTAGAAAAATGATTAGAAGAAAAAATATTAACATTATCTTTGGGCGGTGGAATTGTGGGTGATTCTCATTTTCTTCCTCTTGTTTGAATTTTCTGTTTTTTAAATTTAGAGTGAATGTGTTATTTTTATCTTATGATTGTCCTTTTTGATTATAAATCTTTCAAACATACAGAAAATACTGAGAATAATATAGATGGGACACCCAAGTATTCATCGCACCAACTGAACAAATCTTGCGATTTTGCCAAATTGGACTGTTTTTGTTTTGTTCATATAAGAGAGAAGATGAAGCAGAAAAAGTTGAGGCCGTCCTGTGGCCCCCACCGGATCCTCTTCCTCAGAGGCAACTCGGGGTGTCTTCCTGTCCGTGAGTGCACACTTTCACGTGTGGACCCGTAAATGATAATAATAATGCTCATAAAGGTTTAAATGTACAGGAACTGCGTGTATTCTCCTGCAACTTGTTTTTCTTCCCTTGAATGGATGCTTGTAAGATTTCCTCATGTAGACTCGCGTAGATCTTGGTCATTCCTTTAACCGCTATCATGTTTTCTGCTGCGTGAAGAGCCCACAATACACCTTTCTGTCACCCGACGGATGGACACTCGGATGTCCTGTTATCAAACGCCATGTGGCAGGAGCGTCCCATGCGTGTCCCCTTGGGTATAGGTGTGAGGACTCCAGGCTTAAGACCTGACGGGAAGGGCCTCCGGGATGCGGAGGACAGACGTGCTCCCTCGCCCAGACATTCCAGATCATTCTCCAGGAGCGTACATGTGTGTTTGCCCACGTCCCCGTCTCTCCCGGGTAGCACCTGAGTTAGGCCTCCAAATCTGAATGATGTAAATGCTACCCCATTGTGGTCTGAATTCTCTGTTCACGGTGCTTTTTCAGTCAGACGTACAAGCGTTAGAGATGCCCTTCAAAGTGAGTGACGAGATCTTACCATCGGACAGTGAGACTCATGTGATGACAGTGGGCACAACCAGGCAGGGACAGGCGTGGAGGGAGCTTGCAGGTGGAGGTGACATTGAATGTGACTTTAGAGGCACAGAAGGGGCAAAGGACCAGCAAGCACAGTGGGCTGGCCCTGGCTAAGGCCAGAACCTCCCCACGTTCGCGAGGAGGACTGGGGATGAGTAGTTCAAAGCCATGGCTACGAAATCAGAGTGCATGTCCATCTATGGTAAGAGAGGAACACACATGAAACCCTCACTGGCCTCCCATCCCTCTCCCATGGGGTCCTCCTGTCGGGATGATTTCTGTCGGCCCAGGATGGCTACAGTGAGCGTGGAGGTGGGCACAGAATCTGCCCCAGCCGCAGTGCCGGGGCAGAGGGCAGAGGGCAGAGGCCGTGGCGGGGGCGGCAGGAGCAGAGGCTGCCAGGCCCGGGGCGGGTGGGGATGGGGCCTCCCTCCTCAGCAGGCCGGGGACACTCTGCTTCCTGGAGACTCCGGGTACTGTGACAGGTCAGAATTCACATTTTGTGCTCCAGAGAGGTTTCCTGTCTCATGGCAAGCTGGGGACGCCCCCTGGGTCATCAGATGTTTAGCCCTGCTCGGTCCAGAAGAGACAGCCGGGTGTGGCACTGAGGGGCTCCGGGAAACCTCTGGCCCAGCCATACGCTCCGTAGACCATCTCCCGCCCCAGGTCTGGAGCACAAGGCGCGGGGCCTAACACGTGTCTGTGATCCTGCCTCATCCAGACGGGATGAGAATACACACTTCACCAGCAGCTTCTTCCGCAGCTCATCGTGGTTTTAGAGCAGCAAGAACCGGCAGTTCCGAAGGTCACCCAATTCAGAAATACTGTACTCTTAGCAAAGTACCCCGCCCAGCAACTCCAGGATCGCACGAGGAAGGGCCAGACAGGAGGGCCCCAGCCTCGCAGCAGACGACGTCGGTGTGCCCCAGGCTCTGTCCTCCCCGTGTTCATGGAACAAGAACTCAAAAAATATTTGCCTCTCTGTCTAGTTATTACCTAAAAGGCAAACCTGATTATGTCACTTTGCAGCTCAAAGTCCTGGGGTGGCTCCCTATTGCCCTCAGCAGAGAGTTTTTTTTAAAAAAATTTTTTTAATGAAGTGAAACTGTTTTTCAAACCAAATATTAGAATCCTAACGTCAGGGACAGGTGTAAGTGGTGAATTTTACTACCTGTCTATAAGCTCAGGTTTATAATCTTCCTGTAAACCATCCCACGCACAAGCTAACACATGTGGGGGTCCGTTGCAAGTCTGGATTAGGGCAACACTCTATCGGATGCTGGCCTGGGTCTGGAGAGTAGACCGAGCTTGGGACCCCGGCTGTTAGATCCCTGATTTCAGCATCTGGGCCCCCGGGCACTCCCTGCATGGCAGAGCCGGCCATCCCCAGCCGTCTCCGGCCGGGCCCCAGCCCACATCTCCAGGCTGGGGTCTGTCTATACTCCCACAGGCACCAGGCATCCGTCTGGCTGAGTGGACGGCCCACCTCCCTTCCTTCAGGACTCGAGAGGCCACTCATCAGCAAGATCCAGCTCCCTCGGCCCGGGGGACCTGCTTGTGGGGCATCTCGTGAACTGTTATTAGTCACCTATCACGTTGCATTGTCCTTGGGCCTCTCCCCGACGGTGCTGTGAGCCTCTCACATCCTGAGGACAGGCGCATCTTCTCTCCTTACTGCCCACCATGCACGCAATGCCGTGCATAGGGGAGGCCCTGAATTTGTCATGGTGAAAAGGGTGACTAAATAAGGGAACCAATGATTTTTTTTTAAATAAAACCTGCCGCCTTTGGGGAACTAAGAAAAATTAAGGCTTTTCATCAATGCTATCAGAGATACCCCGCTGAACGAAACGTTAAAATAAACAATTTCCCGGGGACCCAAGGCACACAATTCACTCTGGAAACTTCTTAAAAGGATGAGGTGAAGGCCCGGCAGCCAAGGATGTTTCCCGGAACTTGGGAGCGAAGCCCAGGTCTCTGGCTCCCGCGAAAAATGAGGCTGCTTCTTCCCAGACGCCCATGGAAACAGCCTGGTTATTTCAGAGCTGAAGGAAGGGCCAATTACAGATGGTTTTGTTGTGAATCACGAACAAATGGAAGAAATTCTGGGTTAACAAAATGTAAATTTCCATCTGCAAAGAAACCTCAGCACACAGTTCACAAGACAGTAGAGGGTCCCACATTTCTCAGTGCAGAAAAGGCAGGGTTTTTTTTTGCTGTTGTTGTTGTTCAACCTCTTTGACATGTAATAAAAACAGATGGAATCAATGTAATTGCTATTTCCCCCTGAGCTATGATCTCTTTAATCACGGCCGCTTCCTCACCCAGAATGATGCCATTGGGCTCCTCTGGCGGCTGCCACACGATCCGCACGGACGTGAGTCTCACTTCCGGGAACACAAGCCTCACTGGCGGGCCTGGGGCTGGAGGGAGGAGAGGAAACCCGTGAGCCAGGTGCCACTACGGTGTTAGGGGGGGAACATGACGAGGTTACATGGGACTCTGTGGACTGGCCGAGCATTCGCGACCACGGGTGACTCTGTTCATGGACCAGACGCTCAAGGCCATGAATGACTTTTGGAATCTAGCTGGCTCCATGTGGCCCCCTAATGCTGTTGAGAAAACACCTCATTTAGAATCCAGCTCATCTGCTTTTCCAACTTCCAGAAGCGGTGCTCACAAACCGTGCTGGGAGCCCGTGAGTGCAAGGGGCGTGAGGCCGCAAGCACATCAAGCCCGAGGTCAAGATTCCGCCAATCTGGGCTGAATCCTTCTGGGGGCTTGACACCTGCCAGCAGGTGTTAGATAAATCAGACGGCCTAAAGTCCCTCCCCACTGACAAAGTGACATGTTTACAACGAATGATTTTCCTCCTATGCACCGTCTTAGAAAATGAAGAGTCGATGCGCCCAAATGCGCAGAGTAATCCTGTGTGGTGCGGCGCTCTTGCCTACCAGCGTCATAGCCCTCGTAGGTATATTTAAACGGGGTGGCGAGTGAGTGTCAGACTTCCGGTTGGAACTTAATGGATTCCCAGATAAGAGGCAATGGGCTCGGAACAACAAATACAGAGATAGGATGATGTTTGTTACGGTCATTCCAGGGCCGCTGAATTCTGCCTCTGGCTATTAAGCGGAGAACAGTATTTAACATTTTAAATCTGTGTTTAAATAAATCTGTGACCCTTGCGTTTGGTAACATAACCGTAAGGAGGCTATAGACTCGCACGCAAGGACCAACTGCACAAATATGCAAATTCTGACAGCAGCCTTATGTGGCTTCTGTCCCCTGCGCCGTCCCCGCGGCTGATCATCTGGATCACACTGAAATGAGGGAGTGGAAAGCACGCTTCTACTCGCACCGTGGGAGAAGAAGGAAAAGCATTCTGTGACTTCCATTCTCTACTTTAGGACGAGGCAGTTGTGATTGGCCAAGGCTGGAGGTCCGTTTGTGTAACTCGGGCCGTCATGGCTTCGCACAGTTCTGCAAACAACCTCGAGGCCACTGCCCCCCGTCAGGCCCCAGCCCCCCGAGGCTCTGCATCCAGGCAAGGACAGCGTGCAGTGCTCCTAACTCCCCCCGACTGAAGCCCAGCGCTGGTGCCGTCTCCCAAGAGAACACAGAGGACCGGTCCGCTCAGCAGCCGGAGCACCGTGGGGGTGACTGAATGACTTCCGCAGACGTGTGTCAGGAAATCTACAGTTCTTCCACTTCTGCGAGAAGCTTCTGATCCCTAAGGTGGGTGTGTGTGGGGGGGGAGAGCAGTATTTTCCCCCAGAATATAAACCCCCTCCCCGACTATTTGCTATAGTGCGTGTAACAATAAAAATGTAAAAAGAGATAACCTTTAAGTGTTTGACATCTGCAAAGTGGAAAACCGTACTTGCTGATGATTTAGACTTCCGTAAAAACAGAGCCGTCAAGAGGTGCTTGTTATTCCGGCCTGGAGGCACGAGCGTGGGGAGTCGGGGAGCCCGTGGAGCCCGCCGCACTCCGTGCAGGAACTTCTAGGAACCTCTTGGCGTGCGGACCACGGGAGCGGGTGCACCACGGAAATCGAGGCACCCAGGCTGGGAGTGGGGCTCTCACCCCGACCTGTGCGGACACCGCCAGCCAGAGCGGCTGGACGTTTTCCGGCCCCCGCCCACCCGGCCCTTACCGCGCTGCCTCTCGCAGAGTTATGACCGAAATGTGCAGAGGTTCCTAATTAGGCTGTAAAAATTCACTCCGGGCTGAAATTGGCCATATAAACGCTCAGTGACTGAAAAGCAATTCTGTTTTATTTTCCTCAACCAAAAAAGGGGGGGGAAACGTGGTTTGAAAATTAAGTGAAAAATGACAACCGTCCGGGTCGCTTGGGCTGTTCACCGTTCCCGTACCGTCGTCCTTGGTCCGCTCCAGGATGAGGGGAGAGCTGGGGACTCCGTTGCCGATGCGGGTGAACGCCAGCACCTGGAGCTCGTACAGCACGGACTTCCGGAGACCGGCCAGGAGCGCCGACTGCGTGTGGTTCCCTCGCACGACGTGACTGCGGGGCTCAGGGTCCAGGTCTTTGGCCCGGAACAGAATCTGGAGTGTGAGCACACAGGTGCGCGCGTGGTCATGCGGATGCGGGGTGCCAGGAGGGGGCCCTCTCAACCACACGGCACGGACCAGCCAGCTGTGGTTTTTCTCCCACAACAGCTGTGTTTGAGGCTTGCGGATCTGGTTTCCATACGCTACGGTATTTCGGGGGAGGATGCACTCCAGGGCAGAAGGGGACCTGGAGTTACAACCCAGCCCGCGGCTGGGGGAGCCGCCCCTGAGCCCTGACTGAGCAGATCCGAGGCACAAACAGTAACCCTGACCACGCCCACCAGCACGAGGACTCGGTCGCAAACACAGACGTTATGCTTCCTACAGGAGCCAGCGCCCCCCTCGGCTTCCCAGCTTCTTGGGAAATTGGGCTCCTGCCCCAGGAGAGTTGCTGTGAGCCATGGGAAACCCGGGCCGCGGTCCCCCGGGCCCCATGCTGCGTCCACGCACAGACACAGCACTCTGGGAGGCTCCCCTCCACGGCCCTCCCTGCGCCTGCCTGTTTGCTCAGTCCTCACCCCCAGCTCACCCTTCCCGACCTGGTCCCTGAGTCGGGGACCCAGAGGCCGTAAAAGATGGTGGTCCTCGGGGAGGAGCCTGGACACAGCAGGGCAAGCTCTCTTCTCTGGGAGAAGAGTGTGGTGTGGAGTTCTGGTCACTGCACCTGCCCAGTGAGATCACCACGTCCAATGGGGAGTGAGGGAGCAATCTGAATGCCCAGGAGAACAGGTGGGGAAAACCAGAGACTAGGGGTCGAGCCCACAGAAAGCCTGGGGTGCCCATGCCCGAAGGCTGCGCAGGTGTAACACACGGGGGGGCCCTGCTGGTCACATCCAGGAAAATCCAGCCCGCTGCTGGGGGGGGTGATGGAGCACAAGCACAGGTGGGTAAGTGCAGGTAAGACTGAACCCAGCAGGGGCCCCCGGAGAGGCAGGAAGGCGCTCGCCCCCTCCCGCCGCCGCCACTGCCCCGGACTGCCCAGGATGCTGGCCTGCCCGCGCGCACGCAGTAGCCAAGCACACCGACTCGGCACGCGCTCGGAGCAAAGCGCATCTTACAAAACCAAACCCCCTTCCTTCTCAGGCCAGCCTCAGAGCCGGCCACCACGATCCCTCGTGCTGTGCAAGCCCGGAAGCAGAGGCTCGAGTTTAAGCAGCCGGCTCCTAGCCGTGCCTTGTTCGTGCCTCTGTCAGGAGGTTGTACCCAGGCCTCGTCCCCAGATGGGAATGAAGTTTAGAGGAGACGACAGGTGTGACCATCACAACACAGGCGGGTGCTGCAGGTCTGGACGGCGCTCTGCGCTCCTTGGTCTGGGGGTGACACGCAGCACGCCTGCACAGCCTACGCACGGGACGGGCACCCCCGACACGTACCTTGTAGCCCAGGATGAGCCCGTTCTGGTCCTGTTCGGGCACGGAAGCCCACGTCAGTAAGATCTGGGTGGAGCTGACGGCCTCAGCGGACACGTTTTCAGGGGCGGCTGAAGGAACTGCGAAGGATGAGTAAGACAGATTGGTACCCAAAGTTCAAAGTCTTCTATAAATAAAGGTTCAATTTTTACCCAATCAAGTTGTCCTTGAAAGAGCAACGAATTCTGAGCATTTTGGTGTGATCAGATCAAGCGTGCAGAGGTATAACAGAAACGTAAATCTCTTTAATATTAGCAACAAATTCCACAAATCCACGGTATTTAGGAGCTCAATTTTACCTGAGTCTACCCAGCAAGAAAATCTACTTGGTCTGTTTTTATATTAGCTTGTGGGAGCTCCAGACTTTGATCGCAAATGGGAAATCCTCACTCTCAGACACCAGTTCAGTGACATCTCTAAACGTGGTATTTTGAGAGGGGCCAGAGGTCCAGGAGAGAGGGGGGACATTATCATTCACATGAAGGGGAGGGGAGGAAAGATTTCCTAGGTGCTGAGTACACATCCTGTGCTAGGGGTCTTCAGAACTGCAGTCCCATCTAATAGCCACCACAGCCCGGAGATGCAGGGGTTATGAGCCCCTTTCTGCAGATGCAGAGACCAAGGCTGGAGGACGCTCCATACATTCCGTTTCGTTTTTTTTTTTTCAATGCGATGGGCCCGTGCAGGCAGGCTGTGCAATTCCTGACCTGTGTATGTGTCAGATGATGTTTATCTATGTCACTGAACTTATTTTAATTTGTCTTATATGTTTGCAGTGGTTCGGATAGAATGCATATAAGGACAAGAGTCAAGCTTTACAAGCAAGGCTTTATATTCTAGATCATCTCGATTTGCTTTGAGAATTTCCCTGTGAACCCATTTAAACTTTACTCAGATGGAAAAGATAGATCCAGAGTTCCCCAGCAAAGTCAGGGGATGCAGTGTTCGCAGACAGGCACAGCGCACGAGGAACCTGTCGGCTGTGGCCTGAAGGTCAAACCACCCACGACCCTCCAGAGCCTCCATGGTCGAACAGGAGGAACGCTGCAAGTCCACTGGGTTTCACGGAGAGTAATATGGGGTAGGACAGTGGCATTCAGAGTGGGGTAGGACAGTGGCATTCAGAGTGGGAGGGAGCACTCCGCAGAGGAGGGAATGGAGGCTCTGAGTGGTCACACAGCCTGCCCACATCCCTAATAAGCGACAAAATCACCACTTGAAGCCGGGAGGCCTTGAGGTGTTCACAGGGAAGCAACAGGCTCACGGGCTCTGGAGCAAGACCAGACTCAATGAGAATCCCGAGCCGTGTGACCTGGGGAAGCTGCTCTACTCCTCTGGGCCTTGATTGTCCCATCTGTGAAATGGTCAAGTGCAGCCCACCCCTCCTCGAGCCTGTCTTCTCTCCCCATCCCGTGCCCAGCACTGGGCTTTGCAACGAGCAGGCGATGAGCAGCTCTCTGTTCTGAAGAGAGTGGGGCAATGACGCCATAAGCTCCCTTCCCTGGGGAGAGGGGGCGGAAGGCTGCCAAGCACCAGCACCCGCGGGGTCCACTCCCTTCCCCTCCACAGCCCCACCGGGGCTCTGTGAATGCAGGGAGGGCTGCCTTCACGTGCACCTCAGAAGCAGGGACGCTCCGCTCACGGGGGCTCTCTCCACCCTCCATCCACAGAGCCCCTCTACATTCATTCACTCTTTCATTCACTCACACAGGCACTCCTTCCTCCTAGCCAAGCGGCTGCTGGTGGCTAGCTCACTCATTTACTCTGAATATACAAAGTAACGGGGGTTTGCACAACCTTCCTGGATTTTCTTCACTGAAGGGATTTGGTCTTCGTTATGGGTTGAATTGTGTCCCCCTCCTCCCCCCGCCCCCCCGGCTTCCATACACTGAAGTCCTAACCCCTGGTAGGTCAGAATGTGACCTTATTTGGAACCAGGGTCATTGCAGATGTCATTGGTTAGATGAGGCCACCCTGGAGTAGGGCAGCTAATCCAGTACGACCAGTGTCCTTCTAAGAACACCACAGGAAGAGACAGACAGCCATAGGGAGACCGCCATAAGGAAGTCTGGAGGGACGTGGCCACGAGCCCAGAAGCCATCGGGAGCTGGGACAGGGCGCTGGAGCAGATCCTTCCCCAGCGTCTGCAGAGGAGCGTGGTCCTGCCGACACCTTGGTGTCCAACTTCTGGCCTTCAGAACGGTAAGACAGTCAATCTGGGCTGTTTTAAGCCCCCAGTCTGGGGTGCTTTGTTATGGCGGCCGTGGGAAACTAATACTGTATTTAAGGAAAAAAGCTCCAGGATTCACGTAGGTCCTAGAAGCGCTGTTAGCTTATCTGGCAGCTTGGCCAGATCACCACGGCAACCAGTGGTTCCTGTAGACAGAGGCCGAGGGGAGAAACCAAGGAAAGCCTGAGAGGGCACGTTGCTGAGGGAACACAGAGCCTGGGGGGGGGGGGGGGGGGGCAGGGCTTGGCACCTTCTGGTCCCCAGAGAGTGGAGTCATGGAGGCCTCCTGGGGGCAAAGACCTCAGCTCCAGCCCCAAGACTGGCTGACTTCCCTGGCCTCCACGGCCCAGCGGCGGTCCTGTCCCCCTCTACCCACCACATTGACCATCTACAGAACCCAGGCGTTAGACTGGCTGCCAGTGGAGGTCACCCGGCGTGTCCCCAGAACAGAAGAGTCACCTGTTTGTGCCTGTTCGCATAAGGGTTCGAGGATCTTCCTTATACTTTTAGAGAGATAATGCCGGTCAGCCCACACCTGCTAGATACACTTTTTCTTCCCAAATATGTCAGTCGAGAGTCATTCACACGGTGGGTCAGTCGTTCAACAAAACAGTATTAATTTATCTGAGCAGCTAAGTGTCACAAAAAAGAATCTTTATAACTTCAAGCTTACTCAGCCCTCTCAGGGAAGCGTGCTTGCCACCCACGCCTCCCCGCGTCCCCTGTGTCTTCTGGTGGCGGCTCCCGCAGGGCCCACTCATGTTCTCCGCGCCCGACGGGGCTCCCGCCATGCCAGTCACCAGGACATCGCTCACACATATGCTTATTATATTCAAGAAACAAGGCATACACTGCTACCTTGATTTGACTGTGACTTACAAGTCACAACCACTGGAAGAACAGGCAAGCCTACAATTTATCTGACTTTATTTAGAGTCAGATGAGAACTGCGAAGGCGCTGTGTGCCCACTACTGCAGTGCTGTGTTCTAAGAACTGTCCCTGCCGGTACAGAGAGAGGCCACTGTCATAGCAACACAACGCGTCCGCCTCTCCAATCCGGAACCGTTTCCTGCGGGCCCACCTTTGACACCGTGAGTGCTCAGTCCTCACTACGGACCTACAAATAATACTGATTTTCTAGGGTGTGGTAGTATGTGCATCCCTTTCCTGAAGGGCACCCACACCCCCGAAGAAGGAAGGCCCCCTGGCGAGGGGGGTGACCTGGACATGATGCCGAGAGCTCGGCGGGGTATCCAAGGACGGAGCCACAGAAAATGGACGCATTCCGGATTATAGTGTCAGTGGATTCAGATCCCACCAGGATCCAATCTGCCATTTAGTTACAAAATATCTATGTTTTTAAGATTTGGTTAAAAAAGAAAAATCTCACCCATTATCTGTTTTGAGGTAGATTAAACTCCCTTTCCAACCTGCCATCTTGTGTTTGGGGACAGTCCTAGAGATTCCCTTTCACGAAGAACAATCCCGATTAAAACGCTTCTCTTTTCCTTCGTTTGCTCTCTCTCCTCTACAGGATTCCTCACTGCTCAGTCTTTTGATGTTTAGGGCCTCATTTATCCTTATATCATAATAAGTCATAGGATGTCACGAAGCCAGTTAGATCGTACTTCAAAATGGGAAATGTCATTTCAGCGTGGTTCAAAATATTCCGCTCTGTGCTTCCCACATCGGCTTTCCGTATGCCCATGACTGTGCCGTATGTGAGTACCCACGTGTGGCCATCTCCACGAGATACGGGTCTGCAGTTTTATTCTCCCCATCAGCTCCCTCCCCTTCCTCCCTCTCCATCAGCTGCGTTCCACCACTGGGCCTTGCAACCCCTGCACCCTCTCCTACCCACCCCCAAGGGTTGAGCAGTGCCTGGAAGGATCTGTTCTTGGGAGGGGCGAGTCCTCTGCTGGACGGGGGAAGGTAAGACATCGACACTGCTGCGACGGGGAGGGGCGTGCTGGTCAGAAGTGAGGGGCTGCCCCCAGCAGGAGGTTCTGGAAACACTGTTCAAAGGAGGGAAGCCCCAAAGGACCAGCAACATTAGAAGGGGTGCCAAAGAATGCCCCAGGTTGGGGGGACCAATGTCTGAGCACCAGTACTCTTGGGGGAGAGATCAGCCTAAGAGGGGTCCCCAGGGGCCCACTTTTCCAGCATTAAAAATGTCTGAAGTCTAAGTCATCTCATCTTGAAATGAAGATCAATAACCCTATTATTCAATTTGTGATGAAAACACCTGCGGAACCAAATCTCTTCTAATTGAACAAACATCCCATTAAAAACTAAAAAATAATTTTCTATAAGCCAGAACCCTCAAAATAAGAAAGAATGTGAGAGCATAAAGGAGAACTTATATTGCAAGAAAAATTTCTAAACCAGAAATCTTCTCAACAAGCCAACGATGAACGAGGCAATACTGGAATCGATGCAGTTAGTTCTGGGGGCTGCCTATGATTCTCCTTTAGTCGTGCGTACCTATGTTTGTGTTGGTTTTGTCAACCAAGATGAAAACAAACCCATTATGCCTTTTTTTTTTGATACCAAAGCCACACCTCGATATTAACTAAAACACAGAAATGCCTACAAAAACAAACAGTATTGTTCAAGAGAGTCTCCTCAGAGTTATTGGGTAGGAGGTGACACAAGATTGTCTGAAGGGAACAGAGCTAGAAGAAAGCATCTGGGTGAGTTGACGCACAGAGTGGTCCCCTCAGCATTCTCCTGACCACTGCAAAGGGAGCTTGCAGCAGCTGAAACAGATTTTTACAAAAACATAGTCTCACCTCAGCAATTTTGCCATGGCTTTACTTTGTCTTTTGAGAGCATTCTTCAGAAACTTAACAAAACAGTATTATTTTCCATTTTTATTACATTTTATTTATCCTTACATGTCATTTAGCTTACAGTTTTCTGAACAAAATCCTTGAAAAGTAATTTAACTGAGTGTAACACTTGAGGTTAACAGTTATTGCCTCTCAGCTCCTTCAACATTATTCTCATTCCATTATGATTCTGTCCCAGGGTCTTCTAGCCTCCACTGTTCTTGGGAAGCCGGCTTCAAATCGTCTTGCCTTCTGTAGGTAAGATGCCTTCCCTCCAAGTGTTTTTAAGATTTTCTCTTTGGCTTTCATGCTCTACAGTTGCAGCACAATGCATTTTGGTGTGGATTTATTTTATTTATTCTGCGTAGGATTCACTTTTCTTCAGTCTGATAAAGTATCAATTCTGAAGCTTCAAGGCTATTATCTCTCCATATTTTCTTGTTCTCATCTACTCCCTCCTTCCCCTCTGAGTTTTTTTTTTTTTTTTTAAAGATTTTATTTATTTATTTGAGAGAGAGAATGAGAGAGAGAGAGCATGAGAGGGGGGAGGGCCAGAGGGAGAAGCAGACTCCCTGCTGAGCAGGGAGCCCGATGCGGGACTCGATCCCGGGACTCCAGGATCATGACCTGAGCCGAAGGCAGTCGCTTAACCAACTGAGCCACCCAGGCGCCCTCCCCTCTGAGTTTTTACTAGATACATGCTGGACCTTCTCATTCTATTCTTTATGTCTTTTAACCTCTCTACCATGTTTTCGGTCTCTGTGTCTTTGTGCTGTATTTTAAGTTATTTACTCGTATCTAGCTTCTGGTTTGGTAAGTCTCTCTTTAGCTGTGTCTAAACTACTTTTCACCTAATGGTGGTGTTTTATTTTCAGTGGCTGTGTCCTATTTGTTTTTCTTAAAAAGTGCTTTCAAAGTGGCATCTGAATTTTTACCTAAAGTTTTAATGTGTTCTTTTCATAATTTAAGACTACAGTCTTATTTTATATTTATTCCAGCTCTTATCGGGATATAATTGATACACCACATTGTATAAGATTAACGTGTACAACATGTTGATTTGAGGCACTTACGTACTGCAAAGAGACTACCACCATAACATTAGCTAACACCTCCATCAGTCACAAAGTTATTGTTCCTTTCTTGTAGTGAGAACATTTGAGATCTACTCTCTTAGCAACTTTCAAGCATATAATACAGTATTATTAACTATAATAACTATGCTATACATAAGATTACTCAGAAGTTATCATTCTATAACTGGAAGTCTTTAATAACTTTCAATATACTTATTACATATTCTCTTTCATACTAGTATGTATTTTAAAGCAATCAGAGCCCAATTTCCTCCCTTCCTTTCTCCCTCCATTCCTTCCTTCTTTCCTTCCTTCCTTCCTACCTACCTACCTGAAGAAGATCTTATTTTTACTCATGGCAGAGTATTTCCTTGTGTGTTTGAAAGTTGTGAGTTCATCTTTTAAAAGCTGATTTTTATTTGGGACAAGTTGGCTGTGGCAATATCTCTCCAGTGATGTTTTCTTCTTTGTTGCCCAGAAAGTCTGGCCTAGAACCATGTTTCTTTCTTTTTCTTTTCTTTTTTCTTTTTTTTTTTTGTCTTTTAAAAAAATTTTGTTGTTTTTAGAGGACAGTGAAATCATTTATTGGGGTATAATACATAATCTTTCAGGAGGAGTGGATCACTATTTCCCCTGGGGTAAGAAAATTTTCTGGTCAGTGAGGATGCTCTTCATGGTCTTCCAATGATATACAAAGTGTACAATATCTGAACCATACTTATTTTAATATCACTTAACACTTGTCATTGTCCAACTTGTTTTTCAATTTTATTTTACCCACCTTAGGGGTGTGAACTAGTATCTCATTGTGGTGTTTTCATTTCCCTGGCAGTGAATAATGTTGAGCACCGTTTCATGTGCTTAACGACCATTTGTATGTCTTCTTTGGAGCAATGTCTGTTCAGAGCCTTTGTCCAGTTTTTAACTGGGTTGTCTTTTCACTGTGGAGTTGTAAGTTTTTTTTATATACATCCTGGATATGGGTCCCTTATCAGATGATTTGCAAATACCTTCTATGATTGGGGGACTGCTTTTCATTGTTGTTGTTTTGTTTGTTTGTTTGTTTGTTTTACTTTATGGTATTCTTTGAAGCACAAAGGTTTTCATGTTAATGAAGTCTAAATTTTTCTTTTGTTGCTTATACTTTGGTGTCTGGAACCAAGTTTTACATTAATTTCTTTTCTAGGAGTTTCTGGACCAGACAGAGTAAATTCAGAACCCAAACCTGAGCTGGGCACAGGACTTAGAGTTACATTTTTTTTTTCTATTCAGAGTCCGGGTAGACAGATGGACACAGACAAACTTCCCTGGGCAGAGATTTCCAGTCTCCCCTTTCAACGAGGGTACAGCATTCAGGACCCTTGTCTGTGTGTGCAAAGGCCTTGATTCTAACTCCCCGCCTTGCGCAGACTCGTGGCTGAACCTTCTGTTCCTGGATGGGCACCATGTCGTGAGTCCTGAAGCTCCCAGGATGGATGCCCACACCCCCACCCCATGCCAACCCCCCAGGGCAGCCTCAGCACCAGCTCAGCACTATTGTTTCAGTCCCTGTGTGCATCTGACATCTGGGGATTTTCTCTGTTTTTCTTATGAGGGCATTAATAAATTCTAAATCTCAAAAAATGATATTTTGTCCATAATTTTCTAGTTAGTTACAGCAAAGTTGTTTTAAAAAATATTTTCTCGCTCTGCCTATTACTGGGGTTAGAATGGTCCTCTTAGAATGTTTCCAGTCCTCTTCTTTGTCACAAAGACTCAGAGATTGAATAGAGCTTTTTAAAAATCCATGTGATCGCACAGCCACAAGCTGAATGTAGTGTCTCAATCTTTTATTTCTTTTTTTTAAATTTTATTTTGTTATGTTAATCACCATACATAAAATTTACAGCTTGAAAGAAAGCCAGGAAGGCATCTGAGGCAGCCCCAGCTACTCTGGCAAACCTCTCTTCAAGTATCAGTCCTCTTGGAAGGGGAGCGGTACGCTTCCTTCTCTTCAGGAGACAACCTCGCCATTTCAGACCAAGTGGAAACAACTGGTCTGTGTCCCATTGCATCTTTAAACGTGACAGGAGCCCTCTTTGTCACTCCACAAACTCAAACCAGGCTAGCAGGGGTCCCCCAAACCACAGGTCAGCCCGCAAAGCCCAGCAGATCAGGGGAACACACTGGTCCTTACCAGACTGCAGCCCAGGCTACCGAGTACTGAGCCAAAGTATTTAGTACTTTTCCTTTCCTCCCTGGCCACCAGCAGTAACCCCGAGCCTGGTGCTCTGCGTGGATGGATGTGTGCCATTTCTGGACAGTGTTAGGGAGCAGGGGTGCCCACTCTTTGTTCTTTCTTCTTCCTTGGGTAGCTGGGCACAGATGAGGATTGGGCCTATAGCACAGCAGAGCCTGGGTCCTTGAATCAAGAGGAAGAGAGCCACCCGCTGAATAGGACACCGATCCTACTCGGTGATGAATGAGAAATGAAGCTCTACTGTGTCAAAGCAATCGAACCTTTGAGGGGATATTTGTTAGTGCAGGGGAGATGATCTTAACCCGTCCCACACACTACTTTGTCAAGAGGAGGTCCTGAGTGCCTTGTGTTATAAAGATCTCCCTTAGAATCTCTATATACCCTTGCTTATTATCACTGATCGTGAAATTATACCTAATTTAAAAGATAATACCACGAGTACAGCCCCTGGTAAGACCCACGATTAATTTCAAATTAGTGGCGTGGACTCTAATGATGTTTTCCTGAAATTACCATCAAGGTTGACCTAATTACTGGGTTGGGAAAGTGTCGGCATAGACACAGCGGGGACAGAGCCAATGAGCTGCGACGTGGGGACTGGGGGACACGGAGCCCCATCTCCAGGGAGACCCAGGTTGGGGCTGAGCCTCCACCTCACCTGACTCCCGTGTGCGGCCCCGCACTGCCTCACTCCAGGGCCCAGCCCCGATGGCGTTGAATGCCTGCATCTGGAGCTCGTACTCGGTCCACTCCTCCAGCCCCTCGACGGTGAACTCCCTCTCCAGCCGGTCGCTGATGACTTGCACCAGTGCCTGGGCCGGGAGGTCGGGGCGCCAGCACTTAATCCTGTAGCCCACCGACTCGGGGTTCCCGTTGTACTGGGAATCGGGCAGCGGCTGGAAGCAAAGACACGCGTGGTGAGCCTGCGTCTCAGAACTGCCACCTGTCAAGGTCCCAAAGCGTCAGCCTGTCTTAGCAGACCAAGTCCATGGAAAATACTTTCCAGGAGGAATAGTCTTAGAACCTTTACCACGTGGTTCCCTGGAACTTTTCGTCTGTTAATTAAATGAAATCATGTCAGTAACTTGGGCTAAACATAATTTCTTTTAATACATTTTGGCTTAATTTTGTGGGGGAAATGTTCTGAATAAATATCAAGCTGGCTCTCCTACAAACATTGAGCGCTGGCTCCGTGTTGACCCAGCTTAAGGACTTACAGGTCCACCCTGTGGCACACTGGCTTCCCTCCCCCAAAGAATATTCCTCTGTTCCAAGAAGCCAGTGAGTAATGCTGCTCATTAACAGGGTCACCTGGGCTGGTCTGCGACCCAACACCAACTGTAAAATGCAATACTTTCTAGTTTAACGGAGAGATTAGCTTGGACTAGGACAAAGCCATGACTAAGACATCACCAAGCTCTGGCTTCACATGCAGACCTGGATAGTCAAGGCGACTGTCCCTGCAGCCCACTTCCGGCCCCCAACTCACCACCCAGCGGAGCCGCAGGCTGGTCTCACTGGCCGTTCGCACGGTGATGCTGGTGGGAGCCACATCAGGGGGGGCCTGCAGGGTCTGGATGACCCGGGATGACTGGCTGAAGGGGCTGGTACCGACAATGTTCACCTGCCTCATGCGAAATCTAGAGGTAAAACCGTGGACACAGTTATTCTACAGGAAAGAACAAAAACCCACCACCTTCTCAGAAGGTTCCGCTGTGGGTCCATCTGTGTTGTAAACGCTGTTGCCCAAGGACGCCCTCTTTCCACCTGGTTTCATGAAAAATGCAAATTGCATATTTGGCCCTTTCCCCCAAAACCTCCAAAGAATGGTAAATTTGTTCCAACGCAAAGATTTTAAGTTCCCAAGCAAAGCATAACTGAATGGGTTACATGGCCAGAAATCTGTGTCATCTGATGTCATTGGCTGATTCGTGTTTGGGTAAGGTCGGGAGATTAGCAGTTGAGGTGCCAAACGACCTTGAAGAGTCTGGTTGTTTCAATGAGCATGGGTGTCTGCACCCTATTCTCTGTTGGCTCAGGGGAGGAGCACTGGCCCCAGAACCCACACCCTGGGACTCTGACCCCATTGGTAACTGAGACCTGAGGCAAATCAGACTTGCCCCCATTTCCTTACCTATAAAATGAGGGTGGGGTGGGCGTGCTTTAGAGACTCGGTTAATGTTTTCAGTTCTCTCTCCTTTATTTATTTGTACAATTACTTGGAGTGAACTTCCACCCAGGAAACATGCCCTGAGCACACACACATATTCACCACAGAGGCTGGAAGAGGACGGGGGTCTCTAGTCACAGTTTCTGACCTTGGACGCAATGAGACAGCTGGTACCAGCTTCACAGGGTAAGGCTGGATGCCCTGCAGCTCGCTTTTTTTTTTTGAGAAATATTTTTCTCTGCAAATGAGTGTATGGTGTCTTGATTCATCTGCTCTGATCTCAGGGAGGATGTCTGAACTGCAGCTCTCATTAGGCTTTGTTTTAAAAAGCTCTAATGTCAGTATTATACCGAAAAAAAATGTTCTTCATGAAGATATAAGGTCACCTTTTACTCTCTGAATTAGTCATTCTCAGTCTTTTACTCCCCGATCTTATGAACAATGACATTATCAAACTCAACATCTGGTGATCACTGGAAATTTCATCTTGGTCAATGATCTTACGGGAAGTTACAACATCTCTAACGGCTTCTGATCATGCTAGCCTTTCTTAAGGCCAAGGATTTACTGCCTGGATAGGTTTCAGGATCAAGAAGCGAAAGGTTACATGGCATGTTAAGTGCTTGATTAGTGAGCCCCACAATTCCTGGGTACTGGAAGGGGGAAGCAGAGGACGGTCCCAGGACGGCTGCTCTGTTTACACACAGCATGTTGATAGTCGCAAGTGGTCGTGGAGTTTGTGAGGAAAGGCCGCACATCTCAGCTGCCCGTGGCTCTTGGTATTGAGCCTAATGTAAGAGTGAGCAATTGCCGCTGGTGTTGATGGCAGGAGCATTGCTAATCCAGCATCGGGGATAAACTCTCTCTGCGAATAATACTCAGCCATGTATCTTGCTTCTAAGGTTCAATGTACTGTTATTGCCCCTTGGAAATGTCTCAATCACATGCATGTAACTGGGTTTTGCTCTTGCGGGCTGAAGCCACTTGTTGGCGTTGCTAGCCTTCCTTCTGTGGTGGTTTATCACCTGCTGCTCTCACCTGTAATGAGTGTAGGGCGTGAGGTTTGGGATCTCCAGCGTCTGGGCATCGGGCTCATTCTCCTCCTCGTAGAGGGTGACCCACTCCTCCTCATCACCAATGGCTCCAACCTGTGGGAAAGACGATCCTCAGATGGGATGGATGAGCTGTGGTGTGGAGGATGCCATTTACAGAATATGTGGCTGCCTGGTGCATGTCAGGCTGGGCAGACCCACGCCGTGACTCCCACCTGGGCAGATAATTGGATCTTGCACACACACCCTCAACTAAGCCCTGGAGATATGGCTCCTGCTGTTCCCGCCAAGGTCAGGATCTGGAAGATGAAGTCTCTGGGAACAAAACTCCCAGGGCTAGCCAACTGTGGGAAGGGACCTCCCCATGCCATCCTGTCCTTCCTCCTGGCTGACAGGTGAGGACTCAAAGAGAAGCCCAGAGGGAAGACTTGGCCAGGATCCCACATAGGGTCCAGAGCCATTTCCACCACACACTGACCGGGGGGACTCAGTCTCTCCCTGTTCCCGCCCTGCCCACTTCTGTCCCAAACACACACCAAAGAACCAGCACAGGCCTTGCACAGAGAAGGACTGGCCACTGCCCTGGGAGCCAGACCAGCAGGCCAAGTCAAGAGAGCCACGAGGGGAGACACCACGACTGCATGCCAGCCAGGAAAGCCCTAATTCTCCCACGCAGGTTTCTGCATCTCTGTGCCAGGAACACTCGGCCTTGCGCAGCCTGTGTGGCTCTGGGGGACCCAGTGGAGGGAAGGCTGGGAGCACAGAGGGGGTTTCAGGCCAAACAAGCTGGGGTGAGGTGGGTCAGCCGAGGGCCCTCTGCTCTTAATGCTTCATAAATGTGTCAGATGACAGTGCAGAAATGTGCTCATTAAGCTTGCAGAGAGACTGGCAGGCAAGTAGCCAGGTGGCTGGAGGACAGCACAAGAATTTGAAGTCTTGGAAAACTGGAGAAAGGTCTAGGAGGGCGTGAAGGGGGCCAAGCGGACACAGGGCTGTGCGGCCCACCTCCTCCAGAAAGCTAAATGCAAACTCGAGGCTCTAAATACTCTACGTTGAAAACATGGAAACAGTTTGGCAGTTCCTCAAGAAGTGAAATGTAGAATGAGCCTATGGGCCAGCGATTCCACGCCCAGGTGGATGCCGAATGACCCGGAAGCTGGTCCTCTAGTGAGCATGCGAGCGCATGTTTTCACGGCAGCTCTCTTCACAACAGCCAAAGCGCAGGGCCACACGAAGGCCGGCTGGGGGTCGCACAGATGAACACCGCAGTGTGTCCACACGGGGGAACACTAGTCAGCTCTACAAAGGAACCTACAACCTACAACGTGGGCGAACCTCGAAAACACGATGCTAAGTGAAAGAAGCCAGACCCCAAAGGCCACATTTATAACGATTCCACTTTATAAAATTTACAGAATAGGTAAATCCACAGAGTCAGAATGCAGATGGGTGGGTGCCAGGGGCTGAAGGAGGAGGGACAGGGGTGTCACTGCTTAATGGTATGGCATTTCCTTCTGGGGCGATGAAAATGTTCGGGAACCGGGTAGAGGCGGTGGTTGCACGACATCGTGGACGCACTAACTTGTGAGCTGTGCACTTTAGAACGGTTAAGTTTACGTTATATGAATTTCACCTCACTTAAAAAAAAAGTGTTAAGGGGCGCCTGGGTGGCTCAGTCAGTTAAGCGTCTGCCTTCAGCTCAGGTCATGATCCCGGAGCCCTGAGGTCAAGCCCCACGTCGGGATCCCTGCTCAGCGGGGAGTCTGCTTCTCCCTCTCCCACTCCCCCTGCTTGTGCTCTCTCTCTCTGTCAAATAAATAAAAAAAGTGTTAAAATGTGGGACGACTGGCCAGAAACATTTGGTGAAGACCCGGAGATCAGAATCAACGAGTAGCCCGGAGTCAGCAAAGCAGCGAGACAGTTGGAGGGGGCAGTGAAATCAGGAGAAGACGAAGCAGTTTCCACAGCTGGGGGCAGGGCGGACAGCCTCCAGGACCCCCGCACCCCGTGCGGCCAGCCTCCTCCGGTCCTCAGCACTGGGACCCCCACCGGAGCCCGCAGACCCTCACTTCAGAGACAGGAATGCAAGAGGGAGAAAGCAGACGTAGATCGAGGCTAGATGCACGTGGCGCAGACCCTTGTCGTGGAGAATGGGAGGGTCTAGGCTAACCCGGCTTAGACGAGCTATGGCCACAGACGGCAGTACGTGCCCCCAGGGCCCACGGCGGCCACCTGCCTCCTCCACCGTGCCCGTGAAGTGCAAGAGGACCAGCAGGGGAAGACCACGGCCTGGGTCCATGCAACGCTGCTGGGCAAACAGAGGTGAGTACCCCCGCGGATGTGACGTCAGGGGGCATGCTAACGTCCCCGCGGGAGGCCTGCTTGTAGCTCAGTGTCCGGCCCACGCAGCAGGCATCTTGTGGGATGAAGGGTGGGGGAGTTGACAGGACCCGCAGGGCTGGAGGGAGTCGGGGACCCCGGTGCTGTCACTCCAGAGGAAGCTGCAGCTGCACAGCGACTCGGAGGGTCCCTCGCGGCTCTGCACGGCTCACGGACGCCTCCCGGGCCTCCAGCAGCAGCGGGGCTGGGACCGTGCTCTGCTCAGTTAGCACCGTTGTAGATGTTAACAAGATTTATGAATGCCTTAAAGCCAAAATGCTAACAATCCGGGTGAATTGTACGGAGCAAGGTCCTGGAACTGGTTCAGAGAATACCAGATTCAGGCCCCCTCGATCGGGGCGTCACAGGCGGGTTTGGTGGTTTCTGAGCCCCTGGTGACAGGTGAGCTCCTCTCAGTGAAAGGGATCCCTGGGAGACTGAACCAGAGAACTGCACTATTTCTTGGAAGACAAGTTTGGGGGGGGGGTGGAGGAAAGGAGGAAGAAAGAAAAAAGGAAGAAGAGATGACTTCAGTTTCAGGGCAATCAGTTCAAGACCTTTTATTTACCACTGGATCCCAGGCCGACACGCCACGGAAGGCGCTGGCGAGCAGGGTGTCCACAGCACCGAGCGACGGAGGCAGGTGCTGGCCGCGGGCACCTGCTCACCGCCATTGGGCACTGTGGCGCCCCGTGCTGCCGTGGTGCATTCGTGTCCTTCCGTGTCTGCGCGTGTGGGGAAAACATGCACGCTCAGTGCCGACTTTTGGCCAAATCCCCAGGCCCAACTGTGGAGTTCCCTCTGCTTCTGCAACGCCATTCCTCCCCCGCCCCTCCTGGTGCCCCAGCCCCACCCCTCCAACTGTGGGGGCTTTGTCTGAGCTCCTGGTGCAGAGGAATGCCCCAGGCTAAGAAAGCACGGAAGGTGGTGGCAGGTGCCTGGCCTTGAACCCGCCATGTTTGCATTCCATCTGCCTGGTTGCCTCGCTGGCCTGGGCGCATTCATCCGCTGTCCGGGTGGCTGCCCTGACCCCGGCCTGCCCCTGGCCATGCAGCCACCGTGGTTGACGGGGCTCAGCACGCGGCCTCGGTGGGGTCAGCAGCAGTCAGCTGCACCAGGTTCCAAGCCCGTTCCATCCACGTTCCTGCGAAGATGGGTGGAGAGCGGGCAGGGCCTCCTTCCCGGGCCTCCGGCGGAGCATCCACGGGCATTGCAAAGGCCAGGATGAAGCCGCGGGCCGCCGCAGGCTAGTGTGGTTCTCTCGGAACGCTGGCCCGCAGCTCCACTGCCAGGACGTGGGGTGCCAGCAGGATGACGGCTCCTACTTAGCCTCCCCGGGGAAGAACGCTGTCCACTGGAGGGCCTCTAAGCGGGGACGGCTCCCCTTCCGGAGCTCCAGGGCCCTGTGGCCGTGCTCACCTCTGCCAGCCCCTAAGTGCCTTCTGAGAAGGTGGTAGCTGGCTGAGTGCAGCCTCCAGCTGTCCGGCTAGGACGAATGGGCGGGGACCCCCAAGGTCACACTTCCCCCGCCTTCCCAGGGAGTGCTCTGTCTCCTTTCTTAAAAACCTGGATTTGGATGAGTGCCAAACGAGCAGTGAGCCCAGGTAGGTGCCGCATGGCTCCATTTGGCTCTTCCTGCCACTTCTCCCTGCAAAGCCAGCCTGTCATTACCTGGAGGCATCACTCAGCCTCAAACACCCATACCTCGCAATCGCTCTGCCCGCTCTCTAAAGCGCGCCCCCCCTCCTGCTCCTGTCCTTGTGGCTGGTGAGCTCCTCTGGAATCTGCAGAGCATCTGGGAAGCTTCTGTGAACCACAGCCCCAGCGCCCCCGCCTTCCCCCCACCGGGCTGCTAATTCTGCGCTGTCAGGGCATCCTCTGCGCACCTGACATACAGCACTCCTCCCACCTGTTGCATTCCCTTGAAGACACGACTCTCCTACAAATACATGTACGTGTCAAAGATTCCTTTTGCTCATGGATGAGGGAACCAGCAAGGTCCTGGAACTGGTTCAGAGAATACCAGATTCGAAGTACGTGGAGTCTGTGGATGAGGACACTGCGACAAGGTGGCCAAGATATTAGTAAAGCCAGTTACGAGAGCACAGCGATCATAACCTCTGGGCTTGCGGCTTTCCATCTTCTCTAAGCTCACGTCTAACTTCACAGAGCCCGGGCCGAGTCATAAATAGTAAGACAAACACAGTTATAGTCCTTCAGACAGATGAGCTGTAGGCAGGCTTATGAAGCCAGGCCCGGGCACAGGAGTCAGCTCGCTACGGCCCGAGGGCCCAATCTGGCCCACCTCCTGTTGTTGTAAATAAAGTTTTATTGGAACATGGCCACACTCGTTGGTTTGTGTACCGCCAATGGCTATTTCCACGCTCCCACAGCAGAGCCGTGTGGTTGCAGCAGCGACCACCTGCCCGAGGGCCTGAAGGATTAACTCTCTGGCTCTTCACAGGACAAGTCTGCCAATCCCTGCGGCGGTGTTTCACCAACATGACACGCAGTGCTCCTTCTGCCTCACTTCCCAGGGGTCCTGCCACGTGTGTTCTCCCTTTTGTCTGCGTGTGAGCCCCCAGGCAGTTTCGGGGTCTTACTCCCCTCCGTACCCCAGCATCTCCCCCAGGGTCCAGCTCAGGCTATTGGCTCCACACACAAGTGAGTCTGCAGTGAACACGGGCATGGTTTCAAAATCAGTATTGAAAATGGGTTGTCTTGCACTGAGCTCCAAAAGCAGAAGATTACTGAAAAGGTAATTTTACTTATGGACCCCTGAAGGGGGGATGGGGTGGTGCTTAAGTTTTTATAATAAAAGGTTTACATTTTGATCTAAAGAGACCAGAATTCTTTTTAGTGAGAAACAGAAGTCTTTTAACACTTGCTGGGCTCCCCGGCTCTCTAGTCAGATTTCAAAACCATCACGACCGAGTGTTCTAGAAGTAACCGGCTGTTCACTAATGATGCGCCGGACATACAGTGTGGCAGAGCTCTTTAAAGATGAAACAAATCAGAGCTCCATAGGGAAGCTGGGATTTTGACGGGTTTTTTTCTTCTGCTGCTTCTTTTAAAGCTAACAAACAGCACTTTACAATACTTAATACAAAAGCAGAAATGCCACACATTTCAAATGCCGCTCATCAGGAGGTGGTCGTTAGGAGCCATTAGGGAGCTGCTGTCCTTCCTAAAGCACCAGGACTTGCTGCCCTGCCCACGTTCCTCCCCGAGGGCTCTGATGGGCACATCTGCCTCCACGTCTGGCTGGGAGGCTGGGCTCCTTTGGGCACAGGTGCTCATTTAATACCTGGGGGTCCCAGACCGCCCCCCTACCATTGCCAAGTGCGTTTTTCCACCAGAGCTGGACTTGTCTGTCCTAGGAAAGCCTCTGCGGTCAGCGGGGCCTCCGAGGAGTCGGGGGGAGGCCAGCCTTCGCCGGGCAGGACTTCCAACACCCTGCCGAGGCCCCGGTGGCCACAAGGTGAACGGCTACTCAGAGGATGGTCATTAACCTCCTTCTATGAAAGGAAACAGCAGATGGAGAGGGGGCGCAGGAGCCCGCATCTGTGCCAGGAAGGAGGGAGGACGGAGCTGGGCAGGCGGGAGGAGGCAGCTCTCCTTTCATCCAGAGCTAGGAGAGGGAAAAAAGACTCTCCAAGAATTCATTCCATGGAACCCTGCCAAGCCAAGTGCACCCTGCCTGCTGAAACTCTGGTGTCAGCAGGAAAACTTGCGAGTCAAGCAACTTGCACAGTTACCGAGTCCCCTCTCGTTCTGAGTGCTGTCCCCGGCGCCCCCGCCAAATGAAGCCCCCCAGCGAGGACGGGGGACAGATGGGGCCTCTCTGCACGGCACTGCGGGCAAGTCATGCCCGACCGGGAAGGGGCTCAGGCCTGAGCAAGGCCCAAGGCCAGTTCCCCAAACGTCCGCAGTCTGCAGCCCTGACGAGTCATTGGGGTGGGGGTGGGGGCTTGTCCATACACTTGACCAAGGAGGGTTCATGCTCTGCAACAGCCTGAGCCTCGTTCCCCAGCCCTCCCTCCCGTTACTGGTTATTTATTTATTCTTTCCTAACTGTTTAACCTTCTCTCCATCTTCAGACGCAGGAGGATTGGGAAATGACTGTTGGGTCTTCTACCATGGGGGGGCGTCAAGCACATCGGGTTCTCCTGGCCTCCTCTGGCCTTCCAGCTGTCTCCTCTCTGGTTCCTCCTTTGCCTCCAGTGACCCCGAAAAGAAATCTGCCTCTGGGTCTGTCCTGGCCCTCCTCCTCTGTCTCCCTAGGCATCGCTCTCCTTCCTCCTAGCGTTTGGCGACCCTTGACCGATGGCTCAGAGCCTTGTGTGTGGCCTTCACTCCTACTGACCACCAGGTGGATGCTTCTAAGTCCTGGCCATCTCAGCTAGTGCCTCAGACCCCACTGGCCTGCAACAGCCCCTGCTCTCTCCCTGCCAGGACGCACCCCTCCCCAGTTCCTGCCATCTGGTCCTGACGCTGCGGCCCTCTGTCAGCAAGGATGGAAAACCCGGAGCCGCTTCCCCGTCCCGCTCCCTCCCGCACCATGCCGCGCTGAGCTGGCAGCCCCCACCACCTCTCACAGCCGCTTGACTGCAGTGATGGGACCCTGGTTTAGAAGCTCCTGACCTGTTGCTTGAACGATTTTGATAGTCTCGCTCAGTGAATTAAAAACAGAAGAGAGGACTTGCTTGCAAAAGACCAAAGGGTCAGGGCTGCCGACTGCTCGCTGTAGGATCCACACGGCGGCCACTGGCCGGGTGAGGTGCTTCCTGGACGGGCCGTTGGAAAGCTGCCAGGCGCCCCAACGGCGCCCCGACCTGCATCTCCGTGAAGGATCCCCTTCCTTCCACCCTGCACAGCACACCTGGTCGTGTCCCTCAGCTACATGCCCCAGGATGCTGTGGGCCTCGGCTGCCGCAGCCATAAAGGGGAACTGGGCATGGGGGAGCTCCAAGGTCAGCCCGCTGCCCCGCACTCCAGGCTATTCCCGGCCTCACCTGTCCCACCCAGTCCTCCCTGTCTCACATCCTCTGGGCTCCCCAGGTCTCCCCCACTTTACACACCGTCCCCAAATGCATCCCCACCTGAAATATCCTTCTAGAGACAGTTTTTCCATGCAGTGTTCCCCTCCCATGAAGAGGCTTCTCCCACAGGCCCTCTGTGCACCCCTGACAGTCCCTGTCCAGGAGCCCGGGTTGTGAGCATGGCTGCCTCGAGGCTGGGGGGCCCTCCCTCCCTCAGTGCCCAGCCGCCGTGAGGACGATGAGCCGCTCTCCCCAGCACCTGCCCCTGCTTATCTCTGAAGTGCAGGTGGCCTCCTCTGCGTCTGTCCCTTCTCTCCCATCAGATCCAACCCCTCTCAAGGACAAACAGGAACGCCCACACCTCCCTGTGCGGCTTCGCAAGATGCTGAAATGACAGTGAGGACTTGGGCCCCGTCGTGCTCGGAGTGGGGTCCAAGCGGGGTGGTGGGACAGGCACGAGGCCGTGAGAACCGCCTGCTACCTGCCGCCTGCTTTGTGATGCTGGGACCTCAGCCTTGCCTGCAGAGTGAGGACAGCAATGATGTCCCCCAAACATCAGCAGGAGACTCTGATGGGATGGGGCGTGTGAAGGGCATGGGACACCCTGACGCGTGGCACCATGCTCCTACATCCGGGGGTGCTTTCCCATGGACACTTTTAGACAGAAACTAACCAGGCCGTTCCTAGCAGCTGCAGCTCGTCTTCCCGTCTCCCGTCCTGCCTGCTCACACACATCCCCCTCTGCAGCCACCCCGCCTTCCCCGCAGGTGCACCAGCCACACTTCCAGTTTCTGTATCTGATCCCTGACGTCTGGGGCTCTGCCGACCCCGCAGGAGCTGCCCCCAAGGAGGAACTCAGCCCACAACTCGCCTGTGATGCACCTTGCAAATGCAGACCGCCAATCCAGAGCCCACTCCGTAACCCCTCCTCCGCAGGGCTCTCCTGCTGTGGGCCACTGTCCCCCTGCCCTAATCCCCCAGGGCCAGGGACCAGACAAATAGCCATTATGCCCTACGGCCACTGGAATTACTCAAACTAGCCGATCTCGAGCCTGCTCACCCCGCCTCGCCTGTACCTTCCCGGGGAAACCATGAGAAGACTCTCGCCCACGGCGCGGCCTCCCTCTGCCTCCTGACCAGCCCTGGTGCTTCCCTGCGTGAAATCCCGAGCCCCTTCCTCTTGGAATTGTGAGTAGGACTAGATTTTCAGTGAGTCATCTCCTGACCTGTTGACCTCAACAAACCCGAATAAAAACAAAGTTTAGGTTCTGAAACAATAGGAGCCACGCAACTTCCCGACTCCGCCGTCATGCCGCCGTGCTCCCTGCTCGCACGCCCTCCTCCCCACTGGAGTCCTGCTCACCCTGCCATGCCCCGTGGCAACCTCGCCTCCATGGGAGCCTTCCTTGGCCACTCCGGCCAGGCCCCCATTTGCTTTCGGGTTCCCTCTCAGCAGCAGGTCTCATCTGTGTCGACCAGATTACAGGTCAGCCGTCCCTCCCACGTCCCCCAGGCTGGGAGGCTCTGGAGGTCTTTATAATCTAGCATTGGGCACGAGACCCAAAACCTGTAACACAGCAGGTGCTTAATAAATGTTTACTGGGTGAATGGGTGACTGAATGAAACAAATACGAAACCGGACGATCGGAAAAATGAAAGACGGGTGAACCTAAAACCCCAACAAGAGAATTAGGATGAAAGATTTTGAGCGGTCCTCAAAAAGAATAGGAAAACATTTCTCTTATGACCCTTATTTTGGTTTGACAGTTGTGACTTAGCTATATGTTGACCTCTATTTCCTGAAAATGACATTTGTGGTAAACGTTTCCCTCGGTCCTACCTGCATTGTCCCTTGCGCTATGATATTTTCTGCTCCGTGGTATTTTTAAAAGTCCCGTAACAGGACCTAAAAGGATCTGATAGACTAATGAACAAGAAGACCAGTTCAAACCGTTCATCTTGTATAGATTTCCCATGCTGGTCAAGAAATAAAAGAGAAAAGTCACTGTTAGGGTGTTATTATGGACAATCAAGCTAACGCTAAACATTTTGAAATATCCGAGCATGTACGTTGCGGGGCCCAAACGCTTAGGCAGAGGTGCTGTCCCTTTTATCCAGCTGACTGCGTCATTGTTGAAAGAGCCAGAGAGTCGATGACAGCCCTCCTCTGCATACTTGACAGGCTATTCAGAAATAATGTCACTCTTTTTCTTCCTAGTATGACAAAGAAATTCAACTACAGTCAGAGTTCATGACAGTTGAGATGCTGACAGATACTGATGAAGAGGACCACCCACAGCCCCAACCTCCTCCCGAGATGCGGGAAAGGGGAGACAGAATTAGCGATCAGAAGTCCCCACCTGCAGATCTTGAAGCAATGAGGCAAAAAACGTCGGTCTCTGTCGCTGCAGGAGACGGAACACACTGGAAAGCCTGTCCGACGTCAGAGGTGATAGTGGCAGGTGGACAGTTAAATCAGCACAGGAAACGCTTTGAAAGCATGGGAACTCTGTCCCTAGAGTTTGTGCCATGACCCACACCCCCAACAGGCAACAGGCTTCCCCGGGCACCCTCCTTCCACATAGCAGGCCCTGTTCTGGGCCAGAGGGGAGCGCCCGGAACAAGACAGATGAGGTCCCGGGCTCACCAGGCTCTGTGACCACGTAACCAGTGGAGAAGAGCGTTTCTGTGACAAAGTGGGGAGCGCGAGCAGCTCTTGGCCTTCCTGGCTCGTCTGCTTCCCGAGCAGGTGAGACTTCACTGAGCAGGGGGCCCAGGCCGTGCTGCCAGGCCGTGCCGGAGGCAGTGGGTGCAGGGTGGGAAGGGCGATCCCTCTGCACACACGGGCTGGCCCACACCCTCCAGGCCGGTGAAGCCTTGGAGCCCAAAGTGCTGCTGGGGATGCCCCTTGCCGTTCACGGCCTAATTTATACCAGGACAACGGAGGCCAAGGAGAGCTGGACTTGACATTTTTCAAGCTGTGGGATTTGGGTTCCGCACGAGTGAGTTCTAAGTACCGGCAGCTTGACTCTCAGCTGACACTCTGGGCGCTCGAGCTGGGCTGGCTTCCAGCCCCGGGAGCTTGGGCCTCTTCCCAAACTGCATACCCTCCCATCACGGGGGACTCAGCCCACCTCGGCTCTCTGACCCAGAGCACCTCCAGCCCTGAGCTGGCCTGGGCCCGGGTGTTTCAGGGTGTGGCCCTGCATCCTCCCCACAGGCCTCCCCAGGAATGCAGCCTTTCCTCAAACGCTTGCCTTGACTTTATTATTTTTATTATGAGCTTCCATTTATTAAGTGCTTAATATGTGTGAATCCCATACTAGAGATTTCCACGCACCGTTCTTCCCACTATGCGTCCCGGTGTGTGTGGTCTTTGCCCTCTGCCAGCCAGCCGGCACCCACGGACCCTCCTACACCCACAGCCTGGAGGCCGGCTCCTCACAAATGTGCCCAGGGTCCCACTTTTTGACTCTGTGCTTTGCCGGTTGGCCTGTCCCTTTCCAGCCTTGCTTGGGGCTGAATAGACCCCAGGGGCCCTCACTGGTCCCACCCATCCTGCAAAGGTCAAGGGCAAAGCTGCAGCTTTGAGTATCTTACTGCAAAAAACCTCAGATCTCTCGGCCTCCACATTCCCAAATTTGCTCTTTAACAATGTGATGGACTTTTAGAGGGTAAGAAGTCACCGAAAATAGTATACAGGCAAGGGGACAGTTTTGGGCAATAGTTTTAGGGGAGCTGAATGTGCACACCTCCTACTTTCACCCGCAAGGTCTTCATAACTACAGCCTCTTCCAAGGCCTACAGCCATTTGCTCCCCCCTGTAAAGTCTCCCTCTTCATCAGAGGCACGGCTGCTTTTCCCCGAGGCTCTAGGTTGGCACAGGACGAGCACAGCTAGGACTGGGACACAGGGAGTGGACGAGGGGAGTGGAGGAGGGGAGCCATGGTTCTAGAATTCTTGGGCAGCGCACTTGGCTTTTAAAGCTCCGGGAACCTGGGCATGAAGGGAAACACTCAAGTCGTAAGGGTTTCTACGTGTGAGAAGAGAAAGGAGATGTACTAGTCCACCTGGATGTTTTCTCTGCAGCTCACCGCTGGGAGAAGTTCACTGCCAGAGGCCGTGGCTCGGGCAGGTTAGGGGACGGCCTGTGAGCACCCAGCACAGGGGAAAGAAAACAAAGCCTGGCAGTCCATTCATCAGCCCGTGTGATCTGGTCCCTCCGCAGGAAGTGCCCTGGGAAACAGAGAACGTCTCTCGGCACCTTGACTTCTAGGAACGCCGTGGACACGGGGGCCACCTGGCGCCCCCACCTGCTCCATCCCCACTGCTCTGTAGTTACCGAGACCACAGTCGGCAGACTGGTGCTTTATTTTATTAGCCTGTAACACTCTCTAAAACAGGTCCTTTTAGGAAAATGGTACTATTATGCACAAACAAGCAGTAAGTGGGCTTTTTTTCCCCTTCCCATTTTCGGAATGGAAACAGTTTTATCTGTACCACCATCATCTTCATTACAGGAAAGCTGCTCGAAGCAGCCTCTAGAGAAGACTGGATGTTATTTTGGCTATTAGAGCACAGCGAATGGCTGCAGATGGCAGGGGTTTACGGAGGGACTAGGAAGGCAAACAGGAGCGGCAAATGAACACAGAAAACATTTGCATTCTCCCCTTCTACGTGCACCATAAAAATGAGGGAAGAGAGGTTTTGCTCATGCTACAGTCAAAGGTGACTAATTACACAAAGCATTACTGAGCCAGAAATACCTATAAAAGCTGCTCTCTAGAACTTTAACCCACATCTGGGCATCGGCTTACTACAGGGCCTGGCAACGTGCTCCTCCAAGGATTGGGGTCTTTCCTTCCCTAACTCACTGGAGGTAACACTGAGTGATACAACCTCCCTGGTGTGCTTTCAAAGCAGTCAGAATTTAAAGGAAACTTTTCTGCAAAGATGATGTGATTGAGAAGTTGATCAAAGGGAAGAAAATACTGCTATCCTGCCACGAAGTATTTGGTAGGAGCCAAATCCTCACATCTGGAAGGCCGCTCGGCTGGTGCCTGCCCCGACCGATATTCATGGCTCCTGGAGATGGGGCGCAGACACCATCTCCTTCCTGGGCCTCCACCACCCCCCGAACCAGGGTGGTCCCTCCTTCCCGAGTTCTGCAAGCACCCCGGGCTCACTTTGAAATCACCCCCTATTCTCAGTGTGATGAGTCATGGCATGGCCGACTCCTCACTGGACCTGGTGTTCCAGCCTCTTACTCCTCTCTGAACCCTGGCCCGCGGTCAGGCACAGGGCAAGAGGCTAGGCAAGGAAACGCTGCAGTCTCGTTGGCAGAGAAAGCCTGGGTTCAGCTTGCATCCATCCCAAGAGAATTAGGTGAGGAATGTTCCAGAGGTTTCACCTATCCCAGTGGCAGTCTCAAGGGCCCTGCTGCTCTGAGTTTAGGAAAGTTGGAGCCTGCCTCAACCATGGAACCCACCGAGATGTTCTCGGAGAAGCAGCTAGTGAGCTGAAGAGAGGCTTCACCGGGGGAACTCGACATGGGTGGACAGTACACACGGAGGCCGGGGACACAGCCCTTGCGGCCCAGAGGGATGGCAGGTACTAGAGGGGATTTCATTTGTAAAGTGCCTCATGCCCAGAGAAAGCAGAGGTGTGCCCACCTTAGATAAGTAAATATGACAAAGTGTTCTAATTCTCTAGCAACCCTTCAGAGCGGGTATTAATATCCCTGCTTCACAGCCAAGGAGCCTGAGCTGGGCGGCCTGCCGGTGTCCGTCCAGCTGGGATGCGGCGGAGCTCGGGTTCAAGGTCCCGTCTCTCTGACCCCAATGCCTGTGCCATTTGTCCTCATGTCACTGACCGTTTCACCTGGTAGCCTTGGGGAACTTGTCTGTGGCCTTTCCTGGGGGACGAGTCGGACGGCGATCCATGGAAGGTGGTGAATGCCCAGGAGGCAGCAAGGAGAGGGGTGGGAATGGGGTTCCCTGAAAGATCTCATGGCCAGAGTCCTGGCAGTAGGAGTGAGAAGAGGGGCTGCAGACCTGCTCTTCCCCTGGATGAGGCCGTGTGAGCGTTGGCAGGTGACGTGGGTGGGTTGGACTATATTCCACCAGGAGTTTGTAGAAAACTAGCAGTAGAGTGTCTGCCAAGGCATTTAAAGAGACGACCCTTTATTAATTTTTAAAGGCATGCCCTCTGCAATATGCCTTCGAGGTCAGCAGGAACAGGTTGCAAAAAAAAAAAAAAAAAAAAAGCAGGATTGGTTTGGCCAAAAGAAAAAAAAAGGATATTCATGCTAACTTTTGCCACATCATCATGAAATTTTCTTGGGATAACTTAGTATATGATTGAAAACCGGTCCAACGTATTTAGCCCAAACTGAATGGATTAGGAAAACAGAAACCAGGGTAGCGGTCTGTTGATGGAGTCAATCCAGAAGTCTGAGGAAAAGGGCATCTCTTTCACGTGGCCAAGCAGACACTGGAGAAGGGCACGCCAGCCCTGTGACAGAAGCAGCTGGGGGCTCCCAGCACACCAAGCGGTAAAATGTCCATGGCTTGTCTTCTGTCTTCTTCTTGGCCATGACTCTGTCCTAAGGAGCCCAGGAAAAGTCTACAATCCTTACCTTCCGGGCTTTGGAACAGAGCTTCTGTTTATAGATTAATATTTAATCTCTAGGAACATTTAAACACAAATCATCCAGATAATGAGCTTCAGGCGGGAATATTCTCTTTGGGTTTTGAAGTTTCAACTATCTGCACCACTACCAGAATTTTTAGACTTGCTGAGTTAATTTTAAAATACCTCGGAGAGAATATTTGTAAGGGACTTCCAGTTTGAGCAATATGGCAGACAAGATAACCTTTAAGGTCAGCCTCCCGCCAAAGCCAGAGCGGTGCTGGCTAGGGTACGACAGATGTCTTCTCAGACGCCTGGCCGAGCACTGGGAGCAAGGGACATATCTCGAGGCCAATGTAAGTGGGAAGTGAAGCTGTGGCCAAACCCACCACGAAATCTAAGTGGGCACTGCCTGTGCGAGGAGATGTTCATAATAATCACGGCCTCTGGGCACAGAGAGAAACACAATGGACTTGAAACAGGGACATAATAACAAGTATCACTGGCTCGGAATTAAGACAATGATTAACTTAAAATTTTGATAACTTACATTTGCATGTTACAATTTTTAGGGCAGCTGGTGGGGGGAGGCGGGGTCAGGACCTGTGCAAAGGGGTCCAAGCAGGTGGCAGCCCACTCAGGTGGGAGGACTGCCCACATACAGGGGGATTTGGCAAATAAATACATAACCGAGGTTAGTGGGAGCCAGAGAAAGGCTAGTGTAAACGTGGAAAGGGGCAGCTTGAATAAACAGGTGGTACTAAAGTGTACTTGGAGTTGCTGGTGTGAACTGGTGATTTTCAGCGTATGTAGATAGATACAGAAATTGACCGAGGTGGAGACATGTATGCGCCTGAGGGTGCGTATTTCCTAGCTCCCCGCACTGGAGGAGGCCTGGACATCCAGTGGCAGTGAGCACATCTAGTGCCCAGATCTTGCTTTCTAAATGCCGCTCTGCACTGAAAGGACCCAAGGTTCCTTGGAGAAATGGCTGGAAACAGAGAAGAAAGGGGAAGATAAGCCTAGAATACCTTGTGCCAGAAAGCAAGGGTGTGCTTAGAGTAATGGAGACATGCGAGGAGAACACAAAAACCAGGTGGAAGGGCCTCCTACTGGCCAAATGCAGGAGAGCCAGGGCAAGGACGGAAGTAATGAGAGCAGTGGATTAGAATCTGTTAAGTAAGGTAGGAAACCATGAGTCTACCCTGATGTCAACAAATAAATGAATAAGTAAATGGGAAGAGAAAAACTGTCTCCTACAGTAAAAGTCCAATCAATAAACACAGAAGAAATGATTGAGTTAGAAAGGTTGCTATTTGGTGCCCTCATTGTACTAATTAATTCCGGCAAGAAATTTCAGTGTAAGACAAAACTAGTGGGTGCGAGTGGGAAGGGGAATGAGATTTTCACAGAATCTCAAAGTACCTCCCTCCCCACAGAATACTTACTAACTGTGAAGGGGAGGAAAGCAGCTCTATGGTGGAGAAACCGAGCAGATGCCATCTTAATTGCGTGAGCTAAATTCACTCCACCAGTCATGGGACCTGTCAATGTCTTATTCAACCCAACAGGATGCGGTGGGAAGAACTCAACATCACTTCTGTGACATTCTGACCAAAAAATGGATGACCTCACTCTAATCATAATGAAATTTACAAATGCAAATTGAGGGGTCTTCTAGGAAATGAATGGCCTATAACCCTCAAAATCGGTAAGGTCACGAAATTGAGGACCGGCCAGGGAACTAAGCCAGGTTGAAGGAGACTGGAGAGATGTGACAACCAGGGGCAGCATCATCCTGGGCTGGATTCTTTTCCCACTGAGGACACACTGGGCCAACTGACAAACTTGTATGGGGTCTCTGAGCGAAGGGAGCTCTCTAGTATTCTTACAACTTTTCTGTAGTTGTGAAATACTTTCAAGGTGAAGGCAAACATGAACTTCCAGGAAATCTCAAACTCCAGCGAGGACCTTTAACTGATGGCTACAAGCTGAGCCGGTGGTGAGCACAGAAGCCTGGGGCACACACCCGGGGAGTCTGTGTCATCGGCTGTGGGCACCGCAACGAGGACCTTCACCACACAGGACACTCTCAGACAGACCTGGGGGAGCATAATCCCTGGGGAAGGGCACGGAGCCTGCCCAGACCATGCTCCCCTGGGGAACTGGGGTCATGGACATGGAGAGGCCGGATCACTGCGTCCCACTCAAGAGTCCCTACGGCAGGACCAGCACAACAGGGACTGTAGCTCTTTAATCCACTGTGCCACCTGGAAGTTTACACCCACAGGGCAAAGCCCCATCCCCGCCTCACTCGCTAAGGCTCAGCCAGGACTGGGAAACCCAGAGCGCCTTGGGAAGATGCCCTCGAGGCTCCCAGTCTGGGTCCAAGTTCTGTGTCAGCAGCCCCACCTCTCACCCCGCCTAGAGGGCAATCAAATCTTTGCTTATGAGAACGGGTGAGAAAATAAACTATTGATCTTAAAAGTCAAACAAACAACCAGAAAAGGCCAAGTTCACTTACAAACATGAATACAACAATCTCAGCTCCAAACTAAACAAAAGAGCCATCGTAATCAAGCTGGGTTTATCCCAGGAACACTGCAATGGTTGAACATTAGGATATCAACATACATCATCTTACCAACAGACGATGGAAGAAAAACCATGAACGACTCAACAGACGCAAAGTAATATTTTGATAAAAATAAACATTAATGATTTTTTTAAATCCTAAAAAAAAAAAACGAACTTCTAGCAAACCAGGATTAGAAAAGAGTTGTCTTAACCCGATATAGCCTAGCTATAAAAGCAAAAAAAATACTATAAATGTTGTAAATGTCATAATTGATGATAAAACCTTAACAGAATTTCTTGAAAGTTATTAATAAAACAACCACTGTTCTATCACTGCTCCAGTTCAATATGCTACGGGAGGACCTCGCCCTCCCACCAAGACTACAGAATAAATAAATTAAAAAAAAAAAAAAAACGAAAAAAGAGAAACAGAGGATTTCAGAAGAAGACACAAAGCTGTCACTATTAATGGATAATAGGACCTCTTTGTAGAAAACTAGGGTAGAATCAATAAAGTAAGAAGAGAATTCTCAAGAGTTTTCTGGCTACAACCCCGTCCCACAAGGCTTAGAGGCAGCTTAGTGTCAGTCATTCGAAGAGGAGAAATATTAAAAAATCAATTGTGATCCTATATGTCAGCAGAATGTCAGAAAATGTAACTAAAATTACACACACATTAATTAATCTTCATGGTGATCTGGCAAAAAGTACGATTGACCCCATTTCACAGATGAGGAGATTAAGGCTCACAAAGAACTTAAGAAATACATCCAGGGGGTGCCTGGGTGGCTCAGTCGGTTAAGCGTCTGCCTTCGGCTCAGGTCATGATCTCAGGGTCCTGGGATCGAGCCCCTTGTCAGGGCTCCCCGCTTGTTGGGAAGCCTGCTTCTCCCTCTCTCTCTACCTGCTACTCCCTCTGCTTTGCTCTCTCTCTCTGTCAAATAAACAAATAAAATCTTAAAAAAAAAAAAAGAAATACGTCCAGGATCCCAGAGCAGGGAAAGAGGGGGGTGAGGAAAAGGGGGCACGAGTCTGCCTGAGGCAAAGCCCACACTCCTTCTACCACAGTTTTCAAGGCACGCTGATTGCTCCTGACATTTCCTGCATTTCTCAGAGCAGAGTGAGGTAGGAATAGATAGCCCAGTGCTTTTGCCAAGAAGAAAACAGCTGACAAAAGTAGATTTAAACAAATGGAAAAGCATATACGTGTCATGTTCCTGGATAGAAGACTCACCATCCTAAGACATCAACAAGAGTAGCCAGAAAAATCCTAAACACGGCAAGGGCAGGGGTGCACGTGTGTGCAGTGGTGAGGGTCAGGAAGACCTTACCAGATATGAAAACACATTTTAAAGCCTCTATAATTAAACCATGTGGCATTAGCGCATGAATGGCCAGACTAATAGAACTGAATAAAAAGTTCAGAAATAAACCCAAGTGCATATGGGAATTTAATATTATAAATCAGCAGGAGAAAAAAAAAAAGGGACTTTTTATTAAATGGCTTTGGGATAATCACGGAGCTATTTGCAAAATTACAAAAATGGATTCATACCTCACTCCACATATAAGGACAAATTCCAAATGGTTGCGGAGCTAAATGCAAAAAAGCGACTTTAACAGTGGTAGTAGGATGTTAGGTGAATTCCTTTATAATCCAAGTGTGGGGAAAACCTTTCTGTGACTGACAACCCAAAAGCATGCAAGAAATGACTGATAAATTAGACTTGTATTTTTTTTTGGCATGGCAAAAATTCATATATATTGCTGGTGAGAGTACAATATGTTACCACTTACAGCAGAGGGATTTGGTAACGTCTAGAGAATCTACATAGACATTCATTGTCCGATCTACTGATCCCACTCCCAGGAATCCATCCCAAAGATTCAAGATGATTATGCAAAAGGCTAAAGACAATAATGCAGAATAATGCCCCCACCTGGGAACTCCACACCCTAATTCCTGGGACCTGTGAGTATGTTACCAGACTTTGTAGATATGATTACGGTTAAGAGCTTTGAAATAGGGAGATTATCCTGGATTATCTGTGTGGGTCCGGTCTAATCACCTGAGTCCTTACCAGTGGCCGAGAGGGAGGCGGGAGGGTGGTCACAGACAGGAGATGGAAGGAGGAGGAGGAGGAATCGGAGCCCGAGGAGGACTGGACCTGTCACTGCCGGCTCAGGGGGTGCAGAAAATGGGGCCACGGGCCAAGGAACATGGTGGCCATGGACGCTGGGGATGGCGACGGGCAGCTTGGTTCTAGAACCACGAGGGGGTGAATTCTGACAACACGTGAACGAGCAAGACCAGCGATCCTCCTCTAGAGCCTCCACAGGGACGGAGTCCTCCCAACACCCTGATTTTAGCCCAGGAAGCCCATGTTGGCCTTGTGACCCACAGATGTGTGAGCCAGTGCAAGACGGCTGTTTGAGACACTAAGGTTTTGGTCATTTATCCCGGCAGAAAGAAAAGGGGTGTGCACCGCTGGGTGAGCCCTGGCACGTGGGCACGGGGAGGATTGCGTCTGCGGGAAGGGATGAGGAAGATCTGCCTGCAGGATGCACAGGGTCTTCGGGACGCGGCGAAGAGAGCTGGGTGCTTCGTTCTGAGCGACAAGCAGGGAACACAAACGTGTGTATTTGCTTATGTTGCCAAAAACAAGAAAGGGTAAACTGAAAGGAGGGAAGGTGGGAAGGAAGGAGGGAAGAAAGGAAGGAGGGAGGGAGGGAAGGAAGGAAGGAAGGAGGGAAGGTGGGAAGGAAGGAGGGAAGGAAGGAAGGAGGGAGGGAGGGAAGGAAGGAAGGAAGGAAGGAGGGAAGGTGGGAAGGAAGGAGGGAAGAGGGAAGGAAGGCTTGCGACTGAGTTCTGGTAAACAGAGCCCACACGGAAGTAGTGCGCTCCCGGCTGGCCCCAGAGGCACGAAGGAAAGCCCCCGTTTGGGGAAGCCACCAAGATGTTGGCGTTTCCACGTCACTGCCTCCCGGCCGAGCCTCACACGCGGGTCTGAAGCTTGCAGACCTGCGTCTTTGGCGTTCACGGGGCATGGAGTCATGATGCCGTGCACGGCACCACATGCTTCTGTATTCCCTGCCCAGCTATGTCTGATAGACCCTGAGGCGCTACAATTGGTTCTCATGAGATAAAGTGATTTTTCTCCTGTATTCTCCTCTATGCGTTTTAAAGTTCACTTTTATCATTTTGGTTTTCATTCCCTGGGGACCTGTTTTCAACTTGATGTGAGGTAGGGATGTGCTGTTGATTTTTTCCTAAGGAAACAGATGTCCCAGCCCCTTCTATCGACGCGCCCCAACCAGCTGGTTTGCACTTTCAGATTCCTGCATCCGCTTTCAGAAATTGTGGCTTAATGAATGTTTTGAGGATGTGTGTGGACTTGGTTCCCTAAATTATGGCCAATTTCTGAGAGTGAGTTGTCTTACAACAGAATACAAGCACAGCAATGAAAGTCACTGGGATTTTACTAGACACAAGAACTATTCTGACACTTTCTACATCCAGAGTTTGTTTCTTCCGCTTTTTATCTCCTGCTCTTGTTGGAACTGGAACTGTGGCTTGTGTGGTGCTCCCCAGTCCTAGGGAACCCCATGCCCGGGACCCTGTGGGATGTGTGCCCGGGGCTCCTCGAGCCCAGTGCCCCCCACACTGGCTCCAGCCCTCGGGCCTCCCTGCTGGTCCTCGACTGTGATGTGTGTTCTTTTCTCCCAAGACAGAAATTCTTCCTTTTCGCATAGTGCCTGGAAGAGCCTTGGGCACAAACATGCTCTCTACATGTTGCGGATGCATTCCCTCACAGGATAGATGAGTTGTACCAAAAAATCATCTTATTTGTACATTTGGTAGCTTATTGTTGTATGGAATTCAAAAGAAATAAATCAACTATGCTATGCAATTTGGGTACCTAGTTGGAGCCGAAACTCGAATGTGAAGCCCTCTTATCACTCCTTTTAAGGTCCATTCAGACACAGCCTAACACCCTGTCTCTCTTCCCTTCCACATCCCTCCCCCGGCAGCCCATTGTCTCCAGTTTCTGGCTCTCATCCTCCAAACCCCCGTCCCGGGAGCCACTGTGGCCCCGACCAGCCATTCTGCAGACGCATCGGCCCCCTGCCTCCCCGTGCAGCCCCGACTCTGGAAGCCCCGCCGTCCCTCCAAGGAGAGTGTACCTGGCCCTCGACGATCCACCTGGAGATGGAGGTCTTCCCGTCGTAACCCGGTCGGAACTGGAGTGTGGCTGAGCGGGGACTGATGTTGGAAATGACCAAATTGGATGGGGCGCCAGGGAGCTCTAGAGACGAAGGAGAGACAAGACATGGAGATGCAAGTTCTGACAGCTTAGGAAATGCAGCAAACACGTCGGCAAGTAAATGGTTTCAAAATGCCTGGATTTGTTTTCAAAACCACATAAGTGAGAAGCGCCGCTTCCCCGGGAACATGACCCTGCACTATCCTTACATTCAGGGGCCGCGCATCAGGCCCCATGTCTCGGAAGTGGGATGAGGACACATATTCATGTGGCCTCTGGATGATCCTCTCTGAAGGTCAGAACTTACTCACCTCCATGCACAGCAGGTAATTAATAGACACTCGTTGAAAGAAAAAAGGATGAATGGATGTGATTCTTCCAGGCTCCAAAAAGAACATGACCAAATGTCCACCCTCCCCTTGGTGATGACCGTGACGCTGGGGAAACAGAGTGGGGCGCGCGGGAGACAGCAGGTGCCTGAGTCCTAGGCCCCGGGTCTGGTTTCCAAGACAACCACACTGAGGTGAAGGAGCGGAGCTCTCCCCGCTCTGCCTGAGCTCAGCTGCTCCTGCAAGTGAATGGGGGGGGAGGGGGTTCTGATGGGCTCCCATCCTGGGAGGTTACGTGGGGCTGCAGCCCATTCACCGAATACAGACCTATGGCAGGCTGCCCCCCCCCAAACAGCCTGTCCCGCTTGGAAGTGAAATGCCACGAGTCTGAAATGCAGCCTCTTGTCTTACTGGGCAACACCAGCTACTCTAGACAGTGGGATGGAAGGAAGGGAGAGGGACCTCGAGCTGGAAGCGGGAGCTGCGTGCTTCCTGCATGGTGTCTGAGGGACGCCTCCTGGTCTGCCCGAACCGGGGGTGGTGGGTGCTGGAAACCCAGACTTGCACGGGGCTAATCAACCCTAACTTCAAGGGGCCTTCCCACATCTCGTGTAGTGAATCTGAAGCAGAAAATGTTGAAATCGAAGGATAGTGACTCTTTGTCTCTGCTCACTGGCTTCTCTCAGCGGTGTTCCAGACATTAATGGATGTGGGGTTCAAGCATGGCCAGTGGGATATGGCCCTCCAGAGAGACGGTCGTTGTGCGTTGGCTTCCCGCAAACTCGCGGGGCGCCCTGGGATCCATCCCCGGCTACGGGTGACCTGACCTCTGGGGAAGCAGCGGCCTCTCCACAGCTTCCCTCACCTTAGCTCTTCAGGGTGTGCTTGGCACAGCGGGGCCCCCTGCCCTCGAGTTCTCGCTCCGTGGTGCCTCCGGAGGGGCGCCCGCCTGCTCCCCGCCGTGGCTAGACGGAGCCCACACCGTCCCGGGAAACCTGCTCACACGTGGCGGCGCTCCCCGTGTTACTGTCGGCCTCTGAGGGACAGTTCCAACAAGTCCCGCATCAGGCCACCACCACTAGTTATTAGAGCGTTAGTAGTGTTGTTTTTTTCAGAGAGAGCGCGCACGAGCAGGGAGGGGCAGAGGGAGAAGCAGAGAGAACCCCCAGCAGGCTCCACGCTCAGCCCGGAGCCCGACAAGGGCCTGAGATCGTGACCCTAGCCGGAATGAAGAGTCGGACGGCCAGTCCACCGAGCCACCCAAGCACCCCTAGAGTGTTAACGAGGTTTTAAATGTGTGCTGTGGGAACGGGCTGTTTACACAGAATAAACAAATCTTCCCGTAAGCCAAAAACTTCTTTCTTTAAAAAAGTAAACATATCTTGTCAATGCCTTTAAGAAACACCAGATTGCCTCAAAGTGTGGTCCCCAGTGAGCAGCATCTGCACACCCGAGAACCCGCTCCGGAGGCAAATCCCACACTGGGGGGCCCAGCAGCGTGCTTTATGAGGGGCCCCTGGGATGCTGCTGTGGGGGACAGCGCCCCACTGCTGCCTCAGGGGCAGGGCGTGGTGACCGCTGATCGGGGACAGAGGCTTGCTGTGGGACACCTCCCCGGCGGGCAGGGCAGGTGGCGACTGGGGTCTAGAAAGTGTCCTATGAGGTCGCCCTGCTCAGAGGGAGGAAGTACCACGCCTTCTCCTCTGACACCACACACAACTCGGAGGACTGCCCGGCTCTCTCCAGACGCGGTCCCTGTGAGGGGCACACACTCATCCCTGTGCTGATTCCCTTCTTTACTGTATGCGTTTTATGTGCTTGCATCCTATCCAAGAGAACAGCTGGGCTCTGAACATGGGTCTGGAGGTGGAGGGCATTATAGGACGAAGTGCTGATTTTGGAGGGAGCTTCAGGGCCTTATCCTCAAAGACCAACCCACATGAGGCAAACTGACATCTTTTAAAGAGCAAGAGACCCGCACCTTTAATGAGAGAAGTGAACCCAGAGCCACCCCACAATACTTCCTCACATTCCCTTGTATTTGTGAATTCCCAGGAAAAACACTTATTTTAAACATAAATTTTAAAATCACAGAGAAAAGAGTTGAGTGCAGAGCTCCGAGGCCGAAATGAGTGAGCTGCACGTTTAGGAAGATAATCTGAATTTCAAAAAGGACAGGACAGCAGGGATCACCAGCCGAACGCCCTCCCCAGCCCGCAGGGACGCATCTGCCTCCCTCTGTCTGGAAGATCCCTTGCCTCCCACCTCCTCCTACTCCCTTGTCTTATCGCAAACCACAACTCCAGTGTTTCGCTGAGTGAATAAAGCTTTATGCTTCCTGTTCTTGGTTTTAATATCCCAACCATCTCCCTGCAGGGCAGGAGCTCGGGGCCAGCTTGCTCCCTGGGACACGTCCCTCCAGTCCACACCCCAGCTGCAGACGCTGGAGGACAAGGCCCACATTGGGTCACGGTCCACTCGTCACCCCACTGCCCCTGCAGGAAGCGGACACCCCTCTTCGAAAGGACCCCGGGCCCGCACACAGGGCTGCCATCCACCCAGAGCACCAGGAACCTCAGAGTGCCCTGCACTTAGAGGGTTTTACTGACCTGGCGGCACTCCAGAAGAAATGGTGGATGAGGTGGCCAGGCCAGTCCCCGCGGCGGTGACAGCGGCCACGTCAATGGTGTAGGTGGTGAGCGACGACAATCCTCTGATCTTGTACTCGTGAGTCGTGTTACTGAGGGTGTGGGTGAGCCGGGAGCTGTTCCGACCGTACACCTCCCAGGAAACCTGGTAGCCTGGGGAGCGAGAACACAGGGTGAGCTGGGCCGTCCGGATGCCGCTGTTGCCACGGACGATCTGAAACAGCAGGTGTGCTGAAGCCGGGCGGGAACCCGCTGCCCTGCCCACACGAGACTCCGGGCCGGGCCCCTCCTCCGTCCGCGGGGTCCCTGTGCCCCCGCCCCCCAGTGCCCGAGCTGGCTTGAGGAAGGAGGAGTGATGGCTGCCAGCCTGTGGTGGCTGATTTCACCTCGTGTTAAACTGTGGGTACCTGTCATCAATATTTCCATTTTTATACGCTGGTATTTTCATTATACACTACTCTAAATCAGGAGCTTGCTCCTGGCTTGCCACTAATTTGTGGAAACACTGCCACTTTTTCCCTCCTGAAATAATTGATAGATGCTCTCTCCCACGCAAAGTGCTTTCCCAAAACATCCCTCTCTGCCTGAGTGCCTGAGTTCTGCTGCATCCCCACTTTCTGAACCTCCTGTTTTCCTGGCAAAATGTGATTTTCCCCTGGTCTCTGTTCAGTCCAGTGGGGCCTCGTGACCACAATTTATTCAGCCTCGGATTCCACCGCAACTTTAGGCTCAGAGAAAAAAAACCAGCAAGATCCTGAAACAACCCCCATGGAGGGGAGTTGATGTGGTTAGAGACCCGGCAGAGAGTCTCCTAAAGTGGGAGACAGTGATGGAAGGTGCTCGCGGGTCCCAAGGCAAGGGGAACAGCTGAAAACGCTTTTGCTCTTCCTTCTTCCCGGTCAATAAACTCAGGGATACCGAAGCACCAAGAGGCGTCTTAAAGCTCATTGTGATGAAAGCAATAAATATGGTTAGAAACTTGTGCTTGCAGGTGAACAAGAATTTAGAGAGCATCTCGGGAATTTAATATTTTGAAAAAAAGATTGATGTCAGAAGCTGCTGCCCGCTGCAGTCCCACAGCCCACAGGCTGGGCGGTGCTGAGCGGACATCCAACGAGGGCAGCACGGGGGCACCGGCCATGGCTGCCTCCGCGCACGCGGCATCTCCCCCATTACCTTCTGGTCTCCACGCAGCCCATCTGGGCCGTGGGCACCCCCAGACTTCGCCTCTCTCACACGGTGCTCGGGCTGGTGGACAGCCCACTGCCCTGCTCCCTCCGGACCTCAGACTCCCTCCTCGCCCTCCCCACGCCCCACACCCAGGCTCCCCCCTCCTCAGTGCGCCAGACCAATCAGTTCTTTTCATTTTGTTAATTCAGAATTTTGGATCTAATGGCACAATTAAAAATCAAGCCTTCTGGGCAATGAGTATCTATAGCTTCAAGCCCCTAGAGTGTTCCCAGTGTTCCTGTGGTGTTCCGAGCACGTTACCCACACTAGTTCATCCGGGCCTCACAGCAGAACTTCCAAGTCACTAACCCCGTTTGCAGTGGAGAACATGAAGGTGCAGAGAGGCTCGTGAACTTGCTGGAAGCGGCAGGGGTTCCTAGGGTCGGCCCGGGCTCCACGCCTCCCACAGCCTTCTCTCTGAAGCGCTGCTGTGCGCGTGGCACCCGACTGCCCCCAGCCTCGGTGGTCACACCTGCGACATCGCGGAGCGGTTTGATCCTCGGAGTCTTCCCTGAACGTACAGGACGACAGGGCTTTGTTTTATGTTCCAAGCTTGTCTGCCAGACAATTTTGTTTAAAAGCTGTTCTTGATAAAAATTTACGCAAACACAGCACGTGGCTCGTCACGGCAACCTGGATCCCAAGCCCAGCGCTTGCAGCATCCTCGGCGGGGCAGCGCTGCCGGGGTCCGTGACGCCAGGCTTGTGGGTGGGCTGGGTGGGCTGGCGTCGTGGGCGCACACGAGACCAAACGGCACAGCAAAGCCCCGCGGCAAGAAAGCAGGGCCTGGGCGCGTCGCAGGAGGCTTGCCGCACAGGGATGGACAGAGAGCAGGGCCGTGGCGGGGGCAGGGGCGCTCGGGCTCCTGCCCTGCTCCTGGGGGGGGGGGCGGGGGGCGCGGGGTGGGCAGCTCTGGCCCCGGAGCGTTCCGCCTGCTCCAGCGGAGGTGGAAGGGGCCTAGCCGCCGGCGCCCTCAGCGGGCGGGGTCCGACCTGCTCCGGATGCGGCCTAACCGAGACTGACGACCGCGGGAGCTTCAGGAATAATTTTCTGTTGGTCTGAAGTCAATTCTCTGCAAGAGAGCAGTACATCCAATCCCAGCCGTCTGTCTGCGTCCTGGCCCTCATGAATCAGAGTGCGCAGGGAGCCTGGAGAGGCTGGAATTCACATCAAGCGCAACGGGCAATCGCTCGGCGGACCGGATGCCCCTGCTCGGGGCGCCCTCTCTTTCGGGCCCCGACCTGACAGGGAGGCCCGGGGCTGCTCAGTGTGCCTTGTGGCTGATAAGGAACGGCTTCCCCCAGGTCTGAACACCCGGCGCCCCATGCGGAGGAGCACGCCAGGCCGCTGTCTGCCCTGCAGCCGCTCCCACAGCAGCTGCATTAACAAGGAGGCTCCGGAAGGACAGTCCGTGGTTTTCCGAGGCCGGCTTTGCCCAGAGACCAGGCTTTTCTTCTGCTCCTCCGTGAGATCCGCCCCCCGGAGCCTGGGATAGACTGTGGTGTGCCGGCCCGCCCCGCCCGGGGCCCCGTCCGCGGGGGGTGCTGACCCGTGTGTGGGGGCCGAGCGAATGCCTCCCTGAGGGCAGGGGTCACCGGGGAGGTGGCTGGAGGGACGAGCACTGAAGCCCAGGAAACCACCGCTGGTGGGTTCAGCTCCCGTAGGCCCTCTTCCTCCGCAGCCTCCCCCAGAGCTCCTGGGACCCCGGGCACACTTCATAGTACACTTGGAAAAGGCGACAGCACAGGCCAGACCAAGCAAGATGGGGACCGTGCGCCCGCTGGGAGGGAGGGGGACCCCAGCGGGTGGCCGTCAGAAGGCCAAGCTCCACATAGACTATAGGCTGCTGCTTGTAAGCACACGGATTTGTTTAAATAGAATACGAAAATGAGTTCATTAAGCCCTATTAGCTGGCAAGAACGGAGGATCATAAATTGGAGTATTGGCAAGCACCGCTCAGCCGGGAAATGCTGGCCCTGCTCGGGGAGGACGTGCGCCCATGGGCTTCCCCAAAGATTTGCAGCAGGAGTGAGGTGTGGGTGTGTTCTCGAAGGACCACACGTGTATCTGAAGGAAGGGAAGTCTCCGTGTGCATACGTCTACCCAGGAGCCCTAGCCAGGCTTCTGAGGCTTGGCCGGCGGGATGCCCACGGGCGGAGCAGGCAGCCGGATGCTCCGCTTCCGAGAGGGATGGTGAGCGCAACCCTCGTTCCAGCCACAGGACCGACCGGTCCCCAAGGGCTCTGCTGGAGACTCTCTGCTTCCAAGGGCAGCCTCCCGTTTTGCGCTTTTGGTGTTTTGTTTTTCTCTTTTCCCTAGCACTGCCTGGCTTGCTTTGTCCTCCCTCTGTATGGCTTAAAGCCAAGTCGAGCGGAACGGGCTCTCTTCTCTACCCACCCCCACCGTGTTCGGTCCCTCTGCTGTGGGCGGCGGGAGCCCTCTGTGATTGTACATAGTCACACTGGCGATCCTGTGTTGAGAGACTGCGGAACACACGTCCTGGGTCCTGAGGTCCCGTTCCAGCAGCGGCCCCCCCTTCCCGGAGTTACGTTGTCGTTCACCGTGGGTCCTGAACACACGTCCTGGGTCCTGCGGTCCCGTTCCAGCAGCGGCCCCCCCTTCCCGGAGTTACGTTGTTGTTCACTGTGGGTCCTGAACACACGTCCTGGGTCCTGCGGTCCTGTTCCAGCAACGGCTCCCCCTTCCCGGAGTTACACTGTCGTTCACCATGGGTCCTGAACACACGTCCTGGGTCCTGCGGTTCCGTTCCAGCAGCGGCCCCCCCTTCCCGGAGTTACATTGTCGTTCACCGTGGTCCTGAACACACGTCCTGGGTCCTGCGGTCCCGTTCCAGCAGCAGCCCCCCCTTCCCGGAGTTATGTTGTCGTTCACCGTGGGTCCTGAACACACGTCCTGGGTCCTGCGGTCCCGTTCCAGCAGTGGCTCCCCCTTCCCGGAGTTACATTATTGTTCACCGTGGGTATTTCAAAGCATTAGCTCTGAAGGTCGACCCAGACCCACACACGTACTCTGGTTAAAACTTAGGGGCACAGGCGGCTTCAGAGCAGGGTGACCTCTGGGGCGTGGTCTGTAGGGGGCTCCGGCCGAGCACAGGAGTGTTGTGGACTATGGGTGTTTTGTGGACAAAAAGTAGGAGGGGTTGGCACCAGGAGGGGACACTGCCTAGAGCCCCATAAACAGCACGGGGACACAGTGATGCTGGGCACCTCCCGCCTGTGTCCCCAGAGGACAACGGGGAGCTCGAGCTTGAGCTGTTCCCAAGGTCAGGGTCAGGGTGTGCTATGCACCCGTCTGGGACACATCCTGTCTTTGCGAAGCTGAGTTTCTGGTGGTTTCTGTGATATAGGAGCAGGTACAGCATGAAGACTGATGTGGGAAATTAAGGTGGTGGGGTCCACTCCGATCCCACATTCAGGAAGGTGGGCAGAGCCTGATCCAATCAGGAACATCAGGAACACACATCCTATTAGCTTGAAGAAGAAAATACAAATGTGTTTTTCTTTCAGTTCATTTCAAACAGCTGTTGTTAGCGTATAAATCAGGTGTTTGCACCAAGTGACCTCCAAAACAGCTGTGAAGGGCTTCTTTGGCCCTGGTACCTTGAGAGACTTGGTGAGAGGCTGTGAGCCCAGGAAGATGGGAACCTCTCTCTGCTCTGGGGTTAGGAGCACGGTTCGAACCCCACTGCCAGCACACTGAGGATGTAGAGGCCAGAACACGGACACTCGAATCCCCGTGCTGGCCTGGTCCCCTGCTGGCCATGGGGCCGTGGGACAGCACCACCCCCGGTCTCAGACGGGGGTTGTAGGAGGTGCTTCGTGGTTGTTTGGACAAACAAACTGCTGCTGCCTGGACACGGCGGGGGAAGGGGCCCTGAGCCGCGAGGCCAGGCAGGGGGGACAGACCTCACTGCTGGTCTCCCTGGTGCACCTGCTAGTGTGGGTGGGCTCCCACAGGCTTCTGTGGGTGGTGGGGCGAGGGACAAGGAACGTGGCCCAGGCTCCGAGCAGACTCACAAGCAGGATGGATGCGACTCGCTCAGGAGCTGGGTCCCCCTGTAGCCTCGGGGTCCAGGCTTAGAGGGCAGAGGCAGAAGCCCTGGACGTGATGGGAGGTGTTGCAGGCAGTCCCAGAGAGTGCCTGCCACAAACTACATGTCCCACACCGAGTGGCTGGCTTGACATTTCAAGTACCGTTCTCGAAACGGATGGCGCCACTGGCGGCCGTGGCCCTGCTGCCTCGTCCCTGCAGCCCCACGAAGAAATGGAGGGCCTGGGAGGCAAGGTGAGGCTCCCACCTTCCCCTGAGGCCGAAGCCACCCAGAATTTTGTTTTTCAAGCCAAGACTTAAATTAAGCTTTAATCTGAAAGGTTAAAGCTCTTCTGTTTGAAAAAAATCATCAAAGCCCCACAAGAGACACCTGCAGCCCAAGAGGAGTCTGTCTGGGCGCCTGGCAGGCTGGCTGTCCTCACCTCGGGTCCCAGGGGGCACTGGGTGGAGGATTAGGGGCGCCGGAGCCAGGACACCCGGGCTCCGCTGTGGCGCCCTGGTTTAGGCGGGGAGGGACCTGGCCACTGCCAGATCGGCAGCATTTCAGTGCGGGGTCGGCATCCGGTGCACGTGTGCTGAAGGCGGGCCTCTCCGGGCCTCAGCTTCCTCTGCCAATGGGTCATGATATGGGCACAGACCTTGCCGCGTTGCTAAGAGAACCGTGGGGGACGGTGTGTGTGAGGGGATGTGCCATGAAATGCGGATTCTCCCTGAACAAAGGCTTTGGAGGTTTGTTAAGACAAGACTCAGAGGCCACAGCCCATGCAGGGACATGCCCCGCAGGAGGTGGGGTCCCGGGGGCACGGTGCCAGGTGTGGTGACTGAGCCCTCTGCCGACGGCCAAGCAGACGTGTCCACCTCCCAGAGGCCTCTGGTGCCCGTGGCCCCGGCCAGCTGGGCTGTTTGCAGCAATGCCCATGTCCCTTGTTGGGGCCAGCTTGTTTTTCCTTTTTCCGAGACAGGGATACTAACCTGTAATGATACCATTCTTCTCCAGAGGCTCCTGCCAGCTGACCTTGAGGGATGTGTCCAGAATCTCCGTGAAACTCAGATGTCCTACAGCTCCTGGTTCTAGCAATCAAAAATAAAGTCACCCGTTAATACAAGAGCCCCTTTTTCTTTGGGTCAGATGTGTGCGGAAAGTTCTAACCAGGGAAGGGAAGTGGGAGCCTGGGCTGGGGCCCGCAGGCCGGACTCGAAGGAAATGCCAGTAAAAACCCAGAAGAGGGGAGGGAGTTCGAGGTGCAGAAGGCATCCTGGTTCTGGGCACATAAAATGTTTTATCAGCCGCATCCCAGCCATGCGGAGAACCAAAGACAGGCAAGAGACTTATACACACCTCCTTCTCCTTGATCTACTCTAATGAGAGCAAGCAGGCTGGCTGGGTCCTGAAAAGCAGTGGCTAGCGCCCAGCGTCCCCGGACACGCCTCGCAGTGAGCGTCTGGCTGGTGTGGGGTCCCTGCTCTGTGCAGCCAGGCCTGCCTACCCCTGGCCGCAGGGCGACACCTGCAGACCCGACCCAGAGCTCCAGGCTCCCCACCCCTGCTCCCCTCGAGGGGCTCCAAGGGGCCAGCGCTGTGAGAAAGATCCAGCAAGAATGCGCTCCTTTGCCAGGAGTTTCTTTGTGCGCGGCTGTTCTCTGTGACGCAGGAGGGCAGAGGCACGGTGTCGTGCTTTAACGAGGAGCTGCTGGGTTGGAGGCCTGTCCCCGGACGTTAGCTGCTACTCTTAGTTCCTAGTTGTCTTACTAACCCAACACAAAGTCATTTCTCAGAGGAAATGTCTGCCACTTTGGAAAGCACCAGAGTAAAAGTCCGAGAGGGCCACCGTGAGGTGAGCAGTCCAAGGTCACGGATATTCAGCTCCAGGGGCCCTGACGAGCCTCCTGCCCAGACCCCTCGACCGCTTGCAGCTGTGGCTTGCAAGGCCAGGCCAGGTCAGTGAGGACGCGGAGCCCCTGCTTGCAGGCCCTCTCATAGGGCTGCTTCCTTCCCGCTCTGTGGGGGTGGGCCTGGGGGGGGGGCAGAGGGAAAAGGAAGTGCTTTACGGGAGGCTGGAGTCTGGGATGGCCTGGGGATGGGGGCGAGGGAAGGGACAGAGATGGGCTCCACCGCTGACGGAGCCAGGCGTGGGTCAGCCGGCCATTTCCTGCAGCTAGTGGGGCTGCTGGCTCAGGTTTGCTCTGCTTGCCTCTGCAAGGCCCCACAGGCCTCCCCCTCCCGGTGCCCAACCCCAGAGACTGCACTTGACCGAGTCAGGGAGGAAGGAGGGGAGGATTGTGGGGCCAGAATCAGAGACAAAGGAGGAACAGAAGGAGAGGGAGAGGAGCCAAGGGACCCACTTGCTCAGCAGAGACCGATTAAGCACATGCCCCATGCCCAGCGGGGACACCAGCCTCCTCCTGAGCTGCCCCTGCCTCGTGACTCCCTGCTCGGGCCCTGAATGTGCTACACCGAGATCTTTTTAATCACATACCACGATGTAATATTTCAAGCTTAAAATCGGAGAGCATGAAGACAAGGGTGTCGGTTGTCCTGCCCAAGAGCAGAGTTGGGGGCATCCCCGCAGAGAAGCCTCACCCCTGTTCTGTCGGCCTTGCTTGCCCAGATGGCGGATTCCGTACCTGCTTCTCAGCTGGTACCTGGACAAAGCCTCCTAACACAACTTCTGATTAAAAAAAAAAAAAAAAGATGGAAACAGCCTCAGCAAATACACTCATCTGGGTGAAACTTTCAAGATGTTTTATGGATGAGCTCAAACACCAACAAAGGCCACTCTCTGAGCGGGGGAGATGGTCACATAGGATGGCTGTCGAATCCAGCTCATCCTCCTCCAGGTTTGAGTTTCCAGAAAGACATCCTGGCGGATTTTTGAACAGACTTGCTTTTTTTTTCCATCGATAGAGCAGCAAAGAAAGCTTTTTGCTCCTTTTATATTCTCAGTGTTTCTGCTGCTTGGATTCCTGCCCAAATGTGCTGTCCTCTAGCTCTGCTGGAACCAGCTGACAACGTCTAGGCTTAAAATTTATATTTTGTTTCCTCTTCACTGGTTGCCCGCCCTCCCCACCCCACCCCCGAGTTCTCACCCCGTATCGCGTCAGAGCTTTGGAAAAGGAGGCCTGCGGGATGCGGAGCCAAGGGAGGTGCCTCAGCCAGAGAGCACGGGGGGGCCGTGCCTCCAGCACCCGCCGGGCCAAGCCATCCGCCCTCCCTCAACCTTGCCGTGACATAGTCCATGCTCTGAACAGCATCAGTAGGCTCCCCAGCTACTGAAAAATGGTGACTCTGTTAGAAAAATTCTAAAAAGATGACATCACTTCCAGTTTTCTCAATTCCCAAGAAAGAAATTTCCAGTTTCTCTTTTTACCTACTAATGGTGGGCAAAAATGCACTTAAGGTTCTGTTTCCTGGCCATGGAGCTTAACGGGATGTCTCCCCACCATGTCTGTCTGCTTGCTTAACTGGCAACAACTGGGAATTTTTTTTTTTTTTTTTTAAGCAAAGAATTCAGCCAGGAGTCTTCTCTCTTCTTTGGAAGGAGTTACCTTCTTCTGCCACTTTGTATTTTTAATAAACATCCTCTGAAAAGTGAAGTCTGATATCCACTTGGACCAGGCTGTGGCTTGAGCAGAGGTGTTGCCCTGGCCTCTTCTTTGAATAAATGAAACAGAGGAAAACGTCCACATAATGAAGAGCTAGCTATAAGGGGGGTGCTGTAACATTCGTCCCCTAGCACTGCCTTCCCCACCCCATCTACACACGTAAGGGGGCTGGGTTGAGCCTTCCTACAGATGAGTGCAGAAAGTACCCTTCATCCAAGCCAGGCTCCTTCCTCCTCCGAGACCCCGCACGGGCCCCCTGTGCAGCCCCTCTGCACCCTCAGTCCCACACGACTGGGCCAGAGCCCACCAGCGTCACCCTTCTCTTAGCCCCCTTGTCCTACACTGCCCACCTGATCCCTACAGCAACTTCATCTGCTTAGGGGGCTTTAACTGCTGGGGACCTTGGAGCTCAGACACCCTGAGGTGGAACGGATTTCAGATATTTCCATCTGGGGTTAGACCACATATTCAATTACCTTCCCTAACCCTTTCCTGGAAAGTAAGATCACAATCGCAAATTGTTAGGAACCCCCAACCCACTTCAGATACCTGGGCCCAGACGCCCCACAGCCACCGCACACCGTGTGCATCCCAAGTCGGCGGAGCATCCTCACCCGAGACCGTGTCCCACACTTCGACTGCTGGCATCATCACTACGCAGTCACATCAACCAAAGCATGTTGAGTCATCGTAGATAATTCCTTCCACCCCTCTATTAATGAGCCTCCAAATTCCCCGTGACATGTCTTCAGGATCCATCTCCCCTTACCGCTGTCCCCACAGCATGGGTGTGGGCTCTCTTAATCTTGTGCCTTCTTCCCAGCTTCCTTCACCTTTACCTCCAGTGCATCCTCACAAACCCCAGACAGAACTTCTGAAACACGGATTGATTCAAATAACACCCCTCATGGAGAACCTTCTGTGGGTCTGTCCAAGTGCCTGAACTTAGCAGTTGAGACTCTTCTGACTCTTGTTTTCTGGAGCTCTTAGCAGTTGAGACTCTTCTGACTCTTGTTTTCTGGAGCTCTTAGCAGTTGAGACTCTTCTGACTCTTGTTTTCTGGAGCTCATCCCCTCCCCAACCCCCACAAGCTGCACCACAGCCTCGCCCAACACCTCGCTCGTACTCTCTCACACTCGTGTACTCTCCTTGCCGCCACGGACGCTGTTCCTCCCACCTGGAATGCCCTCAGCCATTCTCTGCATGGAAGTCTCATTGGTCAGGACCCAGCTGAGCTGCTGCCTCCTCTACAAGACTCACCTGACACCTGATGCTCCTTGACCGGACGCTCTTCACTGGGCGGCTACAGCCACTTCTCCAGACCTCCCTCCTCGGGGGCACTGGCCTCAGCCACGTCCCTCACATCTGACTAGGGGAGAAGCTCTACAGGCAGAGGCTCGGCTTACTTATCTCTGCAACCCTTTCAACACCCAGCTGCCTACCTCGCACACAGTAGGCGCTCCAAAGACACCCAAATATAAGCGTGCACATGCATTTCTGCGTTGGACAGATGATGAATGGACCGATCAATCAACGTTTAATTATAATATTATCACAGTAGGAACAAGACTTGATAAGATAGGCACACATTTTTTTTCTTTAAAAATGGAAAAGCTAAACTTCATCAACCTTCTCCTTTAATCCTAAACTATTTTTGGGGGTGGTATATACAATTTATAATTGAAAAGTGGGTTTCATAGCAGAATACACATTATTCCTTTCAAGCGCTCATGAAACATTCACCAAGACTGAGCATGTGCTGGGCCATAAAGCAAACTTCAGTAAACTTAAAGGAATTGAAATTGTACAGTGTGCTCTCTGACCATAATGGAATCAGGCGAGAAATCAGTAGCAGAAAGACAAGAGGAAAATCTCCAAACTAGCACAATTCTAAATAATTCATGGGCCAAACAGGAAGTCTCAAAGGGAATAAAAGAACTGAGTGAAAATGAAACACAATATGTCAAAATATGTGGGATACATCTAAAGCAGTGTGGAGAGGACAGGCCTCAAATCAATAGTTTAAGTACCTACCTCAAGAAATTAAAAAAGGAAGACCAAAAAATAAACCCAAAGAAAGCAGAAGGAAGGAAATATTAGCAGCAAAAATCAATGAAACTGAAAATCAGAAAACAACAGAGAAAGCTCAATGAAATAAGAAGCTGGTTCCTCCAAAAAAAAAAAAAAATCAATAAAACTGACAAATCTCTAGGAAGAATGGCAGAAATAGAAAAAGAGATCAGCAATATCAGGGATGAAACGAGAAAGATGGGGACATCTCCTCAGCCACGGGACGATACACAGGGATTACTGCTAGCAACGTTACACGCACACTGGACACCTGAGGGGATCGGTTCCCTGAAAAATCACAGACTGCCAACACTCAACCAAGATTAAGCAGACAACAGAATAGTATAATGACTACTGGAGACACTGAGTTTATAATTAAAATGTCCCTCCCAAAAGAAATACCCAGGCCTAGAGGATTTCACTGGAAAACGCCACCAAACATTTAAAGAAGGATTGACACCAGTTTTACACAATCTCTTCTGGAAAGCCAAAGAGGGGCTGGGGTGCCTGGGTGGCTCAATCGGTTGAGCATCTGACTTTTGGTTTCAGCTCAGGTCATGATCTCGTGAGATCGAACCCTGCGCTGTGCTCTGTGTTCAGCGCGGAGTCTGCTTAGGATTCTCTCTCCCTCTGCCCCTCCCCCTGCTCATGCACTTTCTCTCTCAAATAAATAAATAAATCGTTAAGAAAAAAAAAGAAGGAAAGGAAGCAGAAGAGGGGGAGCACTTCCAAACTTACTTTATGAGACCAGCATTACCCTGACACTACACCAGACAGACAGTAAGTCCAGGAAAATAAAACTGCAGACCAATATCTCTTGTCAACCTGGATGCAAAAACTCACCCACAAAGTATTAGCAAACAAAATCCAACAACGTAAACAATAATTACAAACTAGGACCAAGTGGGATTTCTTCCAAGTGTGCAAGGCTGGTTCAACATTTGAAAATCAATCCGCTGTATCAACAACTCGCTAAAAAGAAAAACCACACGATCGTATCACCCAATGCAGTCGCAGCAGCTGACAAAACTGTATGTTTGGTAAGGTGGTCACAGTTCAGGGGTGGGGTGAGAGTGGCTGCTAAGCATTACAGGGAGTGTGAGAGGTTAGGGGTCCAAGGAATAGCTTCTCCGAGAAGGAAGTGAGCTCACCAGGTACTCAACGTGCCGGGGTGGGTGCGGAGTTGCCACTTTCGGATGAGGGAGATCTGAGCGTATTTGTGGGCTGACAACCGGTCAGACTCTTCATCCTCCGAGAGAGGAACTGGGGTGAGAACAGAGGGGCCCTGATATGGGAGCAGAGGGGGAGGATTCCCATCTTGGACGGCCTTGACCTCTGTAAACGCCACCTTGGTGAGTACAGTGAAGCCGAGGCCTTGGGGAGCAGGGCAGGCTGGGCACAGCACCCTCAGTGGTACAGGAGGCCGGCCACGCCCAGAGCCCCATGGCCGGGACAGTAGGAAGCTGGAGGACAGGCAAGTGGCAGCCCCGGGTGACTTTTTTTTAAACATATGCTAGTTTCAATTCTCCTTATAAAGAGAGTACATACCCACTGTAGAAATGAGAATATGTGGCAAAATCCAAACAAAAATGTAGAAAATACGCATGATCACACCACATAGATATAACAACTGTCAGAAGTGTGACATGTTTCTTTCAAGGTTTTTTGTCATCTCATTTAGTTTTATACAAGTGTGTTTTTATAAAATTTGGATCTCCTATAGTTTCGCATATTATTTTTTTCACCTAACAACTAGATCATGACTATTTTCTCTAAAAACCTTTTAATAATGACAAAATATTTAGTATACTGTCATTCCATAATTTTTAAAATTATACCCCTGTGGAACATTTGCATGTTTTTCTTTCTTTTTTCCAATTACAAATAAATGCAATGAACCTTCCCACATTCAAGTGTTGGTGCACATCTGTGGGCATTTTCTCAGGGAGCTTCACCACATAATGTTTTCCGCAGGTGTCAGCCTGAGGGCAGAGAAGGAGGTGGTCTGAACTGAGCAGATGGGGACCATGCCAAGTGAAGGTGCTCAGAGGGGTTGGGTAGAGCTGCCCTGGGGAGGGTCAGGGAAGGCACAGCCAGGAGGCCTGACAGGGCGTTCAAGAAGAAGGTAAGGGATCTGGCAAGATGGCGGAGGAGTGGGAGATCTTAGTTTTGTCTGGTCCCAGGAATTCAGCTAGATTTCTATCAAATCATTCTGAACACCTGCAAACACAACCGGAGATGTAAGAAAAGAATAGTTGCAATTCTACAAATAAAAAGGCGACTCTTTCTGCAAAGTAGGAGATGTGGAGAAGTGAATCCGAGGCAATATATCGGAAGATAAACCATAGGGGGAGGGAGCCTCCATCAGCCAGCACTGGAAAGTGATAGAGCTGTGGAGCACAAAATCAGAACTTTTAGAAGTCTGCTCCAGTGAAGGACGTTGCTACCTGAAAGGCGCTCAGGCAACAAAGTGGGGCAGAACCCTAGGTGGGACAGTGTGGTCTCAGGATCCCCAGGGTCCCAGGAAGACTGGGGGTGCCTGAGTGTGGCAGAGCTCCCAGGCATCAGAGCAGGGAAACCGGCTGCAATCAGCGAGCCCAGGAGTGGGCTCTCAGCTCGGGATTGACATATACTGCGAACTGTGGCACAGTTGGGTGACTGCTCTCCAAGCAGGGGCCCACCAAGCGGCAGGACCTCAGCAAGACCCTCCCCCTCTCCCCCCAGGGAGGAGCGGGGTGGGTGAGCACCGCAGGAGTCTGCAGGGTTTGGAGACGCAAAGCGGGGTCATGTGCCTGAGATAGAAATGTTTGGAGTGGGGCTAGAGACCAGGGAGAGAGGAGGGATTGGCTGCTTTTCCCTGAGGGCTCACTAAGGAGTGGGGCCCCAAGCTTTTGGCTCAACGTGCCGGGGTGGGCGGGGCCAGAGATTCGGAAGATGCCATTTTCATTCTCATCCTCTAGAATGGCATGAAAAGCCTTCAGAGAACAAAAGCCACCTAGAGCAATCCAGAGCAAATTATTTAACCTGGCCCTGTCAAGGGTGGTGCAATTCCTCCTCAGGCCAAGACACTTGGGAATCAGCACAATAGGCCCCTCACCCCAGAAGATCAGCAAGAACATCCAGCCAAGACCAACTTTACAGATCAGTGAGAACTGCAAAACTCCAGTGCTAGGGGGAAAATAGTATATAGAATTCATGATTTTTTTCCCACAACTCTTTAGTCTTTCAATTTTATTTTTTTTCTCTTTCCTTTTTTAAACAATGTCTTATTTTATCAACTCTTTTTTAAAAATCTTTTTTAATTTTCATTTTTACGCTTACATTCTACCCTTTCATTGTATTTAATTTTATTTGTGTGTGTGTGTGTGTGTGTGTGTGTATGTAAGTTTTTCTTTCTTCACAATTTTGGGATGCAGTTTCTTCTAATAAACAGATCAAAATACACAAAAGATCCAGTGTATTGTTCTGTTCTGTTCACTTGTCTGGTTATATTCTCTTTTTTTTTGTTTGGTTTTTTGTTTTGGGTCTCTTCTGATTTGTTTAGTGTATATTTCTCTGGGGTCATTGTTGCCGTTTTAGTATTTTGTTCTCTTGTTCATGTAATTCTTCTCTGGACAGAATGACAAGATGGAAAAACTCACCTCAAAAAAGAGAACAAGAGGCAGTACTGACTGCCAAGGACCTAATCAGTATGGACATAAGTAAGATGTTAGGACTAGAGTTCAGAATGACGATTATACAGATACTAGCTTGGCTTGAATAAAGCATAGAAGACACTAGAGAATCCTTTTCTGGAGAAATAAAATCTAACCAAGTCAAAATCAAAAAGGCTATTAATAAGGTGTAATCAAAAATGGAGGCAGAAGGAAGAATTAGTGATATAGAAGACCAAATGATGGAGAACAAAGAAGCTGAGAAAAAGAGAGATAAACAACTACTGGATCACAAGGCGAGAATTCAAGAGATAAATGATACCATAAAGTGAAACAATATTAGAATAATGGGGATCTCAGAAGAAGAGGAAAGGGGGGGAAGAAGATATATTGGAGTAAATTATAGCAGAGAATGTACATAATCTGGTGAGGGAAACAGGCATTCAAGTTCAGGAGGCACAGAGAACCCCCCTCAAAATCAATAAAAATAGGTCAACACCTCGACATATAATAGTGAAGCTTGCAAATCTCAGAGACAAAGAGAAAATCCTGAAAGCAGCTCGGGACAAGAGGTCTGTAACCTACAAGGGTAGAAACATTAGACTGGCAGCAGATCTATCCACAGAGACCTGACAGGCCAGAAAGGACTGGCATGATATATTCAGGGTGCTAAATGAGAAAAACATGCAGCCAAGAATACTTGATCCAGCAAGGATGTCATTCAAAATAAAAGGAGAGATAAAAAGCTTCCAGGACAAACAGAAACTAAAAGAATCTGTGACCACTACACCAGTCCTGCACGAAATATTAAAGGGGATCCTTTAAGTGAAGAGAGAGCCCCAAAGTAACATAGACCAGAAAGGAACAGAGACAATATACAGAAACAGTGACTTTACAGGTAATACAATGGCACTAAATTCCTATCTTTCAATAGTTACTCTGAATATAAATGGGCTAAATGCCCCCAGTCAAAAGACACAGGGTATCAGATTGTATAAAAAAGCAAGACCCGGGGCGCCTGGGTGGCTCAGTCATTAGGCGTCTGCCTTCGGCTCAGGTCATGATCCCAGGGTCCTGGGATCGAGCCCTGCATTGGGCTCCCTGCTCCGCGGGGAGTCTGCTTCTCCCTCTCCCACTCCCCCTGCTTGTGGTCCCTCTCTCGCTGTGTCTCTCTCTCTCAAATAAGTAAATAAAATCTTTAAAAAAAAAAAAAGCAAGACCCATCGATATGTTGTCTGCAAGAGACACATTTTAGACCCAAAGGCACCTCCAGATTGAAAGAAAGGGGGTGGAAAACCATTTACCATGCTAATGGACATCAAAAGAAAGCCAGGGTAGCAATCCTTATATTAGACAAATTAGATTTTAAACCAAAGACTGTAATAAAAGATGAGGAAGGACACTATCATAATTAAAGCGTCTATCCAACAAGAATAACTAACAATTGTAAATATTTATGCCCCTAACATGGGAGCAGCCAATTACATAAACCAATTAATAACAAGATTAAAGAAACACATTGATAATTATACAATAATAGTAGGGGACTTTAACACCCCACTCACTGCAATGGACAGATCATCTAAGCAGAAGATGAACAAAGAAACAAGGGCTTTGAATGACACACTGGATCAGATGGATTTCACAGATATATACAGAGCATTCCATCCTAAAGCAACAGAATACACATTCTTCTCAAGTACACATGGAACATTCTCCAGAAGAGATCACATACTGGGATACAAATCAGGTCTCAACCACTGCCAAAAGACTGGGATCATTCCCTGCATATTTAAGACCACAATGCTTTGAAACTGGAACTCAGTCACAAGAGGAAATTTGGAAAAAAACTCAAATACATGGAGGCTAAAGATCATCCTACTAAAGAATGAATGGGTCAACCAGGAAATTAAAGAAGAATTTTAAAAATTCATGGAAACAAATGAAAATGAAAACAGAACTGTTCAAAAGCCTTGGGATGCAGCAAAGATGGTCCTAAGAGGGAAGTATATAGCACTACAAGCCTTTCTCAAGAAATGAGAAAGGTCTCAAATACACAACCTAACCTTACACCTAAAGGAGCTAGAGAAAGAACAGCAAATAAAGCCTAAACCCAGCAGGAGAAGAGAATTAATAAAGATCAGAGCATAAACCAGTGAAATAGAAACCAAAAGAACAGTAGAACAGATCAACGAAACTAGGAGCTGGTTCTTTGAAAGAATTAATAAGACTGATAAACCCCTGGCCAGACTTATCAAAAAGAAAAGAGAAAGGACCCAAATAAATAAAATCATGAATGAAAGAGGAGAGATCACAACCAACACCAAAGAAATACAAACAATAAGAACATACTATATTATAAGAACATATTATAAGAACGTATTATGAGCAACTATATGCCAACAAATTAGGCAACCTGGAAGAAATGGATGCATTCCTAGAGATGTATAAACTACCAAAACTGAAACAGGAAGAAATAGAAAACCTGAACAGACCCATAACCAGCAAGGAAGTGGAAGCAGTAATCAAAAATCTCCCAACAAACAAGTATCCAGGGCTGGATGGCTTCCCAAGGGAATTCTACCAAACATTTAAAGAAAAATTAATATCTATTCTTCTGAAGCTGTTTCAAAAAATAGAAATGGAAGGAAAACTTCCAAACTCTTTCTATGAGGCCAGTGTTACCTTGATCCCCAAACCAGATAAAGACCCCACCAAAAAAGGAGAATTTCAGACCAATATGCCTGATAAACATGGACGCCAAAATTCTCACCAAGATACTAGTGAATAGGATCCAACAGTACATTAAAAGGATTATTCACCACAACCAAGTGGGATTTATTCCTGAGCTGCAGGGGGTGGTTCAACATCCTCAAATCAATCAACATGACACACTACATGAATAAAAGAAAGGACAAGAACCATATGGTCCTCTCAATAGATGCAGAAAAAGCATTTGACAAAGTACAGCATCTTTCCTTGATTAAAACTCTTCACAGTGTAGGGATAGAGGGAACATATCTCAATATAATAAAAGCCATATACAAAAAGCCCACAGCGAATATCATTCTCAATGGGGAAAAACTGAGAGCTTGTCCCCTAAGGTCAGGAACACGGCAGGGATGTCCACTATCACCACTGTTGTGCCACATAGTACTAGAAGTCCTAGCCTTAGCAATCAAACAACAAAAAGAAATAAAAAGTATCCGAATCTGCAAAGAAGAAGTCAAGCTCTCACTGTTTGCAGATGACATGATACTGTATGTGGAAAACCCAAAAGACTCCACCCCAAAATTGCTAGAACTCATACAGGAATTCAGCAAAGTGGCAGGATATAAAATCAATGCACAGAAATCAGTTGCATTCCTATACACTAACAGTGAGACAGAAGAAAGAGAAATTGAGGTGATCCCATTTACAACTGCACCCAAAACCGTAAGATACCTAGGAATACACCTAAGCAAAGAGGCAAAGGATCTGTACTCAGAAAGCTATAGAACACTCATGAAAGAAATTGAGGAAGACACAAAGAAATGGAAAAACATTCCATGCTCATGGACTGGAAGAACAAATATTGTTAAAATGTCTATGCTACCTAGAGCAATCTATACATTCAGTGCAGTCCCTATCAAAGTACCATCAACTTTTTTCACAGAGCTGGAACAAATAATCCTAAAATTTGTATGGAACCAGAAAAGACCCCAAATAGCCAGAGGAATGTTGAAAAAGAAAACCAAAGCTGGGGACATCACAATTCTGGACTTGAAGCTCTATTACAAAGCTGTAATCATCAAGACAGTATGGTACTGGCACAAAAATAGACACATAGATCAATAGAACAGAATAGAAAACCCAGAAATGGACCTTCAACATTATGGTCAACTCTAATCTTTGAGAAAGGAGGAAAGAATGTCCAATGGAAAAAGGCTCTTCAACAAGTGGTGTTGGGAAAACTGGACAGCCACATGCAGAAGAATGAAACTGGACCATTTCCTTACACCATACACAAAAATAGACTCAAAATGGATGAAAGACCTAAATGTGAGACAGGAATCCATCAAAATCCTCAAGGAGAACCCAGGCAGCAACCTCTTCGACCTCAGCCACAGCAACTTCTTCCTAGACACATCACCAAAGGCAAGGGAAGCAAGGGCAAAAATGAACTATTGGGACTTGATCAAGATAAAAAGCTTTTGCACTACAAAGGAAACAGTCCACAAAACCAAAAGACAACCAACAGAATGGAAGAAGATATTTGCAAATGTCTTATCAGATAAAGGGCTAGTATCCAAAATCTATAAAGAACTTATCCAACTCAACACCCAAAGAACAAATAATCCAATCATGAAACGGGCAGAAGATGTGAACAGACATTTCTCCAAAGGAGACATCCAAATGGCCAACAGACACATGAAAAAATGCTCAACATCACTCAGTATCAGGGAAATACAAATGAAAACCACAATGAGATGCCACCTCACACCAGTCAGAATTGCTAAAAGTAACAAGTCAGGAAACGACAGATGTTGGTGAGGATGCAGAGAAAGGGGAACCCTCCTACACTGTTGGTGGGAATGCAAGCTGGTGCAGCCACTCTGGAAAACAGTATGGAGGTTCCTCCAAAGTTGGAAATAGAGCTACCCTATGACCCAGCAATTGCACTACTAGGGATTTACCCCAAAGATACAAATGTAGTGATCTGAAGGGGCATCTGCACCCCAATGTTTATAGCAGCAATGTCCACAATAGCCAAACTATGGGAAGAGCCCAGATGTCCATCGACAGATGAATGGATAAAGAATATGTAGTATATATATACAATGGAATACTACTCAGCCATCAAAAAAATTGAAATCTTGACATTTGCAACAGTGTGGATGGAATTAGAGGGTATTTTGCCGAGTGAAATAAGTCAGATCAGAGAAAGACAATTATTAATATGATCTCACTCATATGTGGAATTTAAGAAACAAAACAGAGGAGCATAGGGGAAGGGAGGGGAAAAATAAAACAAGATGGAATCAGAGAGGGAGACAAATTGTAAGAGACTCTTGATCATATGATCAAGAGAGTTGCTGAGGGGAAGGGGTGGGGGATGGGGTAACTGGGTGATGGACATTAAGGAGGGCATGGGATGTCATGAGCACTGGGTGTTATATAAGACTGATGAATCACTAACCTCTACCTCTGCAACCAATAATACATTATATGTTAATTAATTGAATTTAAATTAAAAAAAAAGAATACTGGAACAAAAAAAAAAGAAGGTAAGGGGACTGGAAGTTGAAATGTGGGGGAAGAGAAGTCCAGCAAGACCACAGGTGGACCACATGGCTAAGACCAGACTGTTTCTCTGGCCCTCTGAACTCTTTCCGCTAGCCTGGCTTCCAGTTCCAGGGACCACCTTCCGCTGCTCATTACCAATACTTCCCACTGACTTATCTCCCCAGGGTACGCAGACTGCAAACACTCTGAAGACACAGACATTCCTGATGACCCTCCTAGGCCCCCACCCAGCACGGGATAGGACGGTGGTCTGGACCTCCCTGACACCTGACTTGTGACTGTTGAGAAGACACATGGTGGAGGAGTACTCACTGTCTTCGTGAGTCCATATGAGCTGAGGCGTGCTTGGAGGCCCGTCCCCTGGAGTGGTGAAACACAGAACTGAGGTGAAGTAAGCAGTGAACTTCTGCAGGTTCGTTATATACCCGTGGTGGACTCCGTGGAAATCTGGCGCAATGGTGACCATAGTGGTGGCCTCAGGGACCTCAGCTGGCCACGCGAGGAGCTGCGATGGGACAGGTTGAGAAAGAGATCCTTTTTAACTGCACACCTTCACTCTTGAGTCTGTATCAGGATTTTTATTTTGTGATTAATATATCTTCAAAGAAAGCAAAGTCATGATTAAGAAACTCCATAAATCCTACATTTTATGATCCCACTTAAAAATATGGAGTTGAAAGTATATCTCACAGATAATTGAACACAAATATGTACATGTATACATATTTTATACATGTATCTATAAATATCTACTTTGACCCATGTTGGAATAACAGACACTCCTCAAAACTTCACTTTCTCCTCACCTAAAGATGTTGCAGAGCGTAATGTTTTTTAACACTAAGCAATAAACACAACACCATCTTTATTTGACTTAATCAGTACAATGAAACATAAATGCAAATATCAACGAAACATGAACACAGATATTTTTTAGCTAGCACCTACTCTGCTGCAAAGAGAAGCCTCTGATTCCATGGGAAGGAATCTTAATTATTTACAATTTATGTCACACTAGTTTTCTGGAAAGAATTTTAGGAGGTCAATTACAATTTTAAAGAAATATAGTACATATACACTTTCCAAGGGAAGTTGTTTTAATGTTTGGGCAACATTATGTATGAGTGTGACTTTTAATTCCTTTGATACCAAATATTTCCAGGGTTAATTAGGTTTGAAGGTTGATATGCTGTGGGACACAAAGCGTATTTTTATATAGATCAAACCGACACTGAGCCATTGAATGAATGCTCTGGTCTTGCCAATAAGATTTGACAGGACAGTCAAGGAGGCAAAATCATCTTGGTTGATCAATATGATTTTCTTTCAAAAAAGCTTCTGAGTGTATATTCCTCTGGGGAGTCTAAAAGGAAAAGAAAAGGCAGGGCGAATTTCTAGCTGCATCTGCCTTTCTAGTGAAAACAAAAAAGGGTTTCTGTAAGTTGAATCCAAATGGGAAAAAAAAAGTGAACCAAGTGTCTAAGGAAATAATACTCTTGGAATCTGAAATTACGAAGAATTCAAGCAGACCACATGGAGTCCTTTCTTCATTAAGATCTCCCCTGAGTTTACCTGCTATTGCAGGACATTAGTGACTATGCTGTAGGTAAAATCAAGGTGGGACCCCAAGTCCAACCAGACGCTGATCTAGAAGGCAGGATGGACTACACTTTTGGAAACTGCATCCAAATACATCTATGAAGCTCACATATCCTGGTAGCTAAGAACAGAGGGCAGTTGCATAGTGGGAATCTGTGTCTCTAATTCAGGCCAGGTAGGTGCCCTGAATTCAATAGTCTTGGTTCTATGAACACAACTCTCCTCGAAGTTGAGACGGGGAGGGAGTAAATATCTTTACTTGATAGAAATATCATTCCCTTGATCTAGCGCCCTTTGTTCTAAGGCTGGGCTCTTCTGAGAGGACTCCTCTCCAGGAAGTTGTGGTTTGTACAAATGCTGATTCCAATCAACGGAGATAGGTTTTCCACTGCTAATTTTTAAATGGATGGCTTTTCTCAAAAGAAATCGCTCTGTTACATATGAACCACCCACTTGAAAACTAATAATGTGAGTTTCTGAACCAGTAGAGCAGATAAGACCTTGGATAAATGGTGACCCCCACCCCCACCACCAAAGCCAACACACTCAGTAACTTGATACAATGGGTTCTCCATGAAATGAGGAGTGGGCAGCCTTCTCGTTGGTCACAAGACCATGACAGACCAGGACAGCCACCCAGGACTCTGAACTAAGTCTGTGTACCTTGTATCCCTGGTTGATGCCGTTGATGAACTGCTGAGGTGGAGGGTTCCAGAGGAACCGGATGGTTGTGGAATTCACAGCTTCCGTCTGCACGTTCTGTGGGGGCGCAGTAGGCACTGTTCCAAGGCCGTCGTGGAAGACACCAAAACAAATGGTAGGAGGCCCAGTAGGGAGAAGAGATGAGAAAGAAACTCTTAGCTGCCACTCATGATTCACAGGCCATTATGGCATTGAGAACAGGGAAGTGTGATGAATGTTTCTGGAAGCTAATAGTGGCATTACAAAGAAAAATAACCGGGGCTATTTCTCATTTTCTGCTGGAGAATTCTTTAAGGCATTGGCAGAAAAGTGGACTGGATCATCTCATTCCACGGGTGAGGCTTTCCCAGGAATCCCCAGGTAAATAGTTAATGAGAGCTTTCTCTGGTTTGTTTCTCAGTTACTCAGGGTTTGAGATCCAGGCAAGGTTTCATTGAGAGACCCCCCTCTCCCATTACGTACCACTATGTTTCAAGACCATTTATCCTCTATATGGAAAAAAAAAAAAAAGCATCCCCTCCCATATGGATTGTTCACTCATTTGGAGGCTAAATTTCTCTTTGTCTGTTACAGGGACCACCATTTTGTCTTTCTGTTATTGACCAGCTATACGCTTGCCAAATGGCCTGCCTTCCAGAAGTCATGATCTTGGGGAGATACTCATGTAACCGAAACAGGCACATCGCTCTCTGGAGCAGTGGACGCCCAGGACAGCAGCCGAATCTGCCCGAGGAAAGCACAGAAGGCTGCGGTCACGAGGCACCTGCACTAGTTCTGGAAGAAAGGGCAGATGTCTGAAGAGGGAAGCCTTCTCCATTGGGAAGATGGAGTAAGGCCTGGTGTTATAAAACCCTGGAGTACCATGAGAAAGAGAGCATGGCTAGACACGGGGCACACGTGGGCAGCTGGGCTGAGGATGTGGGTGGGTCGCGTCGGGCATGTCTCCTATGCCGAACACAGTGGTTGGTAACGTACATGGTGGGCCATGGGGAGTCCAAAGTGTTTTGAAAAAGGCAGTGATGTGACATGGCTAGCTGTTAGAGGACAAGGACCTCTGTGGCCTCGAAGGAGGGGACCAGCCCACGGGCTGTGACATCCAACTCTCTGAAAAAGAAGGTCCTTGTTCTTTAGGAGCTTGTTTCAAAAATAAGACACAGAAGCCAAAAGGATCCTTTGGCTCCAGGTAAAGAAATAAAGACAACAGTCTCCTGGAACAGAGCACATGGGGACAGAGCACGGTCCTGTTAAAGATGACTAAGCCTCTCATTATGCTCTTATTCAAAAGCCCATCTCGTTAGGCAGAAGTGAAAAAAGCATAAAATTCCCCCAAGCCCCTCAAGTGTACTCTTCAAGTCATGCTCTTTTCCCGTCCTCTCTGGACTCTGGCTGATATTCCTCGGTCCCTGCCGCTGCAAGTCGGCAAGCAAACGGTCCGTTTCCCCATTCTGCATTTTCGAATTAAAAAAAAATGGCCAGGGGGATCACAGTGCCTAGGATGTAGAACTGGGAAGAACGTCACATCCGAGAAGAAGAAGAAGCCGAACTAACTACAAAATCTTAACTTCTCTTGAGCCCGCAGGAAATCCGAGGTCAACGGGGCCACCGAGTAGTCTGGAATGTTGAGAAAAGATGGGCCTCTTGGAGGGGAGACCACGTGAGCGCTGGCTCACCTGGGATGGAGCAGGAGAGAGGATGGGGGATACTGCACAGCCTGGTAGGGAAAGCTCAGCTGGAATTCCTAACGAAGTGCTAGTGGCTGAATGAGGGCCGGCAGCGGAGGGCAGAGTGTTTGGAGGCTGTGGACGCCCAGACGAGTTCAACCGTACAGAGACACAGAGGAGGGAATTACAAGGGCTTTCCCATCGGAAGCCAAGTGAGCCGGGAGCAGTGAAGTGACATGTTTCAAGGACTAATGGGAAAATCTATGGTCCCAGGGTTCTTGTCCCGGGGAAGCATCATAAAGACGTCATCAGGAAGACGAAGGCAGAGAGAATTCATTCCCGGCACAGCTACGCTGTGAAAAACACTGGAGGAATGTGATATCAGACGGACACTGAAGCTGTAGATCTATGCAGGGAAATGGGTGATTTCCAGAACCGGTTAAGATGAAGGTAAGTAGAATATATTTCTTTTCTTGTTTTTGACTCACTCTCAAATATAGTTGACTGTTTAAAGCAAAAAATGTAGCATTTCATCGGGACTTGTAGTGTGGGTACGAGTGAAGAGAGGGGTCCCGACAGCCCGAGAGACAGGAAGGAGGCCCGGAGGCACTGACTAGGCTCATACGTCGTGCATGTGATAAACTTCAAGATAAACTGTCTTTCATTAAGGATGTATATTATAAACTCCAGAGCAATCACTAAATGAGTCTAGAAAAGAGATCTAAAATAAGGCAAGAGTGGGGAAAATAATGTAAATATAAGAATACCTAATTAATCCCGAAGCAGGCAGGCAAAAAGTACAGAAAAGGAGAAAACAGGAGAGGGATCAAATAGAAAACAATTGGCAAGATGATAGATTTTAACCTCATTTTTCAAGTCACGTACCATGTAAACAGTATACATACTCATGAAAGACGGGCTATCGGATGAAAAGCAAGACCAACTGTGTGGTGTCTAAAAGAATCTCACTTTAAAGGTGAAGACACAAAGAGCTTACAAATAAAAGAACAGAAAAAATACATGCTGAAAATATAACCGCTCTGGAGTACAGAGGGGCAGCACAGGGGGATCTTGGGGGTTACAGAGATCATCTGTCTTGATCATGGTTGTGATTGTGGACGGTGTGCGTCTATCAAAACATATACAACTGTACACTAAAAAGGGAATTTGTATCATTTTCTGTAAATTATATCATAGGAAACCTGGCTTTTAAAAACTGCTGCAAACTCTTTGATGCTTTTCTCCCACTGAGGGGCGATGTCTGGGTCTGGGCCCCTTGCACGCGGGCTCCGTGAATACTCCGACCTGCAGAATACCACCCGGGCCTTGCTGAGCCTGAAGCTTCTATTCTCCGGAACCAGCCTCTCTGGGAGCGCCCCGAGCAGCCCTGTAGGAAGTCCAGGACCCTGACAGCAGCTTGCAGTCTCAGGGGATCCCAGCCTTGTAGCTTTCCCTGCTGAGGCCGCGACACGTGAGTGGATCCATGGCCCCCCCTCTGCCCCCAGCCCAGCTGCCAGTGGACCGAGGAGCCACCTGTTCAGGCCTGCTCCAGTTCCCGGCCCACAGCACCGTGACGTATAAGAGAACGCTGCTGGTCTTAAACCTCCAACTCTCTCAGGGAGAGGGAAGAAAAGTACGGGGGGCGACTGGGAGGAGACTCGGAAGTGTTGGGCTTTTTCTCCCAGAAGCCGCGCTTGCGGGGATAGAGGAATGCATCGCTCTCTGCAGGCTTCCTTCTGGGGTCTTGTGGGCCCAGTTACTGACTCTAGAATTCCATAAAACGTTCCCATCCAACGTTGTGATATTCTCTAGGTAAGACCACACTGATCTAACACTTCTAAAAACTTGGCATTTTGCATAAATTAAATCAAGCAATGATTTCCTAGTGCTCTAAGGGGACGTCTTGCATCTCTGCATTGCTTTGGTGCAACATAACGGGAGGCTGATGCTCTCCTGGGTCGGGCTGTTCATCCTCACGTCAGCGCGTCTCTTCGCTTGCCGTCGTCTCAGCAAAACCCCAGGGAGCTGGGCCGACCCAGCCAAGGAAGCAGTTCCGTCCTCCCTTCTCATTACCTGGGGCCACGTAAAACCAGGAGGTAAGTATGGCTCTGCCAGCCGCATCCTTGCTTCAAAGCTCATGGAGCTGGACGCACGTTCCTTCCCAAAGTCCCAGGAAGGAGGTTTCGGAGCCTCAGGTTCCTGTCTCTCGCCCGCCTGGGGCTTTGTACAAAAAAATCACCAGTTGTCCTAGCCATCCTTCACCTTCTTGTCGCCCTAATTATTGTCATCGGAAATGACTCACAAATACGTAGACGATGGAATTAAGAATTCCCTAGAGTGAGAGAAAGAGCTACAGCCAAGAAATCCTTCTCGACAGTGCTTCCCACGGAGGCTGAAAGGCCTTAATTATTGAAGGCCGTGGAACCCTCCTCTCGTGAGGAAAGGCAAGGGCCTCACTCCTAGGTGGGACTTCTCTGCAGTCTTCACAGGAGAGCTGAGGGAAGCGGGGGCCTCCCACTGCTCCGAATAAGGCCTCCATGGACATTTTTCTCCCCAGATAATTAGCATTTAAAGTGCAGTCCTTTCCTTGTCCCTAACTGCAGGCCTTGAAGTGGTCTGGTAAAGTGACAGGTGTTATGCTCTTCTGTGGTTTTCATTGCTTAAAAAAAAAAAAAAAATCCATTTTTTTCTAGATAATTCCCCCTGCACTAATCCTAGGATGCTCTCAGTCTTAAATTCAATGGAGCTTAAATGCTGTCTTGATTCTCCCAGCCAAGGACAAGGAGCTCTGTCATGAGCACCCAGCAACCACAGGCCCCTCATGACTACGGTGCGTGGATGGAGAAGCCACATGAGCAGTTTTAGAAACAGGAAGTGATCCGTTATAGGAAAGTCTGTGGCCAGGATAAAGCAATGGCCGAAGGTGGGATTTCTTGGGATGGGCATGTAGGAGGCACCACAGGGCAGGGAGGCCCTGTCAGGTGCCTCCGAGGGCTTACATCAGCACCAGAGTTACTGATGTCCGTCAGTTCTTCCTTGTCATCAACTGCTGCTCACAGCCACGGAAAAGTTTACAACTGTTAAATTACATTCGACAACTTTACCTGTGCATCATATATTGCTAAGTGCAAGGAGCCAGTTTAAAAGGGCTCCATAGTGTTTGATTCCAACTAGAAGACATTCTGGAAAAAGCAAAACTGTGGAGGTGGTCCATCAGTGACTGTCAGGAGGGGGGGGGATAGGAGGAGCACAGAGGATTTTTTAGGGCAGTGAAACTATTGCATATGATGTCATAATGGACGCATATCATTACACTTTCGTCAAAACCCACAGGGCATACGGCACCGAGAGTGAACCCCAATGTGAACTACGGATTGTGGGTGCCAGCGATGTGTCGCCGGAGTTCACGGACTGTAACAGATGGACCGCTCCGCTGAGCGATGCTGATGGTGGGGGTGCCGTGATGGGGAGGGGTGCGGGGTACACGGGAAATCTTTGCACCCTCTGCTCAGTTTTGCTGTGAACTTAAAACTGCTCTAAAAACTAAAGTCTATTTAAAACACAAAACTAGCCGTGACTTCGCTAGACGCTTTCCGAATCCAGTTCTTGTTACCCACTTTCCACGGAGCATCTGCAGGGAGGCCCCAGAGCAGCAAAACAGAACGGCGCTCTCCCCGACATCCCCACCGGCCCATCCTCCCAAGGTCACTTTTACATTTGTTGCAAGTTGCTTATCATCAGTGGATTTTGTTGTTGCTGTTAAGTGTGTATGGATTTTTTTTTTTCAATTAATTTGCCAGCATTTTCACCCGGTCATACACAGAGGGCATGTGCGATTATGCTTATTTCCTGATGCCAGGGGTTCCCTGGTAAGATATGAATGATTTTTAAAAATTTCCTTCTTCCTCCTTCCCTTCCTTTCTTCCTGGCTAGTCATGTAAATTCAGCAAGATCTGATTCTTGATGGATTTCAAAACGAATCTTTGGTTTTAGAAATATAAAAATGTTTTAAAATAATAAGCTACCTAAATAAATCAATAAAGAGGACTACAAAGTTTTACAGCTTCAAATAATTGACTTTTTGAAATATTTGGGATCAGAGAGTACATAATTAATATTCATAGGTCATGAATTTTTCAGAACTTTAGGTCTTTAATCAAATAGAAATGAATGTGTCAATATTGCCTAGTGCATGCTTCCTTTTTTTGGATTTTTCAACTCAATTCATTTGCAAAACTTCTTAAGAATGCATGCAACCAAAACTTTTTGAAAAGCTGATTTCTGAAGTCATTAAGGCCCACAGTCCACTGTGTACTTTATATTTAAATATATAAATATTTATTAAAATTATTTATGTCTATATTATTGATTCTATTTTGTATTTATAGAGACTTACTTCCACAGCATAATGAACAACTTTCTGATGAAAGGGAGTCATCGGGGGTGCCTGGGAGGCTCAGTCAGTTAAGCGTCTGCCTTCGGCTCAGGTCATGATCCCAGGGTCCTGGGATTGAGCCCTGAGTCGGGTCCCTGCTCAGGGGGGGAGCCTGCTTCTCCCTCTCCTTCTACCCCTCCCCTCTGATCATGCTCTCTCTCTCAAAATAAATAAAATATTAAAAAAAAAACCCCAAATAAAGGGAGTTATCAGGTACACCAAGTCAGACAGTAAAAGAAATTTTCTACCCAGGGAATGTCAGGGCAATGATCTGAAATTGAGATTTGCGTGCTCAGATCATCTTCTCCTTCTTCAGCCTAAAGTCAGTACCTGACGGCAAAGGAATTGGATGAAGTGAGGATGCCCGGCAGATCACGCCAGCTTTGACCCTACCCAGAAAAGATTAGAAGTGGGAAATTGGTTGCAGCTATAAAACAGGAAGGAAGGATATTTATGAGTCTGGTCACAACCATATCAGATCGAGGACAAGAAGCTGGTTACAACGTGCTGCTCTTGAAAGCTAAAGCCAATACTCCCCCTCCCACCTGTGGAATCATTCATGTTACCCGACGGCGCAGAAACATTGGCAACCTGTCTGGGACCAGTGGGGCACGGGAAATAGGACAGGTACCCCTTCTGAATAACACTGTGAGGAGCTGTGTGGACAACACGTCAGACGACCCAGGGACAAACTTAGTGGGAAGATAATATAAAGCAAAACGTTCCGATTGACTCCTTCAAAAGAAATGCTGAGAATACTTACGTTGTAAAAACGCACACCTGTGTTAGACTGAGCGTCCTGTTTGTGGGCCATTTCCTGTATTGGCTCTGCAGAGGCTCAGCAGATGCACCCAGAGGAAGTGAGGAGGTCAGGACAGCGCAGGAGACGCACTGCAAGAGGGTAGCTGGCCAGACCTCAGCTGAGCCCTTCCAGTTGTCCTCACCTGAGGCCGAGGGACTGGGTTTTCCCACGCCCACAGCGGCGCCATTAGCCACAGGCTGGCCGTGGGGAAGGGGGGCCCTGGGTGAGGCAGTGGGCAGCTCCCGGGGGGTCACAGCAGTGAGCCCCGAGCAGGCCCTGTGCCAGCGCTGGGGAGGGGCAGGCCCCCCCGAGGAACTGATCGCGACAGGGGCACCGTACCCCATGCCAGACACGCTAGGAAGGATGAAGTGGCCAAAAGCTAAATGGATACTGGGAATAAATCAGGTATCAAAGAACACAGTTGTAAGTTTTGTATACCAAACCCAACAGAACGGTATAAAGATTTTACTGCAAAATTCAATCTGAAAAGCCTCAGATTCAAGAAATCCATTGTTTTATTCACAGAGAAGTTCTCCTCTGTAAGAGGTGGCCTGTGGCCTCAGAAGCCTCATTAAATGATGCTATTGGAATGGTAAATCTAATAATATCCAAGACCTTTTTTTTTTGTTGCTGCTTTGTGAAAGACAAAAAAATGGCAACGCTTTTGACAAAAGAATTTCTTTTGAGGGACTGAAGATAATGCCACATGTCAGGTGAGGTTAGAACGATCAGTATTCATCCACCCGTGATGGAGACTTTTCGGATTTAATGATCTGAACTAAGTTTGTCTGTGGACCACCTGACATGTCATCCATTGGTCTTCTAATAGCATTACTTGAAAATGGGAACTTCTCTGTTTCCTATTTCTGTTTTTTAATACTTATTTATTTATTTTAGAGAGAGTGAGTTTGCACATGAGTTGGGGCAAGGGGCAGAGGGAGAGACAGAATCTCAAGCAGACTCCCCGCCGAGTGTGGAGCCCAATGCAGGGCTTGATCTCTTGACCCTGAGATCATGACCTGAGCCGAAATCAAGAGTTAGACACTCAACTGACTGAGCCACCCAGGTGCCCCCCTCGTTTCCTATTTCAATTTCAGATGGAAGCCTCTGGACTTTTGGAAAGAAGAGTCTCCCAAGAGTGTGTGAACTGAACAAAGCACTATTGTTATCACTGTTGTTATTAGTTTTGGTGACTGGGTGTCATGTTGGAGATTTGTGGAAGCATGAATTATTGGCACCAATGGTGGCTTAGTTAAATGACATTTCTTTTTTTTTTTAAGATTATTTATGTATTTATTTATTTATTTCAAAGAGAGGAGCAGAGTGAGCAAGAGAGAACACGAGTGGAGGGGGGACAGGGCAGAGGGAGAGGGAGAAGCAGACTCCCTGCTGAGCAGGGAGCCTGATGCAGGGCTTGATCTCAGGATCCTGAGATCACAACCTCAGCCGAAGGCAGATGCTTAACTGACTGAACCACCCAGGTGCCCCATTAACGGACATTTCTGAGCACCTAGTGGACACGGTCGAGAACTGCCAGGACCTTGTGGAAGCATCCTGACCCATACGGGGTCAAAGCAGAAACTCAGCTTGGTTATGGAGTTACCTGTGCACTCGTGATATAGGATCGATTTTATAATTCTAAGGAGTCGCTGTCTGAACTCTGAAGGCAAAATATTAAGACTGACAACAGCATCTGTGTAGATTCATAGAAACACCCCTTATTCTGAAATACTTGATATGGAACACATTTGCTCAGAATCCAATCCATTCACCTCATCACAAAAAACCACTCAACATTATGTCTGTCAAAGAAATAAAAGGAAAAGCTGTTAACCTAGAGAAACATTATACCCGTAAAGTGCCATTTAAGGAGGTTGAATTATCCACATTCCAGTTAATGGCAAGGAAGAAGTTTCTCCTAACTGGGGAAAAGGTAATAGATAATCTTCAAATATGTGACCAGCTACTTGTGCAAATACTTTCTCGTCAATGGTAACTTCCATGTATTTGAAGAGGTTAAAAGTCTGCACGCAGTCTGAATGGAGCCATCTCAAGAAAAAAACCAGATATTAAAACTATGATGTTCACCAATCAAGGTCAAGTATCTCCCTATACATCTTGAGAGTTTTGATTGGGAAAGTTTATACAAATTCAGCATATAATAGTTTCTGTTACATTCTCCAAAGGTGACCAATGAGGCTTAAAAAACAATACTGTTATGAATCCATGGACTGAAATGTATTTGAAGCATTTCACTTCATTGTAATTATTAGTGGTATTGATTTTCATAGGTTCCTATCTTTAACTAGTGGGTATCTCTCCAGGTGGGCATGAGTCTGACAAGCCCTCCCTAGTGTTTGATAGTTTCTTTGCTTTTTGAGAGGTCAAGATCTTGCAGGCTCATCTTATGCATTACCTGCTGGAGACCTGACTTGGAATCATCCATTTACTTATCCAAGAAAGCCTGTTTATTTATTTTTTTATTTCTTAAAAATATTTTGTTTATTCATTTGAGAGGGAGAGAGACAGAGAGAGCATGAGCAGGGGGGAAAGGCAGAGGGAGAGGGAGAAGCAGACTTCCTGCTGAGCTGGAAGCTGGACATGGGGTTCGATCCCAGGACCTGGAGATCATGACCTGAGCCGAAGGCAGACGATTAACTGACTGCACCACCCAGGCACCCCGAAGAGCCAGACCAGGCACCCTATTGATGGTGCAGATCGAGCTGTGCAGACCAGAGGAGGAGATGCAAGGGCCCTCCGAGGCCATGGGGCTCACCCGCAGCACCCAGATGGGTGGCCCATCAGCTACTGTGGGCACAGCTTCTCAGAGCTTCTCAGACACAGCGTTCCTGCTCTTTCGGTTACCCTGCACCTCTGCTATGCTCGGTAAAGGGGCTTTTCCTTATGCTCCACTAAAACCTCGCCTTCCACGACTTGTGCCCAGTGACCCCCGTCTGTCTCCTGGGTCAACGGTCCCTCGCCCATATTAGACTATTTGAAAATCACAAAAGTGTCCAGTTAGGCTTTACGCCTCCTGGCCAAATAGACACCCTGTTTCTCTGTTTCCCGTAGGGCAGGATTTAGGGAGCCCTGCCCGCTCTGCCCCGGCTGCCCTCCTCTGAGAAGCCTTGGTTTTCCCACGGCCCCTCACGGTGAGGCGCCTGCAGCTGAGCTCAGCGCTCCAAGTGGCACCCAGCCAAAAGCCCGATTCCACGGGATTGTGATCTGCCTTGATTTAGAAATGTGTGGTCTCTACAGGGAGATTAAGATTGTGGTCGCAGCTCCCCTTGGGTCCGTGCTCACGGTGCTCACAAGCCTCTTTCCCCCCTTTTCTGCCAGGAACGTGTACTGCTATTTACAACCCATAGAATCTGAGGTGATGCTGGGCGAGCGCTTTTCCTGAGCCGTTCTCTGCGCTGAAAGAGTGTGTCTCAAGCAAGCGCTCAAACAAAATTATGCAGATTCTGTAAAGCTTACGTGTAACACCCTTGAATAAATTCCGTGCTATCATGACTCAGTCTACGTAAAGGGCAGAATCGGTTTACAGTCATTGTTAATCTAAAGGAAGCAGCGGTGACCACAGGGCTTTCTGACGTTGTGGAGATTCACAACACGTCAGACAAAGTGAACAAAGTGACGCTGTAGGAATTCATGGGGTCTCCCGGGACAGGAGCCTCTGTGCTAGGACAAAGATTGCCTTCTGCACCCTGCTTCTTACCCCCATCGGACGGGGGCAAACCCAGGCTGACGGTGCTGGGCAGCCCCCTGACGATGCTGTGAAATCAGCTGAACTTAGCACAGAATGAAATTACAGTAAAGTAGCCCTGCCTTATCTGTTGCAGATAAACCCAGAAAGTCAGCGAGCTCTGCAGAAACAGTTCATCTCTCGTGGCCCTCAGGGCGCCGGGGGGCAGTCTGGTGTGGGGCTGTTCAGGGCCCACCTTGCCTGGGAAACGGTCTCCTCACTTTGGACCCATTCGCTGGGGATGGAGCCGTGGGCCGGGCCGCAGCTTCTGGAGGGCGCCCCCACGCCGCGCTGGGGCACTCGGGTCTTTGTGTCTTCACCACAACTGTGCACTCTGTTTTTCATTAGCCTTAAAGGGGATGATTTAAAATATTAAGGACTGCGGTGTCTATCCAGAACTTAGTGGGGATTCATGGGCATCTAGTTCTCCAGGCGATCCTACAGAATTAAATGTCTCTGCCTTTCAAACAGGGGAGAAACAAGCTCATTATTTGGAAGAATTACTGGCTCCACACTGCTGCATGGATGTACATATTACAATTTGTGTGTCGGGTGTTCTCGTTAATTCCAGATCGTTACAGGCTGTGGATGAGTTCTTGTGTTGTTACGGTTCTTGTGGTTTTGATACACCTGAATGTTCTCACTGCATTAAACATTCCTAACACATTATTAGGGTAACAAATCTTGGACAAATAAGCTCGGGTATCTTTTTTTAATGGCCTGAATAAAAAAAAATACTTTAAAACTTTAAAAGCATTGTGCGGCCCTTTCTGAACTTATTTTCCCCAATTTTTTTGTCAGGCATTGAGGAGAAAACATTTGCGACCGGTTTTTAGGCTAGGGAGGGACAATGTGTGGGGGCAGAGCAGGTGGGCACTGGGCTTTCGTTGGAGCTTCTGAGGTAAGAAGCAGCAGGAGGGAAGGGAGGGCCTCGTGCTGAATATGGAGATGAAATTGGCATAGGATTGGAGACTGAAGAAGAAATGAGAAGCATCTGTCTTTAATCAGACATCTAATTGTGCCTTGTTTATTTACATATCAGGCATTGTGCTTGGAGTTGGGGATGCAGAAACAAACTGGACACAGCCCCCACCCTCGAAGAGTTCCCAGGCTTGTCGGGAAGACTGTTCTGTAGACGTGACAAAATAACATGCTGGTCATAGCAACTTAAGACTGGTTTGATTTTTCCTTGTGTCTTCCAGAGGCAACTGAAGGGCAAGTCTCCCCCTGGGAAGCTCTCCTCACTCACGAGGTCATCTGCACAGATTCAGGTGCTGGAACCCTCCTCCAGCCCCCAGATCTTAGCTCTGCACCCAGGCGGGTCACCCCACTCATGCCCTCACTCAGACCCCTGTTCGGGTTTTTATTGTGGGCTTCAGTGGTGTCTCCCTTGCGGACCCTGATTTGTCCTACAGGCCAGTGGGAGCCTCTTCTGAAAGGGATGCAAGATCAGCTGAACCAAGCACCCTGTGTCGCTTGAATTCGGTGTTCTTTAAACTGTAGGTCACAAATGCATTAGCAGACCAGGAAATCAATTTAGTGGTCACAGCTAGTGTTTGTGAAAGAGTGGGAGAATGAAACAGAATGAAATAGGATAGAAAATATCAAAGAACATCACACAGTGTAAGGGTGACTATTGGTTTATGAATCTTTTGTTTCAGCTGTGTGTGTGTGTTTGTGTGTGTGTGTGTACTGGGTTTCATTGTCAAATAGATTTCCTATTGTAGACTGCAGTCCAAAATGTCCACAAACCACTGCAAATCCACCTGCTGTGTGAACATAAGTAAGATGAGCTCTTGCTTGTTTTCTATTCTATATTCAAGCTACACCGGAAATCTGGAAATAATTTTTGTCCATGTTTGATACATGCAGAACGAAAAGAGCACAAGTTCCAGCATCTTCCAGCTATGTGACTTTGGGCAAGTTAGTTACCTCTTGGAGCTCCCATCTTTCTCTGTGAAATAGGAGCAGTGACACCAGTCTCTCACGACTGCCGGGGGGATGATCAGGGTGAGGCATGGCGTGTTCGTGCATAGCAGGGGACAGCAAAAACTCATACAGAGTGGCTTCCTCCAAAATGCTAGTTTCCTATCCTATCCTTTCCTTCCCTGAAAATTCTAAAAGACCGAATCGAGCTCATTCCTGATGGAACATCCCACATCATTTTGTACAGTTCTTACTTAATGTTGTGGGTGATTCTGGGAGAATCTGCAACATTATCCTCTTCTGTAGGTGCAGCCTGAGGTCTAGAAAGTCTTAAGGATTGAGAAACCAATCTTTTGTGCAATGTCATTCATGCCACATTGAGAATTTCCCAGGAGGAGATGCGAATGAAGCTTGCAAACAGAGCGTTCATTTATAATCCTTACTTTAGAAAACCTTTCAAAGCCCAAGTGAACATTGAGGAGCTTTTACTAATGTTTTAGAGATGTGGATAACCCAGTGTTTTTCTTCATCTCTCTTTAAATATGAAATATTTCTCTTTCATTAGAAGGTAATGTTCTGAAACCAGAATAAATCATTATAGCACAAAAATACCTGTTACAGGAAGAAAAATGACAAAGAAATAAAACCAGAAAAAAATTAAAACCTTGGCATGCTCAAAATGATGATTTATAGTATAATTTGTCTTTGGACCCTTTATAGAAAAACCAACATCTGCATCTTTGTGAACACAGTTAAGAAACGAGTGGAAGTTTTCTCGTCTACACGGGCGTATTTTAGGATCTGGCGGTCATCTCTCACACTCATGCTCCGGCAGGATCCCATGCTCAGGCTCACTTGAGAACCCCACGGTCACGCTGTGTCTGCATGGGGCTCTGGCGGGGAGTTGAACTGTTTTTTAATAAAACCTGAATTTGGGAACCAATCACTGCATCGGCGTTGGATTTGGACCCCTCATTGCTTCAGATGACTACAGTGCTCTCCTCCTCCTAAATGATAGGAAAGTTGCTGACGTCGACATTGGCAGTAAGAAAAATGCTTGTAATTATACTGGGCGTTTAGTTATGAAGAACTTACATGCTATGGCTTTTTCCACTCGCAACCGAAAGCACATTGATTTCCAGAGCGTCTTGAAAGAAATTCTTGAGTCAATTTAAGTTATTTTCCATTTCATTTTGGGTAATCATGATGGAGACTTGACGAGCGGGTTCCATGTGAGCCGGATTTTAGGCCGTAGCTCCTGTGGCAGGAGGGACCTTTCCTCTCACCCCCTTGGAAAGTTCACATGGCTGGGACTGCCTTAGAGTTCTGCTGCTCGATTTGTAAGTTAATATGTCGCATTTTAAAACGCCTGGAGCAGGAAAGGTCAGGGAGGCACTGCTAAGAAGATCTATTCGATGGGACTGGCGGACAGGATAATGGCAGAATGGTGGATGAGGGGGGTGCATGACGAGCGGGGGGCGGGGTGGTCAGAAAGTTTATATTAAAGAATACCCACATGTCCAAGGTGTTAGCCCACACTGAGAATGCGAAGAGCCCAAGTAGACAAATCAGACATTTTTAATAGATCTCAATAATAAATGGGATTGAAAAGAAAAATGGGCCATGTGACAGGTGAATAGTAGGTTCAAATTACTTCAGGGATCGACAGCTCATTGTGTTGAACTCAAGGTACGGATGACCAGCTCATTGTCCTTCCGGAGCTTCCGTGAAGGAAATACACTCGAGAGCCAACCTGTGCGCCCAGCAGCGGGCGGGCGCTCCCTGCCCCCCGGGGCCAACGCTTGCCCGTCACTCTGCGTCTGCTGTGGGCACCAGCAAGGGCCGCCTGCGCGCGCTTGGCTCTGTCCCCCAGGCCGAGGCTGGACATTCCTGAGTTCTCTTTGAGAATGACTGGCCACCGCGTCACACACCGCCTCACGGTGGCCAGGCTGCACCATCTCTCCTTGGCGTTCCGATGTTTTCTCAAGAGGAGTTAAATCCAAAGAGCTTATTAAAGTCAGGACAAATTATATCTCATTTCCCCTGATGGATCAGGCTTGCCGCTTGGCTGAAGGGAGGAGGAAAAATCAGGCGGGCTGGCCGGAAGCTTTATTCTTCCCGAAGCCCGGGTGCTTCCTGCTGTTCCCGTGGAGTCCTGACAGACTCCAGAATTATGTGCATATACGTTGCAATAATTTTCCAAATTAGGCTGACAAATAATTAATTTTATGAGCTATTCTCTTCCCCTCTAATATACAGGCATTGAAATTATTCTCTTTCCAGCTGCAAGGGCCAGCTCAGTCCTACAGGCTTGGCCAACACACGGCACTAGCAGCCGGGGGTCACCCCAAGCCCACGGAGAGGGGTCCCCAGTGGCCACAAGCACATTCAGCCGGCACCCAAACAGACCACGAGCTGAGGCCCTGAGGAACCGTGGGGCTGGTGTCTGCTAATTCTTACGTGGGCAATTCCAAAGGATCATGAGGCCCTCCGCATGTAGCCAGCTGTGAGACAGAAGGTCACACGATTTTACGTCTAGAAATTGCATATCCTCTGCATTTGACTCCTCAGCAGGAGTCGAGGTAGGAAGCAAGGCAGAAACTGCTAGCTAGCTGCCCTCCACTATCTGTCCCCCCTTTCTTTCTTAGCAACGGGCAGAAATGTATCCAGCCGAAAGAGCACCAGACCTTCCAGCACAGAGATATTCCATGAATTGTAAGCTTAAGTCAACAGCAGATGGAACTTCTAAGAAAGTTCTTCAAAGACGGGCACACCTGCATAGTTGGCCACAAGGCATAACGCTCTCTCCTCCTCCTAGAATGTGGGCCTGAGAGCCGGCATCCCAGTAGCCAGCTCGCAGCCATGAGGCAAACGCTAAAGAAGGCAAAACGAAAAGAAGGAGCCTGACTCTCTGGGGACCATGGAGCTGCCACTAAGACCCCATGCAACCCAAGGCCCACTCTTGATGGGAGGAAACAGAAACACGCCTCCATTTTGTTTCAGCTGTTACTTTGGGTCTGTTTCTCCCAGCTGGACCCCATTTCCAACCACTGTGGACAGCGGAACCCTAACTCCTCTGCTGTGGTCCCACCATGTAGATCCCAATAAAGCCCCTTTCCACATTGACGGCAGGTTCCTCTGAGTCTCTCGGCTGGCAAGTCTTTGAAGCACGCTCGTCACATGGATCTTGTGGACAGAAGGGGAGCGACTACACCCGAGTGAGGCTGGCTTCGTTGGTAGTTTGTGCTCTTCTGTCACAGATGTTAGTCCCCCTCCCGGGCTAGGCCACAAGTCCCCAGGACTGACAGTGCGTCCGGCGTCTTTCCCACTCTCGGGGCCGTGGCCTATCATACGACACCGGGCCTGCAGCAGGTGCTCCCATCGCTTCTTGAGGTTTTCCTATTGGCAGAGAGATTGAGCCCATTTCTCTCGGTCCAACTGCCCCTGCAGAAACATTCAAATAGGAAGTAGACGCCTGGCGTTGCCCTGGAAGGAGGAATGGGGACAGCGCAGCAACCGGGTATTTGTGTAGGAGCTCAGGGCTTTCCAGGCCTTGCCCTTGTCTTCTCTCACACCCGCCCGTGAAACAGCCCGGGCAGACGGTGTTACAGGTTATAATTTTACAATGGGGAACCTGCGGCTCACAGAGCTTGATGTGTTTCCTGAAGGCAGGTAAGTACCAACTATGGAGTCAGGCCTTGATGGACTAGCAAGAAAGGGCTGTTTCTGGACAGATGTGAGCGAGCGCGTGTGTGGGAAGACAGCTCACAAACCCTTGCTCTCCATCATCGTCTCCCTAAATTATTCATGGCCCCTGCTGTTGCCATTTTTCTTCCTAATGCCTCACCTTTTAATCAGATCATTTTTTATCTGGTTTATTCTGCCCCTGCTCCAGACCAGGTCCCCCACCCCCACTCCCCGGTTCTTCCCATCCGCACGTCTAAGTCCTCTCTTATGTGTGTCCTGTCTTGGGTGGGAACATTGATTCAGGGACAGAATTTACAAGCTGGTTCCCCATTGTTCAGCTGTGGGGTGATGCTCCCGGGGAGCAGGGCTGGACCCGCACAGCGGCAGCGCACGGCAGGCGTGGGGCCGGCTGCCTCCCCTGCCAACACCTGTCCAGCACCAAGCACGCCCAAGGGACAGTATCCCAACGCTGCGGTCAACGAGGGTCTCACCCGATTTATCCTGGGGCTCAGGCTTGCCCCTCAAACCAAGGAGGGTCAGGGTGGACGGTGCTTCCTGGTGAAGACTCAGACGCTGTGGCAAGTCTGAGAAGCTCTATCAGGTGACCAAGGGCTGGGTGTGGGACGAGGTGTACGGCAGGGCCTGGACACAGCGGGGAAAGACCCACTGCATTCCAGAAGCACGGGGTCCTTTCCCCAGGGTGTTACAGTCACGTGAGCATCAGGAAGAGCCTAAAACATGGCTAGAGAAGAGGGCTCGTGTCCCCCAGAGGGAGGACAAAGACGCCCATGCTTCCTATGCCCACGCCGGTTAGGAGGGAGCAACGTTGAGGCAGAAATGCCTGCAGGGAGGGAAGATGTGAATTATGACCACTCCCCTGGGTGCCCCTGAGACCTGCAGGGGCTCCGGGCTCGGGGCTCCAACACCAGCCATCCAACGCCCAGACAAAGGAAGACGACCCAGCTGCATAAGCTGAGATACGGATGGGGAAACTACACACAGGGCATCAATCAGGGACGTCAGCTCATCCAGAGTTTAAAAAAAGAGTGATACTAGGAACCATTGCACGGAGAGCTGAGACGCCATGTTCTCACCTAGCAGAGGAAAGCGAATCCTTGCACCAAGCAGAAGCATCCTCCGTCAGTCCTTCCATCCCAGAAGTGGGAGCCCGCCCACCCGCCACCTCCGCCTAGGCCGGCGTCCTGGCGTTCCAGAGCAGCTACGCTCCAGCTGGCCAGTGTTCAGCTCCCTGACGTGTGAGTGGCTGCAAACCAAACCTGCCCTGTTCGAGCCGGTGCCCTGCCAAGGTTCTCATGCCCAGTCCCACGCACAGGGTGCTGTTGCGAGGCTCTTGGGGGGAACAGAGGTAAAGCTAGTTTAAAAACGATGAAGCAGCGCCCAAGCGTACCAGCCTGCCCTTCTCACGGCCAGCACCAGCTCAGCAGGGAACCCGTCAGTTCATGGCCAAATCATGGCCCTTCGGCCTGGAGTCCCCGTGGCCGCTGGGGCCCCCCCTCAGCTCGCCTGCACACCTGCCGACAGGTTCATCCTCCTCATTTAGCATTCTGCTCCTCTCACTGCTCTCAACTTTCAACGGCTCCCCCGTGCCAACCGAGTCAAAGCCAAACTCTAAGTCCGCAAGCCCTTCTTGGCGAGGTGGAGATGTGCTTCCCTGTGCCCGGCACAGGACTCAGATGCTCCAGTACCAAAATGAAGCAGTCGCAGTTAACAGTAATAGAGAATTGTTAATGGCAATATTCATTATTTTAAGTATTTCCCAATTTATTGTTATTTTGTTAAGTAGACGAATTAAAGCAAACATTAATTGTCCAGGTGCTCAGCTGTCTCCACTTTCCAAAGAGTAATCAAGCCTCATGTGCAGATGAGCGGGTACTTCCTGGCTGTCTTGCATTTTAAATATTCCTGCCAGTGAAATATTTCCCTGTGGAAGCAGAACTGACTACGCTTCATTTATAAAGGAGGCTTTATGGACTTACGGATGATGACAGACAGCCAATCGATAAGGGGTGATATAACAGTACGTAATATCAAGGAACATTAGGTCTCTGACATGATTTGGGGAGAGAAGTGGGCAATTGGAAACCTTATCATTTGAAAAAGGTCAAGGCCTGGTGGCAATAAAAACGCCTAAGCAAATAAACTCACACCTGTGAGTCGGCAGAGGCTAAAAGTGCCGAATGAGAGGAGTTGCCCATTTTGTGGGGGAATTGCTTCCCCGGACCAGGATTGGGGTGCTGTGGGCATGCACAGCCGCTCCAAGACAGGGTCCACTTTTTCCTGCCGGGCCTTCCTGCGGCTGAGACCCAGGTCCTCCAGAACACAGCGGGGATCAGCCTAAAAATGATGGGGTTGGGGCGTAGCCTACGAAGGTAGGACCCACCGGCTCTATGTCATTCTGCCTGGCCATTTTGGGGAGGGTGGGTGTGGGGAGGGGTTTTTACTGATTTAGTAAATTGTTTGGCTTGTGTAACTAAAAATTAAGAAAACAAAACAAAACAAAAAGAAATGCACCAAGTTGTAAATTCCTTTACCAGTAATCACCGTGCAGTACTAAACACAAAATTCTAAATAAGCCCTCTCTTTGAAGAGCATCCACCGTATCGCCTGGGACTCCAGGGAGAGCTTTACTGTGAATCGCACCATTGCTCTGTTTAGAAATAGGTGGTGGCGCGATCTTTCCGAGAGCACGTGCACTAGCTGAAGGTGCGTTACCACCCGGAAGACAGCAGCTAGAATGCTGTCTGCGTCCTTCTACAGTACAGCTATTGTTTAGGAACAGAGAGGCTGAGTAATGTGAGTGATGAATTTCCTTCTCATCGCCCCCAAGAGGCTCGGGCCCTTGATTTTCATTTCTCCCACGCTCCAGACAAACTCAGCGTGTCCTGCTCCCCAGCGAAGACCGGGCCACCGCGCAGGAAGGCCAGCTTACCTCCTTGGAGGGTGTACTCGGTCACGGCCCTGCTGAAGACGCCCAGGCCCGCCCCGTTGTAGGCTGCCACCTGGATCTCGTACTGCGTCCAGATGATCAGCTCTGTCACCAGGCAGTAGGTGACCTCCGGGCTGGTGATGTTGCGCTGCTGGTGTTCTCCCGGCAAGCCCGCCAGGCGGTACCTACAGCAGAGCAGGGGGAAACGGCTGGAACCAGGCAGCGGGCGCACCCGCACTCGCTCTGTGCAGTGGGAGGGAAACGAGGGAAAGAGACCAGAGTGAAGCCAGAGCCCCAGACGACACGGCTTCCTAAGCCAGCCGTTCCAAAAAGGGCTCGTTGAGTCTCACAGCGATCATAAGCTCTGGGCAAAACGCCTAAGGAAAAGTGATGGCTTTTTCAGTGTGACTCGTCCGGGGAGCACAGGGACTTAGTACCGAAAGTCCCAGCCATGATTTCTGCCGGGGTGTTGCCATAAACGGACAACTTGGGAGCAACGCTCTCCTCCCGTGGCTCTGAAATGGGGGAGAAGCAGAGAAGCTTCTCAGTCTGCTTGTCCATCTGGGCTTCCAGATTTGTTCACGTGGGTCCCAGCACCGGAACGAGTGGCTTTAAAGGGGGTTCCCGCCTCTCCGGTACTAGTCCGTTGCTACATGACAGGCTGCTCTGCAGGAGGGTTTCCCGGACGAGATGGGTAAAGGGGTTAATTGTACGGTGACGGGCAGTGGCCAGACTCACCGGGGCAATTACTCTGCAGTGTATAGAGTGAATTATTACGGTGTACACCTGACACTAACAGGGTTATGGACCAACTCTACCTTGATGTTAAAAAAGGAAACGTGTAGAATAAACAGAATAATTCACCCCCCCCCCCCCAAAGACATAAATCTAAAGTTGTATTTGTTTTAAAAAGTGACATACACGACTCTGGACTTAGAAAACGTATAAATTAGGAAATTGCCATGTGTGCTACGGAAGGACTTTTGTAGCGTTATTTGGAAGAGCAAATGTTTTTCCTGATTTTGTTTTTAGAAGTGGGGCGGTTCCCTGGGGCCAAGCGAGGGGCATGTGCTGGGAGGACCTGCCTTGGTCATCCTGCGGCTTCGAAAACACCCAATTCCTGTCCAAGTGGCAGCTCTTCACCTCGGGAAGATGCGGCCTTGTCTGATGAGGGGGAAAGGTGAAGACGGAGGGGACCCTGAGCGAGGGACCCTCGACGGCGGGTTGGGGTCCGGTTCCCCACCGACACTGAGCCCCACCGCAGGCTGCAGAGGATGCCCTGTTCCCTGCGCCATCCCGGGTGGAGCGCCGGTGCACGAAGGGGAAGGCCGTGCCAGGCTGCTGCCGTTGGGAGAAAGAAGAACCTCCCCGATTTGGGCCCTTCCAGGGAAAACAGCTCTCCAAAGAGAACGGCAGCTACAGGTACGGTACGGAAGTACGGGGCAGGCAGTAAAAGGTTCTTGGTGAAAACCTGGATTTTCCGAGGGCGGAAAAGCTCCTGTTGCTACAGATCATAGAGGCCAGGCCTGTGGCGGGAGGACACAGGGTCAAGAGCAGACAGCACAGCAAGAAGGCTCCAGGCCTCCTGCCTCCTTCTGCCCGAAGCAGCAGCTCGCGGGGCGGGGGGCGCGGGCCGCCGGGGACGGGCAAAAGCGAAGGCTAATGTCTCACCCCGCATTTTTGCCTCATAGTCCATCCACTTCTGACACCTACTGAATTGATATTCCTTTACTGAACTGCCTGCACCCAGCAAGTGTGGGTGCGCTTCCTAGCAGGGGGTTAGGTTCGTTTACATGACATCATGGTCTTCAAGGCGGCCCCCAGGGAGAGGCCTGGCATCGAGTAACCCACGTGCCAGATATTCCCACTTAAATTCCCTGTCTACAAAATAAACAGCACTGAGACAATTAGCCATTTGGAAGAAGGTAAGCATCGCCCCCACACCCAGGGTCCCCTGGCATGTGAATGGTGTCCAGGACCACTTACAACCAACATGGCACGTGCTGGGCACAATCGCTTAAGAAGAGCTCATTAGTGTGGACCCATCACTACACAATACACATTCCAGGGAAAAGCAAAGAAGTCAGCTCCAGAAGGCTTAGGCTGGGAAGAAGACTGACGCGCTGCGTGGCCTCAAGCGAAGTCTTAACGTCTCTGAGCCCTGGTTTTTAACTCCCGAAAATGACATCATCATAATGGCCTTTCACAGGGTTGTCACAAGAATAAAATGAAACAATGGGTGCCAAAGAGCCGTGACAGTGTAAAGCCCGCCGTAACTATTTCTGGTTTGGAAACACTGCGCAGCTAGGAAGGATGCTAAGCCGAGACACTAAGCCGCATCCTCTCCTAGACCCCTGTTCATACAATCGCGCCAAACAAACCACGGGATTCGTGTCTTGGAAACGGGCTGTCCTCCTTTCTGCAGCAGGCAGGTTGGTCCATTCTGACCCGTGGCTCAGGGTGCTTTTGTAATATTCACAGGATGTCTGGGAAGGTCACAATTAATAAGGAAAGTGCAGGGCATCGTCCTCTGACTGGTGGGATACGTTGCCCGGGAGACTGTCTCAGACAGAATGATTTTTTTATATGGAAATAAACAGGAGGATGTTTTTAAAGGACATAACCCCTATGCTCCTCTCAAAGAAGCACCCTGCCCATTATTATAAATATTTTATTACTGCGCACACATCCTAACTACTTCTTACAGCTGGAGCCACAACAGTGATTTATTTCCATTTTGCTTCTTCGTGGATTCTGCTGTGCGTCTGACACAGACACTTGAGCCCTGGAGGATACCCAGTTGCAAACAGAGCTGATTTGCAGACCGGAGGATTATTCGGAAATGTTTCCAAGCAAATTCATTTTGGCATGGGTCTTTAATTTCTGAAAACTTTGAAATTCACAGGCCTTGGGTAGTGCACCCTCGTTTTAGGACTTTCTTGATTTAAACCCCTACAAATACAGACGCCCTCTCTCCCAGCACTTGACACCATCACACGAAATCCTTTTAATGGTGGTAATCCCACAAAATAGAGAAATGTGCAGTTCCTGATGGGGCCTTGTAACATCAGAGAGATTTTATTATAAAAGTCCTCGCCCCGAGCTTGGTTCTGTGGGTTGACTTTTAAAGTCCTTACTTGGCAGCTGGAGCCTGAGGAACCTTCTCTGTGTGCTCAAGACGAGGTGGAGGCAGCCGAGATGACAAGCATGTATAGGGCCGGGTGGGGAGGGCAAGGAAACTATTTTCATTAGCTGATGAGCATGGGACATGAGTGACAGCTGGAGTGAGGAGCGAGTGGCACAAACGGACAGGTGATCTGGGCCTGTGTGCAGTGGGAAGCCCCAGCCTGTTTTCGGGAGGGAACTGGGAACTGCCCCGAGCCCACAAGTGCCCCCTGCCTGAAGGGGCCAGTTCAGAGTCTCTTGTTGAAAGGGGGGAGTGCACTTGGGGGCAGAGTGACCAAAGGGGCCCCAAGTGCTGATTCCAGTCCTCCAGCTCCATGTACCCTGAAGGACAGCCACATTTAAACCACTTCAGGTAGATAATGATCTAGCTTGTGTTTAGAGGATAATTCACAAGCTTGAGGAAGACTTGGGAAGAGCAGTGAAGTGGTTGTGATGGGCTAATATGACGTGCATGTGGATAAATGTGTGTTAAACCAGGAGTGGATGATTACAACAATAGATAGTGGAAGGAGCGGTCCTCCGTATGCAAAGAGCACAGAGCTAGAGAAGCTACACTTTTGTAACTAAGACATTACATTTAGCCCCTTTCGACCTCTGTTAAAACCCAGTATTTGCTGACCACAAGCTCAGCAAGGGCACGGGCCTGGCATTGAGAGGAAGGTAGTGATGGACACCCATGGCTCTTGCCTCATAAGGCTGCGGAGGGAGACAAAGTGCATGTCGTTGAACAAATATGTCCGTGGCTGTACCATCTGTTAGAAGAGATTTCATAAATACCCTTTAATATTGCTTTACTTTTTCCTGTTCACTACTTGCATCAACAAACCACGCAATTATCACATTTGGTGCAATTTCAAGATTAGCAGTAGTTTTGGCAAAACAGATTTCTTTTCTCTAACCCAGCCAAGTTCTTGTAGAGTCTTCTCAATGTTCTTAGAAGCCTGACTGCCCCTTATAAGGCAGAGGAAGCAAACTGGCCACCCTTTGGGCCATATCTGGTCTGTGGAGGTGTGAATTTGGCCTGCTCTGTGTTTCAAAATGTACTGACTTCATTTCCAACATTTAGAAACTGTGAGATCACATGTAAAAAGCTAGATTTTTAAAAATTTCTTTGAAACACTAGAAAACCTGGCAATACTGAACATAGGAGCTAGCCTGGTAACAACTGGCCAGCAATGAAATCAACTGCATTATTAATTAAAAATTATTCTATTAATAATGCATGCCCCTGGTAAAAACTGAAACAGAAAGAAAAGATTTGGAATGAATAGCATAGCTTGACGCAAACTTGTAATACCCCTCTTCATTCTTCTACCAAAATGCAACCATTGATACGTACATGGACGTGCTATGGTTGGATATGCAGAGGCCGCCCTGCAAGGCCACCCACAGTTGCTTGTTTGCCACAGTCCCCACCACTCCCTAGAGTATGACACCGGCCTGATTCTCTTGATTACTGTTGGGCTCCTACAGACCTTTGAGTTTGCAATCCCAGCAATACAGACCCCTGACTCTTTATAACGACAGTCTAAAAATGGCCAAACACAGGCTACTTGCCTGAGGATGTACCCACGCAGCACCCCATTGTGCTCTGTTTCTGGGGGTGGCTGCCACTGGACCATGATGGACTGATTGGTACGCCCACTGGCCACGATATTCTTTGGGGGAGCACTGGGCGGCTCTTCAGGTAACATCAACCTAGAAATAGAATATGGGGAGGGAAAGAGAGATCAGCATCTGAGACAAACGGTCCCCATAGGCATTCTCTGTCTGGCTGAATCTGGAGCCTAACTATTTACCAAAATCAAGTGATGAACAAAGCGAAGCACACAGCTGATCAAACTCAAAGGACATGCATGAAATAGGTACAGCAAATCAACATAATAGAGAATCAGTCCAGCCAGCAACCAGGAAGACACAGGAGGTGACCTTATTCTGTCTGGATAACCCACAGCACCTCCACTCTGGGAAGGGATTACAAGCCTGAGTGAGCCAGGCTGCCGGCCCACAGCCTGAGACACTTTCCAAATTGTTTTTTTCTTTGGCTCTTTCAATATTTCTCATACCAAACGCCCACATTTTGAAAAAAGTCACTTAGGTCTCAACTCTCCCACTGTTTGGGCCCAGCGAATGCTCAGGTTGGTTGGGGAGGGCACACTGAAATGGGGTGAAGCCATGGTCCCAGGTCAGGACCACCCCGGAGCACGCCGTGCCCTGCCAGACGCTCGCCTGCCAAGATGGCGGCACCAGCTCCTGTCCTGCCGGCAGTCCGGGTGGGCAGAGGGCACGAAGACACGGTCAGCGCCTCACCCCCTGGATACAGGGGGCTGTGCTCTCAGGGACGCCTCGTGTTGGCGCAGCCCGAGCACACGGAAGTCGGAGAAACTTCCCTCAGAGCAATGAAGGAAAATCAGCTCGTCCAACACACAAGTGACCGTGTTCCTCTCTTCGTTCTAGTCTCTCCTGCACACATTTTTGCCACTGTTCCTAAGGCACGGAGGTTGATTCCCTCCATCAACCTCCTCCTCCTAACTGGATGCTTGGTCTTGCCTCCGGGCCCAAGCTGCCCCACGTCCCCACCGCGGGCTGCGCGATCACACACCTGCTTGTCTCTGCGCTGTACTGGCCCTTGCCCACTTGATTCACGGCACACACCCTGAATTGATAGGTGCGAGCTGGAGTCAGGCCGCGCACGGTGACGCCTGTCATCTCGGGGCCGACGTTTGACAGATGTACTTTCCATGGAGAGTCTGAAAGAATGAGCAAAAGGAATTCAGAACCATATAAGCACATGTCTGAATAATAATAAGGGAATGCAAACTACATTTCCATAAGTTCTCTCATTTGCTTTCCTGGGCAGATGGAGTGGTTATCCCCATTCCACAGAAGTGGAAACCAAGGCTTGTGGCCACTGGGCCCGGCACTGAACCCCAAGACCGCCCATCGTCCTCACGCTGCTGTCAGCAAGTAAAGTGGCTTTTCCTTCAACCTGCATATGGCAGTTTGAACAGAACCAAAATATTCCTCATTCCCGCGTTCCCTGTCAGCTCACACGGTGAGGCAGATTGCAGATTTGTCTCCCAGAAAAGGATGCCGCACATGTCACCAAATGATAAATAAAAACTATATTCATTAACATTTTAATAAAAGAGGAAATGAGCATGATAAAGACAGATGGGCTGTGCATTTTGCAACCCATCTGCGTGGCGGCCCATTACAGCACCGCACCCCTCAGTGGCTTTGGCTGGAGAGAGACGTAATGGAATTCGCAGCTAGTTTAGAATATCTTTGCACCCAGCTTTCCGGCAGGTGTGGAAGAGCGACTCTGTCAGCCAAATGGGCTCTTGCCTGCAAGGCTTCAGAGGATTCTGCTGGGCTCCCACACCTTTGTGGGACTTTTTTTTTTTTTTTTTTTTTTGGTGCAGAGTTGAAACATGCTTTCTGGCCCGATCATTTAGTAGAATGATGCCCTGGAATGAACAAGACCTGGCAATGACTTTGAACACCCACTGTTACTTCTCATTTGGAATCGTCATGATGCCTGAGCTGCATTTTCAAGTTATCGGTGAGGTAAAATTGGGGGGAAGGGGTTCTTGTGGAAATCAAACCGTCTGTCTTCTTCCTTGGAAGTGGTGCCCAAATCCCTTTCACCCACACTGGAGACGGTCAGAGAGAGGAGAGCCATGATTTCCACTATGGCACTGGGCAGCGATCGGATTGCGGAGGACACCAGCCACGGGTGCCCTCCACACGCAGGATCACTGCCACTTTGGCAAAAACCTAAAGACCTAACTATGAGGGTTCACAAGTCTGTGCCGGGGGCTCATCGGAAATGTGCGCTGCGTCCTTAGGAGTCACCAAGAAATAACCACAGGCTGCTCCAAAATGAAATGAGCCTCGCAAGGGCAACTTGTGTTGGCTCTCACGCCGAGCCGTCTACAACGAAGCTGGAGTCTGTTAGCTAGATTCCTCGACAAAAAGTTACGCCGCTCTGGAGCAGGATGCCAGTTGGGCTACAAAGGCTGAATCTTTTTAATTATTTCAAATAAAGCTGCTTCCAAAAACGGCTTTCTGGGAATGCAGTCCTCAGCACCAGCTGGGCATTTCAGTGTTCTTGGCTTTTGATTTTCAGTGATATAGGTAATCTACGGTTGATGAGGATCCCTTGCTCTTTATGTTTCCTTAAAAGTGCAACGTGTGCATCCCCAGTGAACTACGGAAAACCTCACACCGATTTCTCTTTTTTGCGCTGGGAGTCTGAGACCCTTCTAGAAGCATCAGACAGCTCATGGTGGTCTGGTTTGCTAAGCAGCTCCCCTACAGGAAAGAGCCATTTGTCCGCATGGACGATGCAAGAGCCCTCCCTTGCATGCATGTGACTGCTGGTGGGGAGCAGCGCCTCTCCCTGCCAAGCCACACTCCAGCGGAGATATGGTTTTCCTTTGGAAGACAATGGATGCAGAGTGGTCACAGCTGACTACGCTCTTCTGCGGACTGCTGTTCACTTTTGTTTGAGCTTCCTCTGTAAAGCTGGGGGCGGGGCAAGTCAAAACCACAGGGAGATCCACCTCACAACCATGGGAATGACTACTATAAAGAAAGCAGAAATGGCATGCGCGGGCAAGGGTATAGAGAAGCTGGAACATTCGTGCACAGTTGGTGGGGATGTGAAATGGGGTGGACGCTGCAGAAACCAATATGGCGGCTCCTCAAGAAACTAAAAATAGAACTACTTCAAAATATATCCCCCAATGAAATGGAAGGAGGGTCACAAAGAGATATTTGTTATGAACCCGTGTCCATCGATGGATGGACGGATGAACAAAATGTGTCTAGCCCTACAACGAAATATTTTATTATTCAGCTTTGAAGAAGAGATTGGCACACACTCCACCAGGGCTAAACCTTGAAAATAAGGCAGTCACAAGAAGACAGGTTGTGTAGGATCCCACTGATGAGGCCCCTGAGGTCCACTGAGGTCCCTGGAGGAGTCAGATCCGCAGACACAGAGGTAAATGGTAGCTGCTGGGGCGGGGGGGCGGGGGAGATGGGGAGTCACATTTAATGGATACACAGTTTCAGTTTTGCCAGATGAGAAGAATGGAGATGGGTGGCACAATGTGAATGTACTAAACACCACTTAACTGTACATTTAAGAATGGCTAAGATGTTAAGTTTTATGTTATGTGTATATTACCACAATGAAACTTTTTTTTTTCAATGGGGAAGAAAAAAATGGGGAAATAACACAGAACTTCCGAAACCATCATTGGTTTGAAGGAGAAGTAAGCTGACGCATCCAGGCCCTGCTGGATGGGCCTGTCCCCCTCCCACCGCCCCTCATCCGTCTCTACCTCCCCACCCCGTTCCGGGCCCTGGACGACCTGCCTGGCAGAGCTGGGCTCTTTCTTACTCACGGGGAGACGGCCCAGGACTATCGCATTCTTCACCCAAACGTTCCTGCTCTTCCTCTCTGGGCACTGCAGCTCCCTGTCTCTGTGTCCTGAGTCAGCTGGCTCCAGCCCTGGGGTTCCCGGGGTCTCTCTCCACCCATACCTGGGCAGACCTTCCCTTTGCAGACTCCCTCCTTGACTGCTCTAAGAGGGCCACCTGCTTCCTGTGGGACTGATGCAGCGCTCAATAAAACTTATCTTCCATCCCTCTCTTCCTGCAGACCTCGGTGTCTGTAAGCGAATGGCTCACCTGCTCATTCAGGTACAGAGTCCAAGGTCAGAAAGAGGCAAACTCAAAAAGACGGTGGCCGAGTCCGCTGACAGAGCCGATGTGTGTCAGCACAAAGGGGGCAGAGAGCACCCCACGCCGCCTCTCCCACCCCACATGCCCTCCCTCCCAGGTTCCGCTCAGAGTGTAGACACCTCCTCCAAGTGTGTAACCTGAGCAGCGGGATCTGCGGCCCCATCTGACTGGGCAACAAGGGCCTATTAATCTGCTCTGTACCCGGGGGCTCGGCTCAGGCCTCTGGATACGTCCACAGAACTCTATTTATTCTTTTCCCTCTCCCTCCTAGAAGATAAAAGGTCTGGCAGGAAGAGAGATTAAACTGAAAACTAATACAAATGAACCCGATCCATCTCATGGGCACTCTGATTTGTACTAAAAAAAGAGAGGAAAAAAAAAAGTGGTTTGGGAAGGATTTGCTCCCTCACAAGGCTCTGCACTGCAATCTTGCTGAGAACTGTTAAAATGTAAAGAGCAGGTCTGTCCCTGACAATCCGTAAGCAAAATCCCTTTAAAAGATGCTCCTCCTGGTCCTCAGACAGGAGGGCTCCAAGATGCTTGTCGGAGGGGCTGAGATGTGGAAGATTCTTTTGATAAAGGAAACCATCCCATAAAAGTTTCAATAGCTTTTTTCCTCCCCTTCAGGGATGACCTCTTGTACCTCTGATCTCGAAGCCGAAGGAATTTTGGTATTCCTCAGCCAGGCTATTAAACAAACCTCTACCCCACATGGGCATCACTGGTCTTTCTCTTGGCTTCAAGTGCCCAGAATCCACGAGGAGTTAATCACTCCTTTGCTCTGTCGATTGGTGAAAAAGCGGGCGGTTTTCAATCGTCACAAATGTACTGGAAGCTTTTTTATTTCCAATAAAAAAGAGCCTTACCATGTTCTCAATTAAAGGTATCCGAGGAAGGAAAAGACTTTTTCAAAGAAAATTTTCATTGCCAGAGGGACCATAATTATTACTGACACCTGATGTCTGTGTGGCAGCTTGCAGTCTGGATGTGAATTCACAGCCGTAACCACGCGAATCTTCTTGGGGAGGAGGTATATACGAGAGGAAAACCCAGACTCAGGGAGGTATAAATAACGCCCCCTGTCCTTACAGGCCACCACCTCCTAGACTTGGGAGCGGATTGAACATCACTAAAAGAGCAGCTGGGCCTCCAGCGTCTCCTTGTGAGAGGCAGTGGGAAGTACCGAGCAACACCCAGGCGGCAGACATTCCCACACAGACACACACATGGGATCCAAGAAAACACATGGAACCAAAAGCTGATGCAAACTCATTCTGGTCTCTGGGCAATTAAAGAGATGCAGGAACAATTAAATGACACCACGAGGAAGCAATCGGTGTGGGACATTCTGCAGGACAGACACCCTGGTCTCTGCACCAGACGACAGCAGGGGAAAGGGACACGGGGCTCTTGTCGATCAAGAGACAGAACCACCAAAGCAATGGATGGACCTTGTTTGGATCTGGATTTGGATTCAAAAGAATCAACCATGAAAAGTCAATTTTTAAAAAAGCATTTGAAGATGACACAAAGAAATGGAAAGACATTCCATGCTCATGGATCGGGAGAACATATATTATTAAAATGTCTATACTACCCAAAGCAATCTGCACATTTAATGCAATCCCTATCAAAATGCCAATAGCACTTTTCACAGAGCTGAGATAAACAGTCCTAAAATTTGTATGGAACCAGAAAAGACCCCAAATAGCCAAGTAATCCTAAAAAAAAAAAAAAAAGAAAGCAAAGCTGGTGGCATCACAATTCCGGACTTCAAGCTCTATTACAAAGCTGTATTCATCAAGACAGTATGGTACTGGCACAAAAACAGACACATAGATCAATGGAACAGAGAACGCCCAGAAATGGATTCACAACTATATGGGCAACTAATCTTTGACAAAGCAGGAAAGAATATCCAGTGGGAAAAAGACAGTCTCTTTGACAAATGGTGTTGGGAAAACTGGACAGCCACATGCAAAAGAATGAAACTGAACCACTTTCTTACACCATACACAAAAATAAATTCAAAATGGATTAAGGACCTAAATGAGAGACAGGAAACCATTAAAATCCTAGAGGAGAACACAGGCAGTAACCTCTTTGAAATTGGCCATAGCAACTTCTTTCTAGCTATGTCTCCTGAGGCAAGGGAAACAAAAGCAAAAATAAACTATTGGGACTTCATCAAAACAAAAAGCTTCTGCACAGCGAAGGAAACAATCAACAAAACTAAAAGGCAACCAACAGAATGGGAGAAGATATTTGCAAATGACATATCTGATAAAGGGTTAGTATCTAAAATATATAAAGAACTTATAAAACTCAACACCCAAAAAACAAAGAGTCCAGTTAAAAAAATGAGCAGAAGACATGAACAGACATTTTTCCAAAGAAGACAACCACATGGCCAACAGACATATGAAAAGGTGCTCAACATCATTCATCATCAGGGAAATGCAAATCAAAACTGGAATGAGATATCACCTCACACCACTCACAATGGCTAAAATCAACAACGTAAGAAATAACAAGTGTTGGTGAGGATGTGGAGAAATGGGAACCCTCATGCACTGTTGGTAGAATGCAAACTGGTGCAGCCACTCTGGAAAACAGTATGGAGGTTCCTCAAAAAGTTAAAAATAGAAATACCCTATGATCTAGTCATTGTACTGCTAGGTATTTACTCAAAGGATACAAAAATACAGATTCAAAGGGGCAGCTGCACCCCGATGTTTATATTTATAGCAGCATTATCTACAATTGGCAGATTACGGAAAGAACCCAAGTGTCCATCGACTGATGAATGGATAGACAAGAAGTGGTATATACATGCAATGGAATTTTGTTCAGCCATAAAAATGAATGAAATCTTGCCATTTGCAACAAGACAGAGAGAGCTAGAGAGCATAATGCTGAGTGAAGTTAAGTCAGTCAGAGAAAGACAAATACTGTATGATTTCATTCCTATGTGGAATTTAAGAAACAAAACAAACGATCATGGGCAGGGAAAGAGAAAAACCAAGAAACACTCTTAACTATAGAGAACAAACTGGGGGTTGCTGGAGGGGAGGTGGGCTGGGGGATGGGGTAACTGGATAATGGGCATTAAGGAGGGCACGTGTCCTAATGAGCACCAGGTGTTGTATGGAAGTGATGAATCACTAAATTCTATACCTGAAACTAATATTACACTGTATGTTAAGTAACAGAATTTAAATAAACACGTAAAAAAAGCAATTCGGGACATATAAATATGGACTGAGTATAAGATGATTACCATTAATTTTGTTGTGTGTGATGTCATTTAGTTGAGCTATTTACTGAATCGCTTAAGGCTGAAATGACATAATGTCTGGGATTTCCTTAAAAATACCCTAGCAAAACAAAACAAAACAAAACAAAAGGTGGGGACTCAATGAAACCAATATGGTAGTATGTTGATGGTGTCAAAGTGAACGCATGAATACCTTTGTGTATGTGTCACACTTTTCATAATAAAGAGTTTCTAGAAAGTGACTGTTAATCACAACATTGCCAGCATCGAGCATTGTGACCGTCTTAAATCATATGTTTGGTAGATGAAGAACGCGATTCCACTGATGCTTTGCCTTGTATTTTTTTATATGAATGAGAATGAACATTCTTGCATTAAAACAACTTCCCCTAGGTTACAGAGCAAGTTAAGTGGAAGATTTAAGATGCACATTTATTATTTTCCTAATTCTGATGCTGTTCTGGCTACAAGAGTCTGCGTACTGTGTCTCCTAAAATGGAAGCTTTAGGTTATGATGGTAACAATAATACGCACAATAAATGACGCCCATTTAGACAGCCACCCACAAGATAAACTCCATTAAATCGACTTTACTCACTGTTTGATCCTTTGCACCTAGAAGAGTGCCTCACATAGAGCAGGGGCTCCATCAATGTTTGTTCAGCAAAAGTACCTGCCATGTCCTGGCACCTGGGGTGACTTTGTATGTACATAGTTAACCTTCACAATAACCTTGGGGCGGGTATGATTATCCTCTTGTTCATATGAGAGAAGGAGACACAGAGGGATGGAACCATGGATCATGGTCTGATCTTTCTACCTGGGTAGAAACTCCCAGATAAAGGCATGTTGTTCTTTTGACTTCTCATTACTGGTCACAGTTAGTACTCAGGCTTTTCAGTCAAGAGCTTAGTCACAGAACCAGAAGCACAACTATGTCTTGGCCCAAAGCTTCCAAGAGACTCAGCCATGCCACTCATGAGAGGCTCTCCTTCCGCACACCGGCTGCTTAGACACTGAATGTAAGTACTCTGGGCTTCTTAGGAAGATCCTGACACTCAGGACGGGTGAGAACCTAAGCCTGGGCACAGGTGAAGTGGCACTTCCCACTGGTCAAAAGGCCTCTGCAGCGGTAACAGCGGTAAGGCCTGCTGACGGCACGCACCCCGATGGGAAGGGACGGGAATGGCACTTTGCTTCTGTGTTCTTCCTTTTAGAAGTCCAGAATGCTGGTCTAATCATCAGAAAAACATCCCCAAATCCCAACCTAGTGACGTCCTACAAAGCACCTGACTGGCACTCCTCAAAACCGTTAAGGCCGTCAAAACGGAATGTCTGAGCAAGTGGCCCGCTGAGAGGAGCCTGAGGAGACAGATGTGGTGTGGTGTACCCACCCGGGATCCCATCCGGGACAGAGGAAAGACAGTCGTGAAGAACTGAGCAAATCTGAATAAAGCACGGACTTCAGTTAATAACAAACATGTCGGTATTGGTTCATTCACTGTGGCAAACGTACCGTACAGATGGAAGATATTACGAGAGGGGAAACTGCGCGTTGGGCTTTTGGAAATTCTCTATCTTCACAATAACTCTGCAAACCTAAAGCTGTTCTAAAATAAATCTGAAGAGAAGAAGAGGCCTGTCCGTCAGTGGGTTGATGTGGACCAGGCGGGGAAGGGACAAGCTGGGGCACGCGGAGTGGGACCTGCGCTGGGAGGCCCTGTGTGCTCCGCGGGACAAGGGAACGGAGCTGGGCATGTGAGCTCACACAGGGAGGCACGCACAACAGGGTCAGGGCGAGTTTCAAGCCACTGCCACCGTTCCTGACACTGGAGCCCGGGACGATGGGGCTGTCCCACTGTCCCAGATGGGGCTCACTTCATCTCTCAGTGTTGGAGGGCCTGCCGTCTGTGGGGTGGAGGGACAGCAAGGGGCCGCGTCCTCCGCAGCTGTAAACAGTAGTCGCCGACGGCCCTCATGGTAGGAGGCTAGCGTGCCCTCTGGAAGGCGCAAGGACGGAGGGGCCTTGAGCTCTCGGCCCGCATCTGCACTGGCCCTGCCCGAGGCCCCGCAGAGACCCTTCCGGTTCTGAATAGTTTTCCCTTAGTGAGAGCTCCAAAACGACATCAGCCATCCAAAACCTGAGTCCACCCACAGAACCGCATGCCCACTAAGTAATGCGAGAAGGTTAAAAAAAAAAAAAATATATATATATATATAAAATATATATATTAATTATATACAATTACATAAATTTTATATACATATATAAATTATATGTATATAAAAGTTATACATGTATATAAAAGACATCACAAAAATACATATTCATTAACAAAAACTTGGAAAATAGAGTGTGAGAAAAAATGAAACAAAACAGGCATGGGGCATTCTATTGCTTTTTAAAAACCATCGTCATGAATTTTCAAGTGCTTTGTGTAATTATTTTCAAGTTTTTCGGAGACCACTCCTACCTACATTTCAGCGTCCAGCTCACTGAGTCACTGAAATTAATTTGGTGGGATGATCACCGTTTGCTTCTTGACATCCAAGTGCCCTGAAGTTCTGATTGTAACGTGAACCGAGAAACGAAATTTCAAGGCCCAGACAACAAATCGTTTCCACCTCCGTTGGTTCGGCTGCTGGGCTGAGAGCTAATCCCCGCCCCCAAGCCCCTAGTCTACGCCAGGTGGAGTGGGGACTCGGAGGCATGCTCAGCCGGCGCTACAGAACGGGGTCTCTCGGCTCATTCAGAGCTCGTCTGGACATTCAAAGAGAAGCGCAGATAATAACTAGTTCTGCGAAGGGTAAAGAAGACTCTGGTTACAAACTGTTACAAGACCGAGAGGACCTGACTTCATAGTGGTGCTGCAGCGTCCTGCTTGGTGGGTAGACGGCACACTGGTAGGATGGGCCGTGCTCGCAACACGAGATGACAAGGTCCTCGGGATGGACCAGACGCCATCGAGGCATCACAACTATCTAGAATGAGTGAACTGAAGCACAAGTTTGGAAGAATGCTGTGACTCGACCCTGGGAGAGAAGCCTGAGATCACGGGAGGAACGGCCACAACCCGCAGAACTTCCCTGGCCTGGGAGGGGGGAGGCAGCAGGGGGCTATTCCCTACCAAAGACAAAGCCCCAAGGAGCAGAGGGTTAAAGTACGGTTTGGCGTCCCTCACTTGGGAAGGGCTTTCTCTGTTGCTGACGTTATCAGAGCAACAAGAAAGTGTGCAGGGCCAGAGCGAAAAGGCACAAAGCGTGGCCTTCAAAGTCTAGAACCAAAGTGCTGAGCATTTGGGAAATTAATGAACCTCCCTCCCCCCACTAGGGAACGTGGCCAAAGTAAAGCCAGCAACGGGCTTTGGGACCTTACGCTCTTCATGTCCAAGGGACTGGGGCCTCTGCACTGTAAGACCCCAAAGGTGCTCGAGGCTTGGGTCCACAAGGGGACATGCACTCCTGGTCAGGGTGTGGGCGCTGAACTGGAGAAGCCATCCACTTCAGAGAGGTGGAGAGAAGACAGGGGGGTTGGGAAGAGGGATTGGACGAATCCAGAAGTGCAGGGGAACTGGGCTGTGGGCAGGAGCCATATCATGATTGTGGCTGGTGCGCCCCACACAACGGGTCAGACCTTGGAGAGCTCGAACCTTGGCTGGCCGGTGGCCGGGCGGAAGCAGGCGGCCCTCTCTGCGTCGAAGCTGCCCCAGCCTCAGGGCAGACACATCGCAGGGGCCACGCTGCATCCGCACTGAGCGGTCCTACGGGCTAACCCAGGCAGGAATTGACCCAGCGTGTGCGACGCATTTGGAAAGGGCCCACCGGAGATGAGCACCAGCGAGGGCTGCGGGGGCGACCTCGGGCTCCGGGCCCACCCCCGTGTCTTGCCGGAGGGCTGGGAGCCGAGAGGGTGAGAACCCCCAGCCCTCCACCTCAGCCCCTCTCTGGGCCCACAGCACAGCAAGATAACAAAGATGAGCAAGTATCTGTGACACACTCTGTCTTCCTGCACGGATTTTAAAATGGGAGCAAATGCCATTAATGTGAGGTTCAATATGCAAAAGCCCCAAGAAAAATGAGCTGAGACAGAAAATACTTCCTAACAACTCGGAGGCTATTAGTAGATACCTGTGTGAGCTATGTTTCAAAGACAGCATTAAAATGACTTGACGCATAAAGACCAAAGTCTCTGCAATTTGGGCAAGCAAAACGGCTCAAAGCCCGTCAGCTTTTAAGCACGTAATAGCAAAAGTGGGGATGAAGACATTGAACGTATTGTGCAGAGCCAGTCAGGAATAGCTTTCACTTGGGAGCAAATGAGCTCATGGAGAGTGGGGTGCGAGACAGCTCCCGAGCCCTGGCTGAGAAGGCTCTGGGACCACAGAAGAAAGAGCTGAGCCACACGGCTTAGAGATTATCCCTGTGAAGGACGACGGACCCTTCCTGCCTCCCCAAAGATGCTGGGAGGGGGCTGGGGAGAGGCCCCAGGCCCCAGAGAGTGCTCCCCAAAAGCTAGTCGCAGACCAGCTGCTGATAGAAGATGCCCTGCTCAAGAAAGCTGTGGCCAGGACAATGTTCTAGGCCCGGGGAAAGACACAGGCCTGTGGGAAATTGCCACCTGGACCCCAAAATGTCACCTTGGACTCAGCATGCTCCAGCCAGGTTAGCCGATGATCCGCCCAGAACAACGCCCCTCAGTGGGCTTGCAGTTCCCAGGCCCAGCCCCTGGGCTCCCAGTTGTCTTTGGCGCCCTTCCTTCCAGGGAATTCAATCACCAATTCAGAATAAGCAACCCTCCTGCTCGCTCCTGCTGCCTCTGAACCTCACACCAGGACAAAGCTGCCTGCACCCCCTGCCGGGTCCGTCTGCCGCGTTTAAGTTGCTTTCTTGCTGCATTGCTCAGTGACCTTGTATGGCCCTCTGTGGATAAGGACTGTGGTCTGGCTCACTCGGTCGCTCAGTGTGTGTGCCCGTGTGCATGTGTACACATGCAGAGAGAGAGAGAGAGAGAGAGAGAGAGAGAGAGAGGTCTGCTGCTTCTAAAGAAGATTTAAATACCTGAAGTGAAAATATACATAAAATTGCATATAAAATTAAAATAAAAAATAAACAAATCCAAAATCATTAAGGATGAGAAGACAGTGTTGAGCACCTGGGAGGACTTAGGTAGTCCAGCTAAGCACTCAGTTTAGCTCTGGGTTTCCAGGAGACCAAAGGGAAAAGTGACGTGCTGGATGGCAGAGTTTGAAAAGGAAGCTGCTAAGTTGCTCAGGAGAAACAGGCATTGTCCGGGTGGCAGAGACGCCCACCGCGTGGTTGCCTCCAGCCAAGACACGGTGAGACATGCAGAAGACCGAGACATGTTCTCCCAACCTCACGTTTCTTCTAGCACGTCTTCAGAAAAGAGCAAGTATGGTATTAACTTATGGAAGACAGTGTTCCTTTCCAAGTTAAGGAAAAATACATTAATTTGGAGTTTGAGGCTCGGGAACCTGGCATCATGATGGTGACCACATCCCTCAGTGTGTCACCTCTGAACTGCGGAGGGCAGGACCTCAGGAATCCGCCTCAGGGCTGTGGAGCCGAGGACATTCATAGGAGGAAGTTGTAGGGTATTGCTAAATGGAATATTGTTATTTTAGGAATAATTGGCTTAGAAGAAGTTTCCATAAAGGTATTTTAAAAATCGGGGCACCTGGGTGGCTCAGTTGTTAAGCGTCTGCCTTCGGCTCAGGTCATGATCCCAGGGTCCTGGGATCGAGCCCTGCGTCGGGCTCCCTGCTCGGCGGGAAGCCTGCTTCTCCCTCTCCCACTCCCCCTGCTTGTGTTCCCTCTCTTGCTGTGTCTCTCTCTGTCAAATAAATAAATAAAATATTTTAAAAAAAGATGTTTTAAAAATCCTAAGAACCATGAATGGGAAGAATGTACTAGATCATGATGAACTTGTTTCAAATCAAGATCCTGTTCATTTATATGAACTTCAGGAACAGGCTGCGTGGGGAAAGAGGTCTGCCGAGTGCTGGTCCTTGCAGGTGGAGGACAGACTGAGAAGGGCCACAGGGGAACCTCCCGGAGGATGGAAACATTTTGTACCTTATTTGAGGTAGGAGCTATGTGGTATATGTGTATTTGTAAAAACTCACTTAAGATCTTTGTGTTTTATGATATGCAAATTATATATCAGTAAGCAACAAAAGATCAGTATCATACGTAACAGTAAACCCCTGATAGATGTTCCACTGAGATCAGGGGATGAACAAAAGACTCGCTACTATGCTGATTATTCTTTTAAATTATCCTGGCTAACCCTGTAACATTAAAAAAAAAAAAGAAACAATAAGTTTTTATTATTTGGAGAAGATATGATTGTCTACCTCAAAAACTTAAGAGGATCAACTGGAAAATCGTTAGAATAAAAAGAGAATATGGAAAGTGGGTGCATAGGAGACAAACACTCGAACATCAGGACTGTCATGATACTCCAACAATGAGCTAGCTGCAAGATGGAACAGAGAGAAAATCCTATTCCTGGCAGCAATAGGACAGAATCTTAGCACGACTTTCACACAGAAATGTAGAGCCTGTGAGTGTAAGCCTGCAAACTTCCCTACATGATATAAAAAAGCAGCTAACAAAATGGAGAAGCAGGTTATTTTCTAGGTGGAAAGACAGAATCACCAAGAAGTCAGTTCTCATAAAACTCATCATAGGTTTAACATCACTAAAAAGTCAATGGGACTATTTTTGAAAGCTGACAAAATAATTCCAGTTTTTTTCCAGAAGAATAAACAGGTGACAAGAACCAGCAAAATTCTTAAAAGATGAAGGAACTTGCTTTATCAGCTATTAAAACACATTTCAGAGCTAAAACAATTAAAATAGAGACTAGGCAGAAGAACAGATGATGAATCAATGGGTCCAAATAAACCCCAAATAGACTTTTATAGAAACAGGTCCTCTTCATGTATAAAAAAGGAAAAAAAAATCCATAAGTAAATGGAATATTCAGTGAATTGTGTTGGGAAAATGAGGGTCATTTAAAAAAATAAAAATCATATATCAGAATTTCCATCTAAATTCCAGATGAATTTAAAAGTTAAATGTATGAAAAAGTAAAGCTTTAAAAACAAGAGGAAAACTTACAAGAACTAGTATTTTATGCTTGTGTTGAGCTATCCAACCAAACATACAAGTAATGAAAGAAATCACAGAGGAAAAGATCTACAGATTTAACTACGTAAAAATCAAATACTTCCGTATGTCAAAAAGGAATACACAAAAATTAAGAGTAAAAAGCAAACTGAAAGAATACGTGTCACACATGACAAAAAAAACCCTAAGGTTTTTTTTTTTTTTTTTTTTAAAGATTTTATTTATTTATTTGAGACAGAGAGAATGAGAGAGAGAGAGCACATGAGAGGGGAGAGGGTCAGAGGGAGAAGCAGGCTCCCTGCTGAGCAGGGAGCCCGATGCGGGACTCGATCCAGGGACTCCAGGATCATGACCTGAGCCGAAGGCAGTCGCTTAACCAACTGAGCCACCCAGGCGCCCAACCCTAAGGTTTTGATACAAAAACAGAAGAAAGGAAACTGACAAATCATAGAGAGGAAGCACAGAAAGCCAAGGAACTTGGGAAAATGTGTTCAGCAGGACCAGTAATCAAAGAAATGCAAAGTAAAAATCTTCCGAATGGAGACATAGGAGAGTATCTTTGCAAACTTGGGAGGAGGAAAAATATTCTTACGAGTCTCCTTCTAGATATTTTCATGTGTTGGTGTCCTGCCTTCATTGTGCCCTCAGGGCCTACTTTGCCTGCTGGGTAATTCATCGCTGCTGGAGGAGACCTGGGTCAGTGCCCTGCCCCCCCAGAAAAGATGACCTGGGACAGCACACCCCCCAGAGCAGGAGACCAGGGAGAGCACTCCTCTCCAGAAGGGGAGACATGGAGACAACATCCCTCCCCAGAGAAGATGACCTGGGACAGCACACCCCCACAGCAGGAGACCTGGAGACAGCACCCCACCAGAGAAGGTGACCTGGGACACCACCCCCCACCCCCCACCCAGAGCAGGAGACATGGGATAGTGCCCCCCTAGAGAAGATCTGGGACACCACCACCCCCAGAGCAAGACCTGGGAACAGTGTCCCCTGGAAGGGGAGACAGGGGACACTGCTGGGAGGAGATGCTACAAGGAGTTGACTAGAGACAGAGGAGCAGGGACGGGGAGAGAACTATGTGCGCATGGATCCACGAGCCATGCCTTATTGCTAAAGCGTAACAGGCAAAGCAGTGAGTGGCTGGAGATAAATCAGGAGAGGCAGGTGGCAGGTGGATGATGAATAGGACTATGTGCCACAGTAATCAGCCTAGAATCTATTCTTTAAGCAATGAAATATCTATGGTGGAATCAGGGCTGGCCGTGTGGCTAGAAGACGGGCTAGGGACCAGTCTCCAGGCCGTGTGGAGCCCTACGCACTCTGGGGGAGCTGAAGGAGATCATGGAGGAACTCAGGCCTCGCACCCAGCCCCGCCGTGGGCCCTTCTCTGAGGGGCCTCTGAAGGGTTTCTAGCAGAGGGGGGAGGCTTCACTCGGGCACATGTACATTTCGAGGGCTCCTGCTGATGGCTCGGGGAGGGCAGAGTTTGGGAGGATAACTGGAAGGACTCGTGTGATGGGGTGGCAGCCAGCAGGGGAAAAGAGGTTGCAGGAATGGAGAAGGGCAATGGGTTGGAGAAACATTTATGAGGTAAACCTTACTATTTGCGGGGGACAGAGTCAAAACGATGTCTGGGTTTCTAACTTGAGAAGGAGCAATTTCAGGGGAAACATGATGAGTTCTGGCAGTTTGAGTTTGCTGAGCCCATGGGACAGCTGGGTGAGGATGTCTGGGGACATTTGGTTACAGGAGTCTGGGGTCCAGGGCCGAGGTCTAGGTTGCAAACATGTTTTAGGGAACGGCAGCACACGGGTGACAGGTGAACCACGGTGGCACGGGCTCACTAGCTGGGGGGCACAGAGGAGGTGAAGACCGTGGGCTGAGCAAGCAAAGTGAGGAATGCTGGCATTTTAGGGGAGGAGAGGAAACGAAGTCTCCAGACAAGTCACAGGGAATGGCTCGAGGGATGGAAGAAGAAGGGCAGGATCCAAGAGGGAAGCAGGAGTCAAGCCAAGGGAGCACGGTGCTCTGGGTGGCGGGAGATCAAGAGCACGGGCGGCACAGCCGTTCTGGAGGACCATGACCACTCACTTGCACTTGGCCTTCAGGTTGGGGAGGCTCTGGCCTCCGCGGAGAAGAGCGGACGGCATGGCTAAGAGATGAGGAGGAGGAGGTGATTCTCTGGTGAGGCGGAAAGAGCCAGGAGGGAAGGAGAGCTGGAAGGCAGAGGGTGGCCGGGTATTAAGTCCTGGCAGACGTGGGACAGTGGGGCTGGCTTTCAACTCACAAGGGACTGTGGTGATTCCTTTCCCTCTCTGTGCTTCAAGTAAGCTCTAGGTTTTTATTAGTGAGCATGCCTAACTTTAATAATAAAAATTACAAAGTTATCTTATATTTTAGTTCAATTCAAGTATTTTAAGGTGTGATGGCAAAACCACACCCGCATCTATTAAAAAAATGAAGAGAAACGAAGCCCGGAGTTTTGTGTAAGGGTGTTTATTACCTGTGACTGCTTCCCGGGGGACACGCGCTACGGTGTAAAAAAAATTCATAGGAAAAGAGACAATCTTTCCAGCTGGTGAAAGATCTCAACTATTCTATTTTAGCAGTGGAATTAATGCCTTAGTGCAGCTCAGGGAGCGCAGGCAAAGGGCTCAATTTGAGGATTAGATTAAGGACTGCCTCTCCCAACAATCAGGGTTATCGCCAAAGCTCGTTCAATGACTGCATGTGTTTCTAATACTATATGAGGCCAACTCACTCAGCTGAAAGGATACATTTTTTAAAAGGTAAAACCATGGCTCTCATCCAAATACAAAATGAACACGTGCTAAAGATTTTAGGTAGTTCATTAATTCATGAAGGAACCAGTAAGGTGCTCCAAAGGTACCAAAAGGGAATTTGCAGCGCGCACTCTAAATGAATTTACAGATAGATGCAAACCTGGTTCGTATCTAGAGTGATAACTGGTTACTGCAAGAACCACTCATAACCCAGACACGATTTATTTGCATTTCTATGGAGGAGAATTATTTGCATTACTCTTCAGTTCTGTACGATCCACGGAGTTGTGGAACAGCTTGAAAGCAATGAAAAGTGCGGGTCTCTACAGAGGCAGATAGCCCCAAAGGCTGCCGGATGAGACGCCAGGTAACGTGGGTTTGATGTGTCTCTGAGTCCACTTCAAAGCCTCTCTCGGTTTCTTCTCCTGCCTTGTTATCATAATCATCTCAAAGAAAGATTATTCTTGATCCAACTCAACAAGCACTTAAGAGACTGGGCCAAATGCTCTAGCTGTTCACCAGAATTCTCGATCAGTTCGCCCCGTCCTTGCTATCAGGCTGCAACAATCCCTGTGCTCTCTTAACCCAGGACCCCCAGGCTCCCCTTGCCTGCAGACCCCGTGTGCTCTCAGCCCCCCCAGGCAGTTACCTCGGACCAGACCTTTGGACACTGCTGTCCTCTTTGAGCCTCAGCGAAGAGAACTCTCACGCTCCACAGAGGGGCAGTCCTCAGGGTGCCTGCGAGGCCCAGCGTGCTCTCCGGAGAGGGTTTCACCTCCAGGCAAGTGCACGGACAAAGGCTCAGTGGGGGCTGCAGAGTTCTGTTTCATAAAAGCTCTGGAGAGGCCCTCTGGTAGCGGCTGGCTTGTGGTGAGGGCAGGTGCTGCACAGGGCCTGCCCCCGCCACGGAGCCACGCCAGGTTGGCCCCTGCAGGGGCCACGGTTTCCAGGAGAACGGCGTCCCGATCAGCCTGCCAGGAGCAGCTGGTTGCAGAGTGTGTCCCAAGGAGCCGGATGGATGGACTGCTGCATGGAGTTAGTTAGACTCGTCCACTTGCACAGTGTGGAGCATAGGCCAAATACAATTTCCATTTTAGTGTACTGCTGCTAAGCTGTTCTTTGCGACCATAATTAGCCAGCATATTCAGCTGTTTCTTAAGGGCACCGCTTCCTAATAAAAATAAAACCAGATCCTTGGCCCAGGGGACAGAGCTGGGCTTCCTGTTCGCTGTGGCAGGAAGTTCGGCAACTATGCAACTGGCAATACTGTGAACTGTTTCGGCAAAGCCCACAGACGTATTTTGCTCAGTAGAAATTGGAATCAGCCCAGAGATAACCATCTTATCTGCTCTAGGTTCTTCGTGTAATAATACTTCAAGCAGTAATAGTAATAGTGTAGAATACTGTAGATTCTTCGACATCACAGCCTCTGAAGGAGAAACAAATGGGAGTCGGAGCCAGCTCCAGAAAGGTCCAGTTGGCAGAATCAGATGCTAATGAGGGACTAATGATGCTCTTAGACCCTTTTGCCATGACATGAAGCGACTGAACGCCCACAGAGAGGACCCGTGTGTGCCAGGCTCTCTACTGGCTGTCACAGGTACAAAGAGAATTGGGCCCGGGCCGCCCTTATGGGGTTCACGGTCTCGCTGGAAGACACACTTGTAGACCAGTAACTATTATACACAGTACCAAATACTCAAGGGGAAATACATATAACGGTATCAGGACCCCGAGGAGGGAAGGAGGAAGGCTGCCTGGGCACAATGGCGGTGGGGGTCAAGGACAGGTATGGAGGAAAGCCATATTTGAATTGGGACACCAAGAGTGAGGGAGAATTTCCCCAGGCAGACCCTCCCACCACACCCGGCAATGTCCCGGCCCAGCGCCCCCGTCGTCTCCGTAGAAGCCAGCTGCTCTCGCCGTGCCTCGAGGCTCACGCTTTGGGGCCGTTGCTGATGCTGCCCCATCCTCTGCCTGGCCCGTGTCTTGGGGCCTGTCCCCTTTGGAGGCTCTCTGCTTCATGTCCCGGCCGGTCCCCCTTGTACCAGGCTCCCACAGCACCGGCACGAACCTCGGCGGGAGCTCGTTATGTGGCAGGATGTGGTGATGAGTGTGCCCTTCTCCTTGCAGTTAATGAGTGGAGACTGATCACCTCAGCCCTGCATCCCAGCACCCGGCAGAGCGCCTGGGCTGAAGCAGATGACCGGTCAGGATTTAGTGTTGGGTGAGCGGACGCATGGGTGGAATGAAGGATTGCACAGGAAGCCTGTTTCCTACTCGGGCAAGATGTCTGATTGGAAGAACCAATCACCCACGCAATCTGTTGAGAAAACAGCAGGAATGGCGTTTTGAAACAAAGTCTTATTTTGGTAACCTGAGAATGGTGGAGCACTTGTCTTTTGGGAGAGGGTCTAGGGCCGTAGCCCGAGTCCATCACAAAGGGACTCTACCAGAGAGATTTGTTTCAGTTCACTTGCCAAGTGCCCACCAGGTGCCAGGGGCCGAGGATACAGAGATGAACGAACCCGGTCCTGGTCTCAAGGATGCGGACGCCCAGCGGGGGCCGTGTCTGTCTGAATCCTGAGGGCAAGAGTTCTGCTCCTGTGTCGCTGTTTCCATACAGACTGGCGTCAAGCCCTACGGTTCTTACAGGCCGCATGACCACGACGTCCTCAGGAAACCCTTATCTTCTCAGAAAGGTTATTTTAATAAATAATGCCGATGCCTTCTCCCTTTGACCAGAGCTGTTGAGCTGAAGCTACGATGGATGGTGGCATGCAGACCAGTTTCCATTCACTCCCCTACCCTGCAATTTGAGGAAAGAGACTGGATGGGCCGTCAGAGGAGTCCACGGGAAAGGGGAACCAGGGCCCGGACCTCGGGCACCTGGTTTTCAGACGGGGCTCAAAACCAAAGCCATCATAGCCAAGGATGTAAATTTAGAAACCCCGGGGAAGGGACTAACATCTTGCTCCTGGGACCTCTCTCAGCGGACTGGTTTGGGAACCGCCCCACTCAAGTGAAGGCAGGTTTGCAGAGTGGGTCCCTTGCATCTCCACACAGACGGGAACCAAAGTGAACCATCGTGGGTCGGCATTCACCTCAGGGCTGCTGCCAAGTGCCGAGAGGAGACTCTGCCCCACGGAATGTCTCATTAAGAGCACAGGCTGTGGAGGCAGAGGGCCCCGGGGGGAACCCGCCGCCCCCTCCTACCGGCTGTGTGACCTCGGCCCGGGCTGCCTCCGCTGGAAAAGGAGTGGCACACAGGGCCTGCTGCGGTGCGAGCATGTGATGATCGGAGGGAGGATCGCTCGTACGAGACGAGGGGCAAGTATGAAAGATAATTAGGAGAGACTCGGAGAGTGAAGTCACTAATTATAGGACGAGCGGACGGTCGGCATGAGCGTGGGCAGAGCTGTGGGATGCCCGCGCCTGCAGAAGTGAGCAGGGCCCACGAGCCACGTGCACTTCTGCCTGCGTGACTCGGATTTCAGCGGCGGGACCCCGAGAGAGCTCCATTCCTAGCTGTCCTGAACAGGGACCCATTTATAATGACAATGGCACGAGGAGACAAGCCGTGGGCCCCATGACATGGCCCGTCACAAGATCCTAGCTCCCTGTGGTCTGGCTCTCTCGCCCATGGGGGAGGCCCGGGGAGAGTGCAGGATCACGGAGGGGATAATATAATAAGGGAGGGTGGCAGGGCAGGTGACAGCACTCAGGCACCAAGGACAGTGGGTTTCATTCTAAGGCCTGTGCGGTGTATCCAGGGAGGACACGTCCTTCATATTTTAAGAAGATGAGTGTTTCTGCTTGTGTCAGAATGCTTTGGAAGAGAAGAAGAGTAGAAGCAGGGGGACCAGTTAGAGGCTGTCCTGGTGAGAGCTGGAGAGGGGAGCAGGGTCCAGCACGTCCTAGGATACACACCGGCAGGGTGGCTGAGCTGCGGATGTGGGCGTGGGGCCAGGCGAGGGAGGGAGGAGCGCCTGTTCTTGGCCTTCCAGCTGGAGCAACAGAGGCCTCACCAAGGGTGCCGTGGGGCTGGAACCGAGATTTGAATGCCCACACTAACGTGGTGAGGATCGTCAGGGTTAAAAGAACTTGAAATCACAGTTTGAAGAATTCACACGGAATCGTGTGTGAGACCACAAGACAGAGATGGGGAGGGACGATGCTCTGTGGCTGACTCCGGGGGTCCAGGGAAGGATGCCGGAGACCAAGATCTCTCTTCAGGGAAAAGATGGCCCTTTAAATCACAGGGATGCACATGACTTCCTAAGAAGAGACTGCAGGGGGCAGAGAGGAGAGACGCTGGGGAGCCCGTCCCGTGGTCCACGGAGAGGAGGGAAGGAGGACCAATGGGGCCGGAGCAAAGCCAGAAAATGCTGACGGAGGCCAAGAGGGGGAGGAAGGGACGGCCCCGGGAATACTTAGCCCGTATCTGCACCAGAGGAAACGTGTGAAGACACTAACTAGTATTGTCCTTGGCTCCCAACCAGCCCCAGGTGCGGCATTGTTCCCCAAGCCCGAGTTGGCCCTGGGGACGGTGCTGAACGGGAGTGTGCACAGCCTCCCTTTGGGGCCTCGGCCTCCAGATCTGGGCTCTCACGGGAAGACCCCAGGCTTCCTTCTCGTCCCTCACAGGCTCCCATGTCACCTTCTATCTTTCCCGAAGCCAGAGCTGGGGTTTTCATTGGAACTCCGTAAAGCATCAGTAGCATCTTCCTGGTCGTTTGGGGTCTGAGCCAGAAGTAAGGGTTGAGGGTGTTACGTGTGCAGAGAGCAATCTGATTATTGTCCCAGGTGACGACTTGGCTTCATTACTTACTGTTCTCAGACAGCTCCACGATGTAATAAAGCACCGGGCTGTTTCCATCAAAGGGCCGAACCCAGGACAGCATTACGGCGTGGCTGTGGGAAGAGTTCAGGCTGGCCAGCAGGTTCTGAGGTGAGTGAGGCAGTTCACTTGGGCACAAAGGAACAAAAAGAGAAGAGAGTGCACATCAGACTTGACGGTTGGCCTGGTCCTTACACTGCACAGGCCTGGCGGGCAATGTTTGGAAAATGGAGAATATAAAATATGCCCCAAACACAAATACTGACTGCCCCCCCCCTTCCCCATTCACAACGTTGTTTTTTCTACCACAGAAATTTGATCTGATCCTTCTGGTGGAGATTACGCAGCTGATGACTCCGTACCTTCAGTCGGGTGGGGAGGGTCAATTTCTACACAGTATGTTATTTAATTGAGAAAACTCGGTCAGCAATTAGTTCTTACAACCCGAAGCTGTTAATGGAAATGCAGGAAGCCGTGTAAACAGGAAAAGGCCTGGGAAATAAGACTGAATACAAAAGTTTGGAACGCTAGCATGTGGGATCACCAGCCGAAGTGCCGGCCTGTTTCCTGGACAGCGAGGCTGGCCCCTTACCGACAGCACGGGGCTGTGCTGTCATTCCGTCTTCTGCTGGGTAACAAACAGGGTTTGGGGGAAGGACTCAGGGGAACGTGGAGAAAACTAACTAAAATGCCCTGGAAAGAGTGAATAACACATCAGCAGGGCTATAGAATGGAAACACAATGAAAGCAAACAAATACTGAAAAGTGTTTACTGGGATTTACTGGTGACAAAGCTTCAAAATCCAGCTGCATGGTTTCTACCAGCAAGGGTCTGCCACCGTATAATCCTAAGGGGCCCCAGGCTGGGGCCTGACTTTCCATCTCACGGATCCAGGAGCGGCACCCTGTTCTGTGGCCACCGTTGGGAACAGCTTCTAGAAAGGTCTGCAGCAGGTGCTGGGGGAGGGGTGCCGTGTGGACCCGAGTCACCCACTCGCTAGTTTTTGGTCTCTCGTAGACATCAATTACTGCTGGCCCACATAGGTCAGCACAAAGAGCCATAATTATGCTTGATATTTTTAATTTTAAAAACGTACTCATTACACTGAAATTTATTAAGCCGTTACATGCTTGCAGCTACCTCAGAAACACAGCTCTCTCTGACCCAGGCACACCATTAATAAACAAACTAGTATTTCCAGTGTAGACTGAAACTTTAAATTAGTACAATAAAGAATCAACTTGAGCCTGAAATGTTGGTTTGTTTTCTCTTTAACTGTGAGTTAGGTTTTAAATCAGAGAGGGAGCTGTTTCTCTTTGAGTTCTCCAGTAACTGATTCTCCTTTAAATTCCCAGTGCAGACCAATCTGAAGGGAATGCCAGGATAAAATACCTATTCTTCTCCCACGCCCCATTTCCTATTGAAATTGGTTTGTTCTGAAACCTAAACCAAAGTTGTTGAAGGAGTCCCACCTGAAAACAAACTGAGATAAACTTGGATAAATATGTCCAAATAAGACTGTGGTATCATAAAGAGCTGGTCTGGTCTTTGTCCCAGGTTCCTGAGGTAGAACTCTAAGCCCTTGGAAGTTCCTGAGGGACTGTCTTAGCTGTTGGTGGGGGGCCCGTCGGCCCACACCTGAGTTTATGCCAACAATGGCACTCATGGCGGCCCCTGCAGAGTTCTAGGAGGGGACCCGCCATGTTGGAAAGACCAACCATGTGGTTAGAGGGTTGGGTCTTTGAGCCAGTGAAATCAGCCAGACCTTCTGATCTCCTGGAAGAGGAGGGGTGGGAGCCGGGGACCAAGCTCAGTCACGTGGCCAATGATGACACCCCAGTAAAAACTCTGGACACCAAGCTCAGTTGAGCTTCCTGGTCAGTCGTCAGACATCTGTGTGCCGGGAGGATGATCTCTCCCAAAGACGTGGAAGCTTTGTGTTGGGGACCCTCCCAGACCTTGCCCTTGCCTCTCATATGTCCGGACCTGATCGTATCCTTTATAATAAGACTGAAATCCTAAGTATGGCACTTAACTGAGTTCTGTGAGTTGTTCTAGGCAATCATCCACCCTGTTGGGGTCATGGGAAGCCCCAAATGCTAGTGAGTTGGTCTGAGTCACGGGTGGCCTGGGGGCCGTGGAGCTGCGGCTGGTGTCTGAAGTGAGGAACAGTGCCCTTCACCTGTGGGGTGCATGCTGACTCCAGGGGGTCAGAACTGCACTGTAAAGACTTTCCCTAAAGTACAAGGTTTTCTGACATGACAAACACTAACTGGGAAGGCTGACAAGGCTGGTTTGTGTTCCAGGCTGTTGTTCATGCGGGACACTGCCCCCCCCGGGCCTGAGGGCCACCCCCACTTACTTCCAAGTTGGGAGGAGAGATGTGCATGCAGCCCCAAGACTTGGAAGCAGATGTAGCAACCGCGAGAGCCTGGAAGGACGGGGGTGGTAGAAATGAGGTGCTGGGAGGTCCTAAGAGGATCTTACAGTGGGCAGGAGGCAAGTCCAATGACACATTTCAGAGGAGCGATCTGTGGGGGTTGACCCTGGTCATGAATCATTCTTCCCACCAAAACCAGGGTGTTGGTTTGCTCATCCTTCTCTCAGTCAGTGGTTATACTCCCATGCCCACCCTCACACACATCTAAGTAGTTGCTACGTCTGACCTACTGTCCCTGAGAAATTCCCGTAACACCAACCCCTCATTGCCATAGACCAGCCTCAGCCCAGCCAACACAAGCTCTCCCGAGAGCCATGACACGCAATCCTCCCGAAAGTCCTGCTTGCTGCCACAGTAGAGGGTCACGCCATGAGCTAGCCCCTGCATCTGCTGAGATGCCCTCCCACACTCTCAGCCCCCAGCCCACACTGGGTGCCCTCCTGAGAGCATCAAACTTCCAGCATCTCCCTGAGTGGAGCCATTCTGTGACCTGTGTGTAGGCACACGTGATGTCCCATTGACTGGAGGGTCGAGCCAATCAGAAAATTGGCCTCCGAGGCGCGGCCTCCCTCTCACCTTTGACTAATTCTTGAGCAGAACCGATCACTTCTACCTCTTGATTCCCATTGCAATTTACAGATTTTTCAGTTCACCAAACATCTTGAAGCCCTACAGGAGCAAGAACCCCAGTGCATTCTGTTTGATTATGGATCTGCCTCCCTTCTCTAGGGTAGGAAATGTCTTTTCTCCCTTCTTTGCCTCTTTCCCTGGACCTTGAGGGGGAGGCTGACACTGTCCTGCTCTCCCAGAGCTGACCAACTAAGGAGGGGCACAAGCCTGCATCTAGACTGGGACAAGGTGAGGCCCTTCAGATCAGGAGCCACAGGATGGTTCTGAAAAGAATGCTGGGTGGGAATGCAGGGCGGGCTGCCTCAGGGTCACCTTGTGGAGATGGTGGGGCCACATGGCTGGAGGCATGTGGGTGAGTGGAGAGGGAGAGGAGGCTCCCTTAGGCAGGAGGGATAAGGAAGGGGAATGGCCTGCTGACGGCAAGGGTAAGACTGGGGGTGGTTTGGGGGCAGTGGTGGGAATGCAGGGCTTGCACTGGGTCACAGAGGAAGGCAAGTAAGCGACACGTGTGTTCAAACTTCCCAGGCTAGCTGTGTGACATTGACTTTCCAGGGCTGGAACTGGGACCCCAAGGGCAGCTCACTGGAAAGTGTCCCAGGGACTGGACAAAAGATCATATGACATCTCTGTAATGGTCAGGAGAGAGGACAGACGCTGAGACAAAAGCGGGTTAGAGGTTAAGGAGCCAGGCATCCAGGCTCTGAGAGGAGATGGTGGGGGGCGCACAGCTTGCTGGGGACAAGCCTTGCAGAGTGGCCATTCTGGACCTTGAGTTTGGATGAACTGGACCCGAGGCTGTAGAGGAACAGGCTCCTATTGGACAACAAGAGTGTTCAACCTGTGGCCCCAGAGAAACCACTGTGTCTCGGCACACCTTGTCTTGTGGCCTTGCGTGGGACACGCCAGATCCACTTCTAAATCTTGAAAGTACATCTTTCCCACAGCTGGGAAAATATGGGGTTCTTCCACTCAATTTCAGATCATGTTTCTCTCAGCCTAAAATGAGAGCCAAGAGATGACCAATCTACAGGTGACCAGAGAGCTTTCTATCTGGGGAGTGGAGTGTTTTGCAGATTGTGGGCCAGTCACAGCCACTTCTGGAGTGAGAGGAAACTACTTGAGCACCTGCCCTTTGTCCCTGCCTGCCCCTCAGAGCTTGCTGATTCTCACTCAGCATGTGATTCTAGTAAGAGTGGTTTCTGACTTCCCTCCTCTTTGCTGATCAAAAGCCACTAAGGAGAAGGCCCTAGCGCCCACAAGAAGGGGGCACCCTGAACGGCAAAATAATAGCCAGGGGCCTGAGATGGAGGGGAGATTGAAAAGACTCTGGAACTGTGAAGACAAAGCAGCCTTGAGACTTGAGACATTTAATGTAGGAACAGGGAGCTACAAGCCCAGTGGTGCCCAAGGACATGACATGATGCCTCCAGAAATCATGAGCCGCCATCCACCGCTGCGCCCCCAGAGTCCTCTTCATCGGTTCACGGTCATGCCCAAGATGGTGGCTCAATGAGCAATGTGACGTTTTACACATACCACAGGACTCAAGAGTCGGAAGGAAATTTAGATTTTTCCTAGTTCCAGCCTCTGTCCTGTAGGAAAATCCCCTTTATCTCTTGTGTTCAATCCTACCTGTTTCTCAATGCAAAGAACTTTTTAATATGCCTTGGAAATGTAAACTGTTTCTTTAAATGATAAGTTTTGGTTATCAGGAAAATTAAGCTTTGCGCAATACTTGACTGACCCATCAATAACCGATAAATGAGGCTTTAATATATTCGGAATCCATTTCAGAGAATCTTATCTGATAGGAATAGACTGTCTTGGCATTTCTCTGCCAACTTTGAAAGGAGATAAATGATCAGAGTGACTCACAGACAGTGATATGCAGACAGGGTGACAAATGAAAGGGATCTGGGAGCAATGGGGGTGAAGCTGGTGCTGAGTCACTTTGTAATTTAAAGAGAGCTGGGCGGGGAAGTCACTATCAAGCGAATTACACCACAAGACTATCGGAGATCAACAACAAGAAACCAGGACTGTATGGGAAGGAGATTAAGCCAAGTGTGTTTGGGGAAAACAGCTTTGAAAAAGATTCGAAGCAATTGGCAAAATTGTGGCCATGGGGGCACTTGCTGCGCGGAAGAGGGTCAGCTGGGTATTTTTCTAGGTGGAATTGCTGACCCTTTAATGCACAAATGATGACCCGGTCAAACCCATCTTCTCCGACTTCACTCTGAGGATGAAGATGATGGGGGCCTGACAACTCTCGAGAAGCAGTATTAAATCGCTCACTCCTTATTATGGCTTTGTCAGGTGTAGCTTTATTGAGAGAAACCTCTCCCACTGCCTCAGGGACCGAATCTTCAAGTCAGCTCCATCAATTAGGTTTTCTCTGTACTCCAGGCTCCTAAGAATTAGTCTCTGATCTCAGAAGGAAAGATGCAAAGCTAGTTGGGTCTTTAAATGATTAATAATTACTCAATCCATAAAGCTCTAGGAGCCTGGTCCCCCTGGTGTGTTCAATACGGCAAGACGCTTTGGGGTATGGGGTCATCCCAAACTAGCTCCTTCCTGTGGGGCACCAGCGAAAGGCATCAGTGAAAGACACAGTCATCCAGCCGGCGACCAGCATTTCATGACGACCTGCATGTGATTAATTTATACAGCACAATGTGGCACCATGGGGATTTGTGGGAGCCTCTCCTCTCGGGGAGGTGATGAAGGCAGACCCCTCATAATTAGTCCTCCTCTGTGATACCAATTACGTAAGCCCAGTTCATCCTCATGGGCGGGGGAGCGAGGCTCACTCTGACACTTACGGGACATTTATGCACCTGGCACCGTTCCAGTCATGGAGGGCTCAGCAGCAAACAGACATATGTAGTGGGTCCGAGGGTCACAGAATGTGGTCAAAGATAAAGCAGGATACAAGAGAAACTTCCTGGCCCCGGGTGTGGGGAGGCTGCTCCTGATGAAAGAGTCACGGCCCTTCTTGCGAGATGGTGAGGGAGGAAGAGGAGCTGTGATTTACTGAGTACCCACCCAAAGCTGGGTTCCAGGCCAGGCTTCTACAAACGCTGGTTCGGTCAAACCTCACAACAGCCCTATAGGGTCATGATGACATGTCCAGCTCGCGGTCAGGAAAACCGAGGTTGAGACATGGTGGCTACTTGCCCAAAGTCAGGAAGAGCTGGAGCGGGGTGTCCAGTCCTGCCTGGCTGGTGGGCGGCACCTCCCAAGGACCTGCTGGCCCCCGTGGCCCTGCCAGGACCGTGCTTTCTCCAGGGCTGTCCTGGGGGTGAGGGGACATGCATCCAGCCAGGCTGGCACAGAGGAGGGCGCTGAAACTCGCCACAAACACACCAAGAGCAAGCCAACGAACCGTCTGCTTCTGCAAAGCCCACTTCTGATGCCCCTAATTTCTATATTTAACAAAGTAGCTTTTAACTCAAGTGGGGAGGCAGGGGAAGCAGGCTTTCAGCCTCTTCTGAAGGACACTATTTAGCTGTAAGTACCTCTCAGTCACTTCTGCAATATGAGATTCTTTTTCCTTCTTTTTTTTTTTTGTCATCTGAGTAAATCATGGAAATGTTACCAAGCTTGATTTGAAAGTTCTCTGAGAAGCACAAGTGCCCTGCAATCGTGACTTATGACTATTATCATTACTGATGTCGTAGGGTTAAGACCTATTCGGATCTAGAGACAGACCACACTATAACCTACAGCTTCCTCAATTCATTCAGATTTGCAGGAGTAGAGTGTTTATTACACTCAATTCACAAGGAACCAGCCTTCCAAATCAGTTCTGCAACCCAGTGTACCTAAATTGGTCTGAATCACAAATCTGCAAATATTTCTATATTTAGAGATGAGGTGTTTTACCATTACAGAAAGCCTATTATTTTATAGATACAGCAACATTTGCTGAAAAATGTATTTTACTCAGAGGAAATCAAATAAGCAAATAGAAGGGAAGATATGTAAATCAGTAGAACATAAAAATTGTGCAGAATAAAAAGCATGCACTGTATTAGAAGCATGCAATTTGGCTTCTGCTGACAGAGTCTTTATGAAATGCTAACACTTTTATTTATTTGATACCAATGATGGATGATCTAAGAGTTCTCAAAGGTAGTTTTAAAAATGTGAATAGCACAGTGGATTATGTGAATTTGCTGGTCATGTACTCCAATATTATCAAAATTAAAAAAAGAAATCCCCAACATGACAGAAGGAGGAAAGACAGGAGGAAGAAAGAGACGAATGGGGGTTTGGGTGCCGGGGGCCCGGGATCTCCCCAGTGGGATCTGAGCCTGTGTGCTCAGGAGGAACAGCCCGGGGTGTGTGAGCCTCGAGGGAAGAGCCAATCAGAAGGAGGACCAGCCAGTAACCTACACACATTTATCCATTCATGGGCACGTCCACCAACCAACATATATTTAGCGAGCCCCTCTGGGGTCCCAGAGCACCACCAGGCACTCAAAATGCAAAGCCGTGCCATCCAGGTGCATCTGCTTCAGTGGGGAAGGAATGGTGAAAATAGGCGTTTCCACCCGGGACGACCAGGGCTCTGAAAGAGGGTCCACGCAAAGGCCGGGAGGCTGTGAGACACCTGGTGTCCCAACCCAGGGGCGACCCTGTGGCTGAGCTCTAGAGGAGGCACGAGCCCTTCAGGGGGGATGGCAGAAGACAAGAGGCCCAGCTGTGGAGGCAGCAGCAGGCTGAGGCCCTGGCAGAAGGCCAGGTGAGCGCGGAGGGGAGGGCAGAGAGAGCCCGGGGTCAGCAGGTGCAGTGGCTAGAGGTGGGCACGGAGACCCGCACATGCACACACACTCAGGAAGCCGTAGAGCCCACCAGGATAGGGCGCCCACGGAGGGAATGAGGGAAACGGAGAGGAGGAGGAGGATGAAAACCAAGTATCAAGCCTTCTAAACCAAGAGCAAAAAGTTGTAATTTCGAGGATCTAACAAAAGCCCAGTGTAAGGCCATGGCCTCTGACGGCTGGCTGGGGACCCACTGTCGTGCCGGGCACTTGGAGTCGGGACAGCTGGCCGTACCGCCGCAGATAACGGGGGGGCAGTTAAGGCTACACGGTGGCGACACTCACATCACCTCCAGCCGGGCCGTCCTGGAGTCGTTCCCTCCTTCGGACACGATCTCACAGGTGTAGTCTCCGATGTCACCCGACCACGTCTGGCTAATGAGGAGGGACCCGTCCTTCTCCAGCACGACCCTGGAACTGCTGGATGGGGTGATGACTGCGTTGTCCTTCTTCCAGACGTAGCTGTGGGCCAGGCGGGGAGTCACAAGTTAGGAAAGATCTCCAGTTAAGATCCAGCCAAGAGTCTAGAGTTAGGATCTGGGCCGCAGGCAACTGACCGCCTTGTGAATGCACCAGAAGCCACAGAACCGTGCTCTTTAAATGGGTTAATTTTATGACATGTGAATATATCTAAAAGAAAGGAAAAAGAAAAGCAACCAGCTAGCTTGGTCACCGTACAACCACAGATGCTAAAGTCAAAAACGGGCCGGTGAAGACCACAGAGAACACTGATCTTGTCTTTGGGTTTAGGGACGGGAAGTCTGTCGTGTCATGATCACACCCGTCATTTCCTAAAACTACTTCACCTTCCCGCCCAGGAGTGCGCCTGGAGGAGGGCAGTGTTGACTGGATAGGAAGCAATGACTGTCCGAAAACTCCTCAGAGGGGAACCACCCAAATTCTAGAAAAAGGCAGATCATACCCCATAAACGTGTTTTCTTAACATCCAACTGTTCTGGCAGATTGTCCTTAAAACTGCCTTTCTTTCTCATTTAATTCTTTATGACCATTGTAGCACGTTTTTCTTTTCGAATGTAGAAGCAATTAAGAGCCTGCCCAGCATCTGGCTGTCAGTGGGCAGGGGGCCACGACTCACTGCTAGGTGGGATCAAAGTGCTGGCTTTCCTTTCCAAAATCATTTGCCTGGACTTGCAAAACGTACCCAGTTCTTTTAAGGTTTAATATGCACAGAGCACAGACATTAATAAACTGCTTATCTGAAACTACTCTGAGACAGAACAGACCTGGTCCTCCAAGAAGGAAATGACTCGGGGGTACAACATTCACCTGCAGATTGTCCCTTAGGGCGCTTAGGTGCTCTTGGGGCAGAGAAACCCGGGGACAAGGGGTGCCCCAAGAGTGAGCAATTGAAGTCCTCCTTGGGAGGGAGGCTCCAATTTTGTCTGTTTAATCACACGTAAGAAGCTCTGGGAAACCCACAAAGATCCAGAGGGATTCTGTGTGAGCTCGTAGAGGAGCAGAAAACCAGCCTATCTGTCCTTCTTTGTCTCTGGAATCCTACTCCCAAACCATTTAGAGATGAACGGGTTCTTTTCTGGGCATGACAACTCTCTCTAAGACGGCCTCCATGGAGTCTCTAGGTAATCTTGAACTGTTAGTTTTTGTTTGTTGGTTTTGCATCTGACGTTCTTATAACTAAACCAAACTTGGCTTTTGAGCTCTGAGGAACTCCAGAGAGCCAGGTGGAGGCACAGAAATTCATGATTTGCCAAACACCTGCCCAAGAAGAGTGAGAAAACAGCTCAGTCTCGGGATCCAGTTAATAATGTACATGGCAGCAACCATGTCCCTCTGCCCAGAGTGAGATGTTCCAGAAAGGAGGAAGGCATCTCGATTCTATCCATTTGGCTAAGCACGTGCCTTCTGGGCTAAGGCCAGAGAGACAACTCTAGGATGACTGTATCTTTCTTTCTAGATTTATTTTCCAGGCAGATTCTGAAAATTAAAAACAGTTCTGAGAGTGGCAGCTCTTTGGGAAGAAGCTCACCACCCACGATCATCTGTGTCAGCTGCCACGCATTTCCCTGGAGGGTCATGTATTTCATCGTTACCTTCCCATCTGAACTCAGACAAAGACGGGATATTACGATTCCTTTAGTGGAGCTTCAAGGCATCTGTCCCTTCTATACAAGTATTGTCCTGTATACGCACCAGATGACTGCGGTTGTCTGTCTTCTGGGTGTGGGTCTCCCTTGCTCCCCATTTCACAATGAAACCATGCCAGAGCAGAGAAAACCCTTCTCGAGTATCGCACGGCCCAGCGTAAACACTGCTGAAATCCTATTCGATCCCTCCGGATTTTTCTCTCATTAAGTGTCAGCTTCTGACAAGTACGTTTTACAGATAGTGTATTAACCTTGGCAGAAAAATCATGAAAAGCTGTACCGAAGTCATGAAGTGGAACATAGCTTACGGTAAATAATACATAAGGCTGGAGTGGAAAATGGGATTTGTGTGATTAATGATGGAGCCCAAGACCGTGAGATGCCGTAATCAGGGATCTGTGGCTGAAATCAAAGCTCCCCAAATTCTCCCTTCTCATCTCCACTTCAGTTCCTAAGCTCCCAGGATATGAACGAGCCCCAGACATTGTAAGTGACAGAGCTGACCGGAGGGCAATCCGGGGGTCGTGAGTGGCTCCGCAGCGCAGCGTGGCCGTGGTCCCCTTAATCACCACGCGGTCCTCCGGAGGGTTCACGATGGACGTGCCATCTGTGGAGACACAAAGCACAGCTCAGACAAAGTCACATGCTCCAGAGTTTCCTCCTTTGAGGGGGGAGGGATTGGTCATCTGACATCAAAACCTCCAAGGTTTCTCTCATCTTGGCAAAGCAAGCATAAATGGAAGCGCTTAGAAATGCTCAGGGAACTGGAAGCAAGCCTCCCCAGGCCGCAGCCACGGTCTTCGGGCCTGCCCTCCCCGCGAGGGCCACTCCCGAACCTCTAAACCCTTGGGAAGACATCGAGAATGAAGATCGTGTGCAGAGGTTTATGCGGTTCTGCAGTCTTAGGGGAAAATCTTGGTTCTTTCCCAAGATCATTAACATTCTGGTCATTTCTGCCGTCTGCACAGCACTTCATGACTTTGCAAAGTGCTTCCATTTATGTTGTTTTATTTAACGCTCACAACAACCTTGGGAGGGCTGTGAGAGCACCACTCCCAGGTTTCAGGACTAGAAGGTGGAGCTCAAGAGGCGTGGTGGTCGCCTGACCGGGGCGCGGGTCAGGGTGGGGCCTGGTGCTCCCAGCGGCCACCACAGCCAAGGCCCCGGCAAAAGCCCTGTGGTGGCCCCCCCTCCGCTGCGCACCTCTGAGGTGGATGCTACTCTGGTCCTACTAACAGCGCCCAAAATGTGGGAGTCATAAGACTAGGTTGGCGCCCAGCCTGACTGCTTGTGGCCGAGTGTCCAGGAAAACATGCGAGCTCATTGTCTGCGGAAGGGGAGGCAGGCCACACGAGCATAGTTTGAATCTTAGCAAATCTATGGAACTTTTGGTGAGTGACCTACAGAGATGCAGACACCAATTCTTCACAAGCTACTAAATATGAAGTTGACATGTTAGGGACATATGACCAATCGGAAGTGGGTGGACACAGTGGGCCACGAAACAAGACAAAACCTCTTTTTCAGTACCTGACAATCAATATGGGGGCGATTGAATTCATTCCTTTTTAAAACTCCTGGTGTTTTTAGAATACCTAATAAATTAGTAAGGTCATTGATCAAAGTGGACACAAACTATATCACAGAGCCAAACAGACATGAAATAAAGCACGATAATTCAGTTTCTCTTCCAGGACAGTATTTTAACAAATTCGTCACTGAGGCAAATTGAAATTTTCTCTCTTCATATAGATAAGCTTTACAAAAATCAGTGAGCACTATCTTTTGCTTTTATGAACGATTTCTATTCATTTATTATTATTATTTTTAGTAATACAGCTATGGATAAAGCAGAGAGGAAAAAGTATGCCAGCAAGTGAAGCTAAAAGGTTTGGGGGGTGGGGGTGGGCAGAGATATTTGGTAATGAATCCTTATGTCTGGAAAACAATCGGTTCTCTGTTTTCGAAAACTGTTCTAGATAAAGAAATAAAAGTTGGAGAAATAACAAAGATCTTTCCTCAGTTCACTCCTAACATGAAAAATGCTCATATTTAAAATACTAGGAGTGGTTTAGTTGGTTATAATGATATTATAGAAAAAACATACTTTCTCTAAAACGTTAACTCTTGATTCGGTTCCCTTCCACGAAGATTTCAAAATTAACCGTCCTACGGGTTTTGTCGTTTGGGCTCGTTTGGGCTAATATCCTCTACGCCACTGACTGTAAAAAGTCCCTCTTTTCTCTCTCCTGAAACGTCCCCATTAAATCTTTGAATACAGTTTCTAATTATGCTTTTAGAAGCTGAAAAATTAATTACTCAACAGATTTCTATAAATTAGTTGTAAAAATAATCATTCTCTTATGATTCAATTAGAGAGTCCAAGGGCATATTGACATCCCTAAGCACAGCTGACATGGTGATTAAACTGTGATTAACAGAAGGTTCCACGTGGCCTGCAGTCCTTACTCCACACGGTCAGCACTGCGGACGCGTTCAGGGACCCCTCCGTGTTGACTGCGTAGCAGGTGTAGTTGCCAGCATCCTGGATGAAGACGGGGGCAATCTGTAGACCCCCAGACTCCAGAAGCATGAACCTAGGAATCTGCACGGAGCCACTGGCCAAAATATGTTTTCCTGAAGGAAAGTCGAGAAAGGAGTGTTAGCACCAAGAAAATAACTCGAAACAATCATAATAAAGTGGAAACCGTACGTACAACAATAACCAAAGCAGTTCCCTTCAGCATTATTTAGGATAATGGAGACCAAGAAAATCTTAATTGTCCAAAATTGAGAAACTTGGTTAAACAAATTATGATCCATGTGGGCGATTGTTACCTTTGGGTGACTGGTTCTGAGTTTCCGTTACATCTGTATGCACTTGAAGATTTTCTATATAAAGCTATCACGACATTCTGAATCCGGAGACAGAGTATATGTAAGATAGAAGAACGCCCTCTTGCTTACTGGCCTGGAGTTCCTCAGACCTCCACGTTGAAGAGCTACGGTCTGAGGGTGGGAACCACACCGTTCGGCACGTATTTCCTAAGGAGGGACCGTGTGTGCGGTTCATTTACTGACACACGTGCCTACGTGAGCAAAGGGATGCAACTACAGAGAAAGCCTGTGGCGCGATGCCACTCCTCACGGGGACTGAAAACGGGTGACACCAAGAGCGTCCCGTGTGTCAAACGAACCAGAAGCATCTTTCTCTCTCTGTTTCCCATTTTGTGAGCTTCATCCCTTCTCAGCCACTCTGCTAAGGAACACAGCAAAGGCCCGTGGCATAACCCAGGCTTTGGTTTCTCTGCCTTTTTTTTTATTATTATGTTATGTTAATCATACAGCACATCATTAGTTTTTGACATAGTGTTCCACGATTCACTGCGTTTAACACCCAGTGCTCCGTGCAGATCGAAGTCTCGCTGGCACGCATATCCTATCAGTTTCAGGTGTGCATCCTTGCACCCTTCTTTCTTAAAAGAACAAGGATATTATTCTTAATTTGTAACAGGACCTCCGTTTCACAAGTGGGGACACTGGGCCCTGGCAGCATTTCTCCGAATCCACTACCTGGTATTTTGGGGGAGCCCCTTCACAAGCCTGAGGCGCCCTACGAAGGGCTGAGGCAGAAAACAGGGGTAGTCACACGTTTTAAAACACGGCTGTTTCTTCGAGTGGAGGCAGGCTCCGGGAAGCTCCCGGGGGCCTTGGCCGCCTTGCTCATGCCGGTAGCTCCGGCATCTGGCGCCTGGCAGGTGCCCCACAGACGGCTGCCAGTCTTTACTGAAGGAGCCAAGGAGGGCGGGAATGAAAACGCACAAGGCTTGGCCCGACGCGCTCACCTCCCGTTGTTGGCCAGACTGCACCTACCTCTCCTCCACGTGATGGCAGGCTTGGGGGCTCCAGACACCTCGCACCTCAGGACAGCCATCATCCCATCGGTGACCGTGGTGTCCACAGGAAGCTGGGTAAACGCTGGTACAACATCTAAGCGGGAGCGAACAGTGAGATACTCAGTGTGCTGCCCCTCAGACGCGCTCAGACCCGCCTGCTGGGGTGGCCCATATGCACTTTTATGGGACTAATCACAGCGATAACTGTAGCAATAAAGGAGGAAAACCTTTCAGGAGTGACTATAACCTTTCCTTATTTGTCCCCCAGGAGCTGCCTATCTGTGTTTACAACCCGAAGAGAAATCCAGTCTCGTGATGGAATGGACACGCAAGTGGGCAAGTGCAGGAGCCTGGGAGCGGCTGTTTCAGGTGAACGTTAATGAGGGGGAGACATTTATTCAGATAAATCTAACAAGCTCGTCTTCAGCACTTTCTAAAAAATAGAAAAAGCTGATTTTTGAATATTAAATATTACCCAAAGGATGCCACTTTCACAAAATAACCGATTTCAAGCATGTCAGTGAGGGATTTCCAGGAAGTGTCGGGGGCCCAAGTGTTGGAGGGTCTTCTTGTCCTTGGGGGACGGCATGGGCCTCCAGCTCCTGAGACTCTGAATCAGACTGAGACAGTCAGGGGTAGCTCAGGCTGGCTCAGCGAGGCTCATGTGACTTTTTCTACTCTGATAATGATTAAACTGGAAACCCCTGAAGAATGGGGATCTGCATGCCCCCCAATCCTGTGAGGCCCCTGAGGAGCCTGGGCTGGGGTTCCCAGGACAAGTGGATGGGACTCGGGACCAGAGCACTGCTGGCACCTCTCCTTGCACCAGGTGGGAATCCCCACAAACCACCTAAGTCCCGTGGATGCTGCCCCCAAAGAAAATCCCAGAGCCCCCTGCTTCCCTCCACCTCTGGGGCCCCCACATGGACAGTACATTGGCCTCCTGCCGGGTCCCAAGCCTTCCACTCTTCCCTGCATTGGCCATTCTACACCCAGCCTTGGGTGCCCTGTGGAAGCTATGAAGCACACCCCGCCACTCCCTGCCAAAACCCCATGAAATCCTCCCACTGGCTCCTGGGCCTTTGCCCTACTTGTCCCTCCAACCCGTCTCCTGGCATGACCCCTGGCTCCTCACCAGACGGCGTCCCCACTGTCCCCTTGCTCCCTGCACACACACCTCCCCAAGCTTGTCCCTGGAAGGCAACTGCAGCAACCCCTCCCTCACCCCGTAACACCCTCGTCCCCCAAGACTTTGCACCTTTGGGCCTCCGCTCCGGCAGCATCTCAGGGAATGCTCCCTGACCACTGCAGAGAGGCCTCCCTGGTCACCCTGGGCCCTGCTTGTTCGCTCGGTTCCTGGCCCTCATCCCTGGCTAAATTGTGCCCTCCTCTGCCGTCTGTCTCCCCGCTTCACGATCTCTGTCCTGGAGGCACGAGAACCTCACGTCTTCCTCAGAGCTCTGTCCCCAAGCCTGGCAGACCCCAGTGGCTGACACAGATGCTGTGGAAATGTTTGTTAAATTCATGAACTAATAGAACACTGTGTGTTAACTATACTGGAATTAAAATCAAGTTTAAAAAAAAAGTGTGCTCATCTGGGGCCCACAGCCTCCTGGCTGACTTGTAAGATACACTTTAAATAATTCTAATTAATCGAAACTCAGTTTCCGGCATAAGTACCCAATATTATTCCCGCTGGTTGAAGCGATACTGGTTCCCTATGCTCCAAACCAGAGGCTAAATTTGACCCCTGCACAAGGTTCAAGGGCGTGACCCCTACTTTACCAAAATACATTCAATCCTTAAATTTATAAGTTCAGGCAGACGAGAGCCATCTGCCTACGGACATGATTTGCTTTCTCAAATGGCTCTCACACCTGAGGATATCAGCATTTGGCTTCCAAAAGGGCAAACATGAAAGGTATAATTCCATAATCACTAAATTCTACTTCATTTTAGAAGAACAATATTACAACTGTGGAGATGAAAAAGAAAACCCACAGATGCAGTGGAAACCTGTACCTTCATTTTATTTTTCAAAGACAGAGTGCCAAAGTATTTCTGCTAATGGGATAATAAAAGAAACTTACAGAAGAACTATAATTGTTCAATAAAACTAAAATAGAAGATGAATATTAAAAAATGGGAAAAAGATCAAAAGAAAAAGATTAGGAACAGGCTATTCACTGAACAGTCCTTCCAGTTCTGTCCAGAAAAATGGAGATTTTTTTCCCCCCTGCTTCTCAGTAGAGAGGAGGGCGCGAGGCTTGCCTGAGAGCAGGTGGGGCGCCAGGGCGTGGGGACAACAGGGCATATTTGCTGCCCAGGGGCTTAGCACGCGGGTTCCTGTCGGCCGGAGAGGTGGCTCTCCGCAGTGCGTCACCATGGACCCCTGTGCCCTGTCCGTTTGCCGAACAGATGCTACCATTTTCTGAGTGTGTCACACACACAAAGGGTGCGAAGCTCTGGCCGAGGGCCCAGCCCGGGGGGTCTGGCTCTGAGGGGCAGCACTCACTGGTCACGTCCAGGTAGGTGTAGGTCTGGATCTCCCCTCCTTCATTACTGGCAAAGCACTGGAAGATCCCGGAGTCCTCGGGACGCAGCTTCTGGATGCGCAGGCCTCCGCTTGAGAGCATCTTGTATCGAGGATTCTGGAGCTTGCTGATGGAGATGGCATCCTTGTACCACTGGAGGGTGGGAAGAGGGACCCCTGTGCAGGAGTGGAAATAATCGGGCATTTGAAAAAATTAAATTGTGAGCACTTTCCGTGCAGGCTGAGGCAAACATGTCTGAGAGGCTACGAGGCGATACTTTAGTGGCATTTTTCGTCGAGGAGTCCCTTCATCCACCCTGTACAGTGTTATTTTTCTCATCTCTATGAAGACATGGACACAGAGAAGCAGCAAGAGGGAGAGCAGGAATGAACGCCTAACACCGGGCTGCAGATCGTTCTGGACCCCGAGCCGGCACACGCTTGTGCTCTGGTCTGGGGAGAAAGGGATTCCAGCCGTGACCGTGACCGACCTGGGGACAGACAGGGATGGGGAGGAAGGTCCCTGCGGCCCTGCAGTACCTGACTCTGCCACTGAGGCTCGGGATAAGGCCACCAGGGCAGGAGATACATTTGGAAGGAAGGTGTCACTGCAACCTCGAAATGCTGTTGGGAAGATTAACCACATCAGCGTCCACAAATCTCCCAGTGCCCGGCACATGGCCAGCGCTCACTGGCTAGAATGACCACGATTACAACCACAAGAAGAAGGCGTCCCACCTTTGCAGCCGTCCCCTGCCGAGGGGGCTGGACATCAGTGATCTAAGTGGACGTCCTCCACGGTGGAGGATGGCTGCGGTTGAGTAAGCACCCGCGATTCATGTGGGTGAGGCTGAGGAGACATGAGGGGCATTCAACTGCGGACGTGGGAAAAGACAAATGGGAGTCCAGCAGGTGACGAGCAGGGGCCGCCGGATGGCGCCATCCTTGTCCTTAGGAGCTGATGGCACTCAGAGCAAGGCCAGCACTTGGACCAGGAGGATGGAGGGTCAGACTGAGGCTGGGTATGCCTTCCTCATCCTAATGACGTTATGGTGAAAACTCAGGCCTCGGTCAGTGGGAGCAGCTGATGGAGGGTGAGGCTGGGTTTGGGAGGGAAGATGCAGGGGACAAAGGACAAGCTCACAGGGGCAGAACCTGGGTTGTGAATGGACTGTCCTCGGCCTGAGGGAGTGAGGACCTCTGTTGCTCGGCCCCCACTGGCTGTGCTCAGCACGTGGAGCCCTGGCGATGCTGAGGCATGCGCTATCCCCCGGTGCCTTACTGCACGGGCCGAGCCCTGACGGGGAGACGCCAGGCTCCTTCGCTGGGCAGCTCCCCTGGGAGGCTTGCGTGACTAATAGTAGGGGACACTGCTTCCTTGGCATGTCTCTGACCCTTCTAAGCCACCAAAGAGGGGACAACTGGGTAGACATGACAGGCTGCGCATAGGAACTCCGCCAAAGCACAAGAGACAACGAGGTCCTGAGCCATGGCGGGTGCGTGTGTGCTTGTTGTGGGCCCATGGAGACGCGCAGGAATGTCTAGGCTTGTTCTGTACCTCGGTTTCCCTGCCTATGAAATTTAAATAAAACACATCTCGACAGGATTCATGGTGAAAAGCACACCCAAATCCCTTGATTTCAGATGCTGTGTAGGTGTAAGATGTCTTCTTTAATAAATAAAGTTAATGTCGTAGAATATTTCAAGATAATGTATTCTCAGATTCTGTTCTTTGCCTTAATTATGTTTCCTGTCACTTTTCATTAAATCGGGAAATTAAAAAAAATCCATTTCAAGGTAAAAGCATAACCAATTCATGTAAAATCTCATAAGAGCAATTACATGATGTAGCTTTCATGAAGAGTAACCACTTTGCATGCTGCTATAGTTTCACTGTCAAAATTAAAAGAAAGCAGTAAATTATCTGACGGCAACGTTGAAAGGCCTGCTCAGTATATATTTACATGTCTGTATTTAACCAGCAGTTTACCCTGTAGAAATGCAAAAAAGAGCATTCTCTTGTCAAGGGAAGAGCTTAAGATTGTCATTTATCGAAAAGTAATTGTTAGTATACAGGGAACTGGGAGTCTTTCTGTTTTGAGGCAATTTAGTTTCATAAACAGAAATCTTGTCCCCAGCAGTTCTGCAGATGCTGGTTTCTAAAATCTGAGCACTCGAAATACAGCGGAGTTTCACTTCCAGACCAGCACTGACCTTAGAAAACGGTGTTTATACCAGGAAGAGAGCAACGCGACCCGCTGCGAGGGGGACATCTCCATGTAAAGTTCCTATCACTCTCCCCCCACCACTCCGCGGGATCCTGAGCAGAGAAGGATGCTGCAGAGCAGATGTGCCAACAGCGGCCCCCGTGAGTGGCCCAGGGGCTGGGGACCAAGCCCCCCAGGATATCACTCTGTGCGGAAGCACAGTGGTACAGGAGGGTGCCCAAGGCAGACCCCGATCTCTACGGGAGCCATCGGCACTGCTCAGAGGACACCCCCACTCCCTTTCAGAGACGGAAGAGGACACGCCCAGACCTGTGGACAGCTGGCATGAGTTCTAAGCCCAGGCCCTCGGCTCTCTGGGAGAAGCCAGGTGCCCCGGCCCAAACCCTTGCTTTGGGAGCTGATGGGTCTGGGTTTGGATCCCGTCTCCATTGCCACGCGACCCCTGGTGGCTTGTCTAGTCTTTAATGAGCAGCTCCTACGTGCCAGACACCGGGCTGTGCTTTTAGAGGTATCTCATCGCTCCCTGGCTCTGTGCCTTGAGCACGTTACTTAACCTTGCTTTCCAAGGTCTTGTTTTTATATGTGTACTCTGAGATAATATCTCTTTTATGGAGCTGTTTTGAAGATTTACAAAATTGCTAGTAATCCTTACCCTCCAAGCTCTTAGAATAAAATACCCACCCTTAAGATGGACAGGTTTAAACATAAAAAAAAAAGAAGTCCTTTTCACTGACAGTCTCCAGCGCACCAACATAGCTTTTGTTAATGAAATTGCCTTTAAAAAGCCTGTCTCTGGGAGGGGGTTCCTATAATTATTTGTGCTGCCTGACAGTGGACAGCTCATCATCAAGGCAAGGTGGGGAGGAGAGAGCTTCTTGAAATAACAAAGAAAAAGTCAACCTGAAGCTAAAAAGGCGAAAGAGGAAAAGAAAAAAAAAAGAAAAAAGGAAGGTTTCCTGTTCAAAGAATTTAAAACCATCTCTCTTACTCCGGAGTGCACGTGGTCACCAGTCCCAATCGCCCCATGGACGGGAAAGCATCTCCTGCCCCAAGCCTTGGTGGAACCAGAGCGTTTGAAAGGGAGTCGAGAGGACAAGGCTGTCCCTCTCCGTGGGTTCGGATGGGGTGAAGGACTCCTTGTTGTTCCCTTGGGTGAATATTCTTATCTCTGCTCTGCAGGCAAGGAAGCAACAGTTCAGCAAGGTCAAGATCACCTTCCTCAAGTTCACATGCCCAGTAGCTGAGTTCTGCTAGGATCCAAAGGCCCTGTCACTAACATCACATTCAGCGTGTGTCCTGATAGCAACGGAAGTGCCCCTCTGGTCCCTCCACCTCACGGCGGCCTGAGGAGCAGCCTCCCCACACTCACCCATGGCTCGACACATGATGTCCACGGTATCGTCCACTTCCGCTAAGATCCGACTCTCGGGCTCAGCAGTGAAATATGGTGGCTCTTTAAACAAGAAAAGAACAAAATAGCCCCTAAGCAAAAGAGGTGTATTTCAGGAGACCTGTCTAGACTGAAAGAGTTTGAACTCCTTTTAAAAACTATTTCTGGAAAGTTCATTAGTCGCCATCGTACACACGAGCTCAGAATTCAGTGAGCAGAGGCCAAAGGCGGTTTATATTCTAAGGTTTTGGGAAGCAAATTACTACTCAGGGTGATGGCTACTTTTCCGTTTACAGGCTTGAATCATGGAATATCTTAATTCACATTTTAGAAGGACTATCCCGAGAGGTTCATAAAGGTTTATATTTACAGCACAGTGTTTTATAGGCTAGTTTGTTTCAGTATCTAAACCAAACCCCGATGCGTGCAGCATGTCAAATAAAGCGCCACAGCCAGGCAGGGGCCCTGTGTCAGGGGACGGGGTGGCCCATTAACGTATTTTTTAAAGTCTTAGTGGTTCTTTTTCTCCAAAATATAGATTTAATACTTCAACGGAAGGCTAAATAATAGCAAAGAGAAGAAAGAAAAAGGGCCCCTCGTCCATCTTTAGGAGCAGAGGAAACTTGCCCGCTTGTGTATCTCTAGCTACTCCCCTTGCCTATTCAACAAAAACATAGTGGGTGTATTAAACAGTGAATCTTCTTAGAGAGTAAATTGCAATATCTTTCTCAGTTTATTCAGCAGAACTTCAACAGTGGCATGGCCAGATTCATCCGGTACGAAGGTGCTGGTGATTTCATTATTGCGATAACAAAAGGCTGTTGTATTCACTTTCGGTGTGATGATTAACTCCTGGGCACTGTCTTCCCGAGTGGCTGATTTCCACTGTCGCCGTGTGGGGTGTGGGGTGTGGGGTGTGGGTGGTGTAGCTTGGCATGCCTCCTGCACCGCCCGGGTCTTTAAAACAGGCTGGAACCCACAAAAGGGAAAGAAGACATGAGCACTTAAGAAAAGGCTGCAGGTTTCTCCGTGGAGATGGGAGTTCGGCACCCCTTCTGCGATGACCCGGGTCACTCGGGTGCATGCCATCTGACTGAGGCCAGGGCTGCACTCTTGCCAGGTGGACGCAGAGCCCTCTACTGGATTTTGGGTGTGTGTAGACTGGGTGGAAAGACACAGTGCAAAGATTCATGGTATCTTTTCAAGCTGGTCTTCGCTGCACACCCACATGTTCATATTCAGCCACATTTCCTTCATCAATAATCATGACAGCAGCGGAATCTATATTCCAACTATCCAGGAGTTGCATCCTGTCACGGCCCTCGTGTGCGGGTCATGCCCCATATTCATCAGTGAATGCTAAAGTCGATATCTACCTCTGTGGTCTGATGAAAGGGACGTGAGGGAAAAGGAAAAAAAAAAAGACTAAGTGACAGAGTCAACATTTGCCCGTGATTAATGACGGTTCTTTTTTAAATTAAACATTTTATTTTGAGATAATTGCCGAGCCCCATGCGATCGTAAGAAGTAATAGAGATCCGAGGCTTCCTTCAGTTTCCCCCAATGGTGACATCTTGCAAAACCACAGCCCAACGTCACACCCAAAACACTGACCTACCCCACTTTCCCCTCTGCGGTCTGCCTTGTACGTGTGTGCTCACGCATGCGTGTGTGCGGGCTTAGCCCTAGACGACGTCACTCGTGAGCGGGCCTGTGTGCCCACAGGCAAGAGGCAGAGGGGCCGTCACCCAAGGGGCCCACACGCTGCCCTTTTAGCACCATGGCCACCCCAACGTCCCATCCCTCACGTCTGGCAACCACTCATCTGTTCTCCGTCTGTAATTCTGTCATTTCAAGAATGATACAGGAATGGAATCACAGTGTGTAACCTTCGGAATTGGCTTTTTTCACTTGGCCCAAGTCCCTCGGGATTCATCCCAGAGGAAGTACACTTTGATAACAGAAACCCGCACGTAGAAATGGTCAACATCTACAGGACCAGACGGCCTTCCCTCAGGCACTGGGCGCCACGGCCAGTGTCCCGATGCCGCTCCTCCTCACTCTGCAATGCCACTCAGCTTCCCCCCAGGGCCAGGGGAGGACCTAGCCCGGGGTCGGAGACAACGGGTGCTCGTCACACCGTGGCCCGAAGCTGGCTCGAGCCGAGCAGAGGCACGGCTCCGGGGCTGGGGGGCATTAGAGGCCTGGCCGGGGCCACTCATCTGCGAACACCGCCATTCCCTACTGCAGACAGTTACCATGGGAGCCTGGCACAAACGCACCCGCCCCACAGACTCGGCAGCACCGAGTGCAGAGCCGCGAGGCTCCTCGGGCACAGTCTGGAAGGGCGTCCTGCCAATGTTGCCAAGTGCCGTCTCTCTCCTCTGGAGCCAATAACCAGGAGGCTTGCACGGCTGACAACTAGGAAGGCCAGGAACGGCACGGGCTGAGCATGTTTGTTCATTTACTGATACTCCGGCCTTGTTCCTGCAACTTTTCCAGGCGGCTGAGCGAAGCAGAGTGGGTGAGTAGCTGCCAAGACCCTGAAAGGCCCCGTAGCTTCTGACGGTAATCTTATTTCTTTTCCCCACTACGTATGTGTCACGATTTCGCTCACAGCTGACCCTTCATGTCAACATAACTCAACAGGTGCTCGGAAGATTTCTTCTCTTAACCCCCAGCTACTTTTACACATAGTCAGCCCTAAGGACAAAAGTGGAGGCGCACCAGGCATGTCCACGACGTGAGGGCCGTGGGGTGAATGGTGAGTTCGTTGTGAATTAGTTCTCTTGTGCACAGACTCTTGCAACCACTTAACCTCTGAGGGGCAAGTGCGCATCTTAGCTAATTGGCAGCGACCTTTCTAGAAAGGGCACAGTGCCGATACTCGTGCACACCGGACTTCCAAAAACGTATCACAGGGGCAGCCAGTAAAACTGGGGATTGAAACAAACACTTTCATCTCTCTTGAAACAATATGAAGACATCAGGAAAAGGTTCCCATCCTGTGTTGAGAAACGGCCAGCCACGCCGATCATCCTTCATTGCCCGGGCCTCAGAACAGGACGTGGGATGCCTCCCAGGCAGCCTATGTCCAAGGCCTCTATCAAATCCCCCACCCTCCGAAATGCCAGGGCCGTACAGTGCTCATTCTGGCCTCGTGGAGGCAGCTACGGCAGATGGTCCATGCGTCCCAAGGATTCTTCATGCTCTCCTGCCAAAGTCCCCACATCTGAGTGGCAGGGCCTGTCCTGAGTAGGACTTACCGCGAGACCCAAGGATGCTCCCTGTTCTGTCTTCCCTTCTGCTCCAGAAAGACCATGTCATGCCAGGGCGTGTCCCTGACTTGCCACCCATCATCCACACGTGGTGTCTTTGTCCACTGTGGTGGGAAGAATGGCCCCAAGGTGTCCACCCCCTAGTCACCGGGACCTGGGAGCAAGTCACACTATGTGGCAAGACGGCCTCTGCAGGTGTGGTGAAGGCTGTCAATCTTGAAATGGAGAGCTGACCTTGGATTAGCTGGCTGGGCCCAGTCCTATCCCCAGAACCCCTAAAAGCAGCAACCTTCCTGCCGCTGGAAGGGGAGACCGAGAAGGGGGTTCAGAGCCCACAGCACGAGAAGACCTGGCTTGTTGGCAAATCCCGAGTCGGTCTTCAAGATCAGCCCTAGCGCTCTCCTTCCGCAGAGGTCCCCCCCCGACCTCCTCGGGCAGGGCCCCTCCACGTGGACCTTCTTCGGAGAAGAACTGTCCTCCCCATCTCTGTGCTGGCAGTGCTTGTCACAGCTTCTGGGGAGACACCTAAAAGCTATCCAAGGGACGGAGACATACAGGAGATTACCAAAGACCTGACATCCTTGAAGGCCTTCAGGGGAGCAGCTGCATCCCTTTCATCTTTGCAAACCCTCCTTCTTCGTCCTCTGCCCACGCTGGCCCTTCAGGAGGGTCCTGCACACACTGTACTCCACAAACGGTTGGCAGATCAGCAGGGGTGGGGGGCAGAGATGGCCAGGGGGCCCGGAAGAGCACGCTCGCGGCCCCCTGCCTCCGGAACCCCGCTCCATCCCGGGGTATCACAGCTGGCCTGCCCATCCCGCATTCAGCAAATGACCCAAGCGCCACTGGTGTTGGCCTCGTACAAGTTTCCCTCTTGTTTTAGAAACAGTTCTGTAACAGCTCTATTTTCTGAGCTTCATTCGGTAATGACCTGTTGTACAGGTAAGTTCCAGGTGTCACAGGGCACCGATGATTAATGTGGGTGCTTCCAACGTCGCCATATGTAAAACCAGAAAGAAGACATCTTGAGCTCATCCTAAACCAGCGTGAATGGGTTACAAGGCCCGCCGCAGGGTTCCATCCTGGCTGGACGTCCGGAGAGCCTCTGGCCCCGGCACCCGCCGCCTGAGGTCAGGTGCCCCTCGCTGTCTGCGCGGGTGTGCTCTGCTGAGTCGTAACTGCCTCGTGAGGGCCTGCCTTCCACACAGGGCTCCCGGATGCCGGGGGCCACGGCCACTTTTTTGCAGCACCATCACCAATGCCCAGCACAGTGTCCAAGACGTAGACTCAAGAAATGTTAACTGGAGGAAAGGAAGGAAGAGCAGGAGGGGAGGAGAGGGGAGGAAGCATCTTATGTTGGGAATCAAGCACTGAAGAGCGGCTCGGTCTCAGCTCTAGAGAACCTTCCAGTACAGCTGGAACTCCTGACCGTGGCATTGGCGTCAGCCAGGAGAGGGTACGAGGAATCTGTGATTTTAATGATGCGATTTTGGAATTCCTGAATGACCTGCGTCTGCAAACCAGAACAGACCGAGATGCACAGAGACGGCTGTGGACAGCAGCCACTCGCCCCGACGCGTGTCTGAGTGCGGGCAGCGTGAGGGGACACGGGCCCTCCCAGAAGCCGGGAAGCGTGTGAACGGCAGTGGCAGGAGCCAGTGTTGGTCTGTCAGTGTGGACAGGAGGAGGAATCTGGGACACTGCAGCTGTGGGTAAGAGGCAGCCTCGCCGTATTTATCCCCAAGAAAGAAACTGCTTCCAGGGATCTTGAGACACACCCTGATCTCAGGGACCGTGAAGTGTGTGTCGGTAAACAACTTCAACAACGCCGCGCTCCACCACGAAGCATAAAGCCGCTGCTTCCGGGCGTCTGTGACCAGCACCCGTATCACTTCCCACCTCGTCTACAGGTTACAGATGTGGGAGCTGAGGCCAGCAGCGGCTGAGGGACGTGTTCGAGCCCGTGAGTGGTGCCGAGGGAGTCTGAGCCCAGGTCTGTCCCCACAGCCCAGCCCAGTGGCCCACGGTTGATCGGGCAGGGGGTGGAAACGCCACCAGCAGAGGGAGGTCAGCTGAAACGAGCACGTGACCGAGTCAGCTCACCCCTGGGGACACGGGCAGCCAGGACGTCCAGGTCACATCCCCGCCACAGCAGGGAGGGAGCTCAGCTATTTATCCACCGTCCCTCAGACCCCGCACTTCCAGCGGCCGCAGGCGGGCGCCTCGGCTCCAGTGGCCAGGGAAGGCCGCCAGGAAGGAACGGTGGTGCGAGCAGTTGCGGCCGGGCGGGCGGGCCGCGGCGTCTGCCTCAGCCTGCGGGGGGAGCGGGGGGCTGTCGGGAGCCCGTGGGGGCAGGTCAGGAGAAAGGGTGGAGCAGAGGTCAGGTGCCGGGAGCACGGCCCCGGGAGGCCACCAGGACGTGTGGCAGGGGTGGTGCGGCCCGCACTCCCGTGTAAACCTGGGCAACCAGGCAACACGCCAGCGGAATGGACAGCCTCCACGGCCCTGTCTCGTCTTGTGAGCCCAGATGAGAGTCCCTGAGAGCCAGCGCGACTCCGCCTTCCTGCACCCGCCTGCTCCGGACGCCTGCCGGCCCCACGGCGCCCCGGGGAGCCCCCCACCAGGTGGCCGGGCCTGGGCCGACATCTCCCAACCACTCTGGATTCACAGAGGCACCCTCAGGGCTTTCCCAGGACGATGCCTTCACAAAATCCTCCCTGTCACAGCACATTCTGGTGAATAAAAGGGAGTGTAAACCAACATCACAAGGACGCAGGGTTGTGTCCCTTTCAAAGCCTTCAAAGCCAGAACACAGAGCGGCCAACAGTCTCCTCTGGAATTCAGTTGTCAACGCAAAACCAAAGTTCATAGGATACATTTAAATATTTCTTTTTTTTAAAAGATTTTATTTATTTATTTGACAGAGAGAGAGATAGCGAGAGCAGGAACACAAGCAGGGGGAGTGGGAGAGGGAGAAGCAGGCTTCCCGCCGAGCAGGGAGCCCGATGTGGGACTCGATCCCAGGACCCTGGGACCATGACCTGAGCCAAAGGCAGACGCTTAACGACTGAGCCACCCAGGCGCCCCCATTTAAATATTTCTAAAAGGAATTATGATGGAAACAAACATAAGATAAATTTCTCCTCCTGTTTAAATCACCTTGAGATGTTTTAACACAATACAGTCCTGTCTCCTGGAGACGGACACACCCCGTATGTTAATTCTGGTTCCATCTATAAGGTGCTATGCTCACATCGTGAAGGAAGGACAAGTCCTCGCGGGGCGTGGGACTGCGGTGTTTCCCTCCGTCGGAAGCACAAGGAGAGAAGCAGCAAGAGAACTGGCTCAGTCCCCTACTAGGAGTCCGCAGCGATGTGCGACTCAGGCCTGCCTTCCTGATACTTTAAGAATCTTCACGCTCCGTTCGGAGGGACTGACAGGTTTGCGTGTACTCAGCCGGGTGGTTTTCAGGCCACAGAACCATTTCTTCATGATCGAAAGGAGTGTGACAACACTCAAGGCAAACTGCCTTCTTTGCAGCATTTCTTGATACTCTTGCTAATTTCATATGAAAACACAAGCTTTGATTCTTTCTTAGTCTGCAAAGTGGCAAACTGTGACATATGTCATGTGGGAGCCACAGCCCTCCCCAGGGCTCTCCGCTGATCTGACCGTTCTCGTTCTCATTCCCTTCCTCCCAGAGAGAAAGATTCTCCTGCCTGGGCTCGGCCGCCACGGCCCCTCTTACCTGCCGCGGCCACCATCCTACTGGACGGCTCACGGCGATAGTGACCACAGCCACGTAGGAAGACAAAGTATTACAGAAGCCGAAGAAACGTGAGAAATAAAGGCACTTGCTTCACAATGTAATGTGATCTTACCATAATCCGAAAATACACGGAGGATTCCCTTAGCCACCGAACAACGCACACTCCCTCAACACTGACACTTTCCAGCGTCTAGAGCAACTCCTGCGTGCCGAATTTTATCTTCTTGCTCTTCTTGGCTCAGGAGTGACCCTTGGCGCACGTCCTAGGAAGCAGCTCTGTTCTCACCTTTTAATTTAACAGAAGGTAATATCCCAAAGCTTCTTTTTTCTGGGTCAAAAAATACCAGTAATAGGATAATCTCTGAAAACTGACCATAACAGCCCAGCGAGGGCTACAGAGGAGCTTAGTGGCAGAGAGGCCAGCACAAGAGGGTGATGTATGTGCCAGGGGCCTCACCACGTCACTTCCCAAGCTCTGTGATCGGAAGGATCCAGAGTAACACTTGTTGGAAGTACTCAGAACATCAGCGCTTTGCGTTCAATGGGCTCATGTTCTTGGAAAAAGAACAGGGCGAATTTGGAAGGTAGTCTCTGCGTCACCCTCATTTTCTGAGTTAGAAAGGGAGCCGCTGAGACGTGGCTGATTCTGGGCTGCTTCCAAGGCCGTGCTGCGAGGGGCCGCTCGGCGAGGGGGCCGCGCCTCTGCCGCCAGCGTTACCTGTGATAGACAGAAAGGCTTTCGCGGTGGCTGCGTCGAAAGCACTCCCCCTCAGCGTCGCCTCACAGACGTACACCCCGGTGTCTGCGGACGTCGGGCTGCCGATGGTGAGGCGCCTCCCGAAGCTGTGCAGCCCTCCGGCGATCCTCACCCCGTTCCTCTTCCAGTTCACATGCAGCTCTTCGACAGGCCTGGGAGGACACAGGGCATGAGTGACAACGAGGGTGAGTCAGGTAGATGGCAGTACTAACAATTGCAGGCATTCAGCACAAGCTTGACAAAGCTAATTCTACCAGGAACCATGGCGGGTTGAACAACGGACATTTAAAAATCGATCCAGATACAGCTCGACTCCCTTACGGCATCAACAATACACTCCGCTCAAGGGCTATTGAGCAAGGACAGCTAATTGCAGCAGCAATGGACCATAAGTGCTAATGATTCCGTTTGCACAGGAAAAGAATGTTTAAAATAAATACTACTAGAGGACCTGGCTACATGGGAGGCGAGATCGCGGGAACTGAATTCTGGAGCGACCACTAACTAGGCCGAGGACGCCTAGCACTGCAGAAGAGAAGAGGGACGAACTCCTTCCTTTGCACCCAGAGGACTGAACTGCCCGTCCTCAGCTGGACTCTCAGCAGACACCCTCCACCAGCACTCACAGTATGTTCAACGTAAGCCCTGCGGTCCCAGGCTTGGGGGTCGGGTCCCCTGTGGTCCCAGGCTTGGGGGTCGGGTCCCCTGTGGTCCCAGGCTTGGGGGTCGGGTCCCTATCTTCCCATGCGTGTTGTGCGTGTAGCCCCGCTGCACAAACAAGACCACCGCTGCCAGAAGAGCAAGCACATGCGTGATGTGTCTTTCCACTGAAGGTCCATCTCATCACAGTTAGAATGGATTCGTATCCCCAGGGCAGTACCAGCCACGTACCTGGCATTGGCGATGCACTCCAAGGTGATCTCACTGGACCCAGCCACCACACTTCTGTTGCCCGGAGGAATCACAATGACGGGCGCCATGGTTTCAGGGGTGCCAACATCTCCTGTGGCAGAGAAAGCAAAAGTCCACAGGACTCTCCTAAGTATGGAAGATGGGAAGACTGGAACATAACAAACGGGGGATCTTGTCAAGCCACCCCGATAGGACACCCGAATGTCACAACCCCACCCCAACCCCTTGCGGGGAGCCCTTGGGCATGCTCACTGTCACTGGCCTTCATCAGACCGTAGGAGCCTAGGGCGGAATCCATAGCCGGTAAGTGAGCATTCTGGCTGGAAATCAAGGGACCCAGGGCCTTACACCGCCACCTGGACATCATGTGGATAAGGGCTTTAGAGTGTTGAGCATTTTCCAAAATGTTTGCTGACTTTATTCTTTTATTGACTTAAGACTCTGCTTATTGAGTTACCTAGTCCACCCACTCTTTTCAAGTCTGCTCAATTCCACAAATATTCCACGCATTAGGCACTCTGCCGGGCACGTGTGGTGTTAGAAAGGGGCTGGCATTCTCACTTGGGCCCAAATGTGACTCCCCAGAGCAAACATATTCAATCAACAAAGTGGTCTGTTCTGTCCGTGTACTTTCAATCCCTTTTTCTTCCCTGAAAAGTAAATATCCTGAATCCACCTCTGTTTTGTGAGTATCAAACTATAAATAATTTAGCTCGTACTTCTGGTGACAAGGGAGAAAAAAATATGACACGTCTTTGCCACTTTTCTCTAAAATACATGTAATATCAAAACTAAACTAGCCAGAGTACACTTTACTGCTGTTTATTTAGGGGAATTGAAGACAGATCCAACATTTCTAGAACAGGGATTTCGATAGAGAGTGGAGAAGGCAGAGACTGGAAATAAAAATAAATTTAGATTTTGCAAATGCAAAATGATTTGTCTAGTACCTGACGGTGGAGCGCCAGGCCCCCAATCCCAGCGCTGGGGACAACTCTGCGGTGAGACTCTTGCCCGCCCGCCCAGCTACATGGCAGGGAAAACAAGGACTGGCCTTGTCTGTGTTCTGCCTTCACTGCTTAAGCAGTATGTGATTTTTGATTTAAAGGTTCATGTGAATTACAAAATAAAGAAAAAAGAAAAAAGAAGAAGTTTGGTGTGTGCAGAGCCAACAAATTAATTTTTTAACCTATACATGGTGACGTTGATAGAAGCCAGTTTCCACGAGTCCCAGGGGTGGTTTCATGCCCTTCCCAGCCTCTCTGCCCTCAAAGCGAGCCCGGCAGGGCCTCTGTGGGAGCCTCCTTCTGAGGCTCTCTGCTTGGAACATCGTAGAGGTCGCTGGGCTATTTATGGGATTCCTGAGATGCCTGAGCAGAGACACTTTCATGATGGGGCAAAGGACAGAAGCTGACTGCCAATCAGATTAACAACCTGCCTGTCATCTGTGAAAGTTGCTGATGAGGAGAAATGACCTGAGAAGCTAATATTTGCAAATAGTTATGTGAAGTGAAGGAGAGCAGCGGCGAATGCTAAAAGGTCACTGAGCAAGGTGCTAATTTGGCATTAATCACCGCTCAGCCATGGTGGCAGAGGAGGAATCCTGTGCTCAGCACTTGTCACTGCCCGGGGAGGACAGGCCCCCAGCTGGTCGGCCTCGATGGCACGCTGACCCGGGACACGGTGCGCACGACACCGGGAAGCGCCAGGGCCCAGCTTACGCCCCTCGGGGGCGAGTGGGACAGGGCAGCACCGCTCTGTCGAGGATTCCGGCCACACCGACAGACTGAGCAGTGGTATTTCTGTAACTCACTTTCGCACGCACCAACACGCCGTGCCAGGTGCCTCACCCACGGGCTCGGCTGGACAAGTCCAGTGACTACTTGGGTTTGATTCGGGGCACAGGACACTTTTGGAGAAGCAGGGGTAAGAGGTGCGATTAAACTGTGGTCGTTCCTCAGTGGAGTATTTGTGATCCTGGTGGTGAGGTGACCTTGACTCCTGGGAGCCCCCGCAGCAAGATCAGAGCAAAGCCGCGCATGTGCTGTTGAAACTGCTGACACAACCCACCCGTACGATTTCACCCGCGCGCCCAGAACACAGATCTCCCAACAGCGGGGACCGTGCTCAGCACAGCACACGAGGCTGGAGCACTCTGTTCTTCTAAAGAACTTAAATTTCAGTTGAATCTGCATGGGCAGATGGATGACCCCCGAGTCACTACTATTCTGCAGAGACCCCAGATCCCAGAGTGCAGAGGTTTTCCCTCTGGACCATTCGTCCTCGGTGGAGGAGAACCTTAGTAGGTGTCCATCTGTCTGTCCTGTTTAGCTGCTGACTATTCTGCATACGGTAGCAGGGCAGGAAGTGGATTGTTCCAGAGACAAACTCTTCCCTCTTCCCTCTGTCTCCAGCTCCAGGTCATGATCAGCCCCTCCATAGCCCAGCCTACCCCCTTCGCCCCCGGGGCCCCCATTCCGCCATCTGAGAGCGGTTCTCCAGAAACGGTTTCACCCCGCATCTGCGAGTCGTTCTTGTCGCTTTCTTTGTGTCATTGTGCTCCTCAGTCTCTTATTCCTTTACTGCTTTTTAGACGTTTTTTACTTGTTTTTTAAGTGAGAGGCGGTAATAGAGGTGCTTTATCTGCCATTTTGAACCTGCCATGCTGACTTATCCACCAATTTTTTCCCCCACATTCAATTTTTAGAAGAGAGATGCAAAGAAGAATACCTAGGCATTTCAAAAAGAATAAAATGACCTCTTTATTTCTGCTATTCCACAGTGTCTGAGATACAAAAGCACTCAAAATCCTTAATGATTGGTTATTTTTTCATAAATATTCCACAATAATGAGTCACTGCTACCTCCACCAGGAATATTACCCTCTCCTTCAATGTTCTATATTAACACAAGATTTTTAAAATGCTATATGCCAGTGTATTAAGAATTATTTCTGAGAAGAATGAAAACAAAGGGACGAGGGGGAAGGGAACACACTTTACCAAGCTCCCATGTAGCCACCAAGCCTATCGATCGATAAATGACTTGCAAACGCTTCCCCATTTAATCTAATGACACAATAAGAGAGCGATTATTGGCCCCCCTTTTATAGATGAGAAAATTGAGGCCCAGAGTCACGTGACTTCAAATGGCAGAGAAAGGGCTTAAATAAAGTTTCCATCCAAAATTTGTCAACTTCCTTTCGCATAATGCCGTGCTCCTGATAAAAACTCTGGTGGTGCTCAGTTAACAAGAATTAAATTGACTAGAATGCTCCTTCCCCCAAGCATTTCCTTAATGGAGACTTTACTGTGGTTTTCCACCTGAACATTTCCCAGGCTGGTTTTAGGCGGTTGGAGGTGAAGGCTTTGAATCAAAAGAGGCTTTCTGCAGAGGTCAGCAACAAATGGGCACCAGGCAGCTTCCGCAGCAACGAGGCCGACGCTTTAGCAGTGAAGGGAATACAGCATCCGAGCCTGGGAAACGGCACCTAATCCTCGTCAATCTCCCTCTCCCATGAACCCCTTAATCACTGGAGAGCTGAGTAGGGGGAAGTTGTCGAGGTTGCATTTAATTAAAAAGTACATTTAAAGAAGATCACGTCTCTCAAACAACGACAAAAAAGTTCAAAGTTCACCTGAACTCCTAAAGCTGTAGAGTTGTGGATGAAGGAGGGTGAATGGCAGACACCCCGTTGCAAGGCTTTAGGGGAAGAGCAAGCATTGGGAGACAGGGAGACAGACTCGGGGTCGGGAACCCAGCAGGAGTGGGGGGGGAGGGGGAGGAAAACCAGCCTGGGGAGGCCTGGGTGCAGGGCATTCCAGGCGGGGGACAGAGCACCACAGAGCCCTCGCTGCCCGGCAGGCTCGGGGTGCTGGGGGAGCTGCCAGGGGCCGCAGGCTGGAGCCCTAAGGGCAAGGGGAGACATGGAGCGAGAGGTGGTGATGGGAGGGGTCGGCTCAGGGAGGGCCTCGCGCCTCGGGGAGAACTCTGGGCAACATCCTAAAGGCGGGTGGGAAGAGGATGGGGCAGAGGATGACATGATGAGAGCCTGTTTTAAGAATCAAACCCCAGAATGCACCATAGGGGGCAAGGGAGGACACGGGAGGTCAGCCAGGTGACCGAAAGACTGGGTGGTGGGGATGGAAACTAGGTGGGGCACTTTTCAAGGGCAGGGTCAGAGTTTGCTGATGGCTGGATATGGGGATGTCTGTAGAGAGAGAAGCTGCCATCTCTGAGAGGGAAAGGCCAGACGGGTTCAGGCTTGTGGGGAGCAGTTAGGGACGGGCTTTGGGATGTGTGCAATGCGGCAGACGCCTACTCATCTCAAGGCTCAGTAGCGACTCCGGCGTATTCCCCCACACTTGGTCTTTTGTCTTTCTGCTCCCAAAGTTCACTCTTCCGTCCTGTCTCCAACACCACCTCTACCCATTCCTCAAAAAACTAAAAATTAAAAATACAACTACCACATGATCCAGCAATCTCATTTTGGGGTATGGACCCAAAGGAAAAGAAACCACTGACGCAAAGAGAGTTCTGCCCCCGCCCCCACGTTCACGTCAGCATCACAACAGCCAAGACATGGAAACGACATATGCGTCCATGTGGAAAGAAACAGCTAAAGAACACGTGGTACGTTTGTGGAATAAAATTCAGCCATGAGAAGGAAGGAAATCTGGCCATTTGCTACAACATGGATGAACTTCGAGGTCATTGTGCTAAGTGAGATGAGTCAGAGAAAGACAAACATCGTACGATCTCACTTACATAAGGAATCTACAACGAGGAGCTCACAGAAACAGAACAGACTGTGGTTGCCAGGGGCAGGGGTGCAGAAAAATGGGTAAAGGTCGTCAGAAGGGACAAATTTTTACTTATAAGATAAATAAGATCTGAGGATGTAATGTAAAAGAAAAAAAGTCTCTTGGCATTGAGAAATGTCCCCTGTGCAGCAAAACTGTCCCCGGCTGGGAACCACTGGTTCTAGTCACACTCCTGGTCAGTGAAATGGGCAAGAATAAAAATTCTTTCTTCAGAGTTAAAAAAAAAAAAAAAGAAAAGGAAAGGAAAGAAAGACTCTCCCTAACTGGGGTCTCAGTTTCCACCTGCAGCCTGTGGGCAAGCCCTGGCCAGACAGACGGCGGCGGGGGGCCATCAGCCCCACGGGTCTGTGCCCAGCACGGCACACAGACAACAACGACATTCAGCATCGGTCTCCGCGCGCCCGCGTCCTGAGCCTCTCTAGACGGGGCTCTGTCCGTACCGCACCCAGGCGGAGCCCAGAACCGCTCCTGAGCCCTGAATCGGGCTGTCCACCTGCCTCGGATGCTAACACCCTCTGACACGTGGCTGGTCTCCTCCAGTCCCACCTGGCTGTTGTCCCATAACCGTGCCTTCCCCTGCTCTTCCCTTGCATTTGGCTGTGAGGAGGACAGCCCCATCCTGAGCACACGCAGTGATGACATGCTAGCTGTTGACCACCAGCCCTTCTGCTGGACACGTGGACATGGGGACGTGGGGTGCTGGCCTGGCCCTGGGGAACAGACTCCATCAGGCTCCCCTGGCCCGGGCCCCTACCCCACTCCAAGCTTCTCTCCCTGCCCCCAACTACCCAGACGAGGTTCCCACGCACCGAACAGCTGAAAGGCACAGTTATAAAGAGAACAGTTTTGAATCCAAGCGACCTGGAAATACCACCACAGCTCCTAATTGTTTGGGAACAAGTCACCTAACTTCTCCAAGACTTACGTTCTTCATTTGTAAACCGATAAGCACTTCACAGGGCCATTACAAGCAAGGGTACGTGTATATGCGTCTGTAGGTATGCGTGTTCTCCGGGCACGGAGAGGGCATTGCACGAACTTGGGGGCTAACAGTACTATCATGGGGTTGGGAACAGAGCCCTCACCCCCTGCTCTGTCCCAGCCATCTCTTCTGCCAGCACTGTCCTCCCCACTGGGGCCCTGAAGGTGTTTGGGGCCAGTGTCCTGGCTCTCGAAGATGAACACCCTGCGCCCCATTCACAGCTCAGAGGCAGGCACACGGAGCCCCGAGCATAGACACCTTTCCCCACACTCTCTTGTTTCAAAGATATCAACATCTCATTAAAAAATACAGACTTCTTTCTTTCAAATAAGACTCTGGGTCCTAAAGGAGTAGAATTTTCCAGGCCATCTGAGATAGCAAATCCCACGTTTTGGTTTTCTCTATTAGCACCACTGTGTCGAGTTTCCTGATTCATAGGTGGGTGCTCCTGGCAAATACACCTCAGGAAAGCTTTGCAGCAGCCAGCTCAAGCAGGGCTGAGGTCATGGGCTCGGCGGCTGGCACGCCACCACGTTCTTCCCCGGGCCACACCAGAGAATAATGAGGTTGAACGCTGCCCTCCACCGAAGGATGCTGAGTCACATTTGCCCTGAGATACAAAACCCGGGCAGCACAGCTCCCACGTAAACAGGTGCGAAATGAGCAAGCCACGTGCCCTTCTAACACACAAGCAGACGTGTTCCGTGAGAGGTGCCTTTGTTCGAGGAAGAACGGTATTATGATAGCTGTCACGCTTTCTGAGATTAGAAAGCCGCTCTGGCCCCTCAGTGCTTAGTGTGTCTGCAGCTACAGGGCCTTCAGTTTTGTAAAAGCAGCATCTCGTCAAGAAGCTAGCAGGTAATGGGAGCTACAGGACTATTTGAAACCTCAAGATCTTCCTGCTCCAGAAAGAATCGGCTCCAAATTTGGAGGAACAAAAGAGAAAGTAGGGTTGAAAGCAAGCAGGGAGTAAAAGACAACGAAGGTTCCTTGGCTTTCCTTTTTTTAATCTTTGTTCAATACCAATAATAATAACACATATTGCTCGTGTTGAGCAGATGACCTTAACAGTTACAGAAAAGCTTTAAGATTCAGGCAACTGGCTATCTGGACAGAACAACAGCGGCCCCTCCCACCCAGCACCGCGGGTGCCCTGGCTCCCCCAGCATGTGGCTCTCAGCTCCCCGCAACATCATCATGTGCCCGTGCGTCTGTCCACCTTTAAAACAAAAAATTTTTTTTTAAGATTTTATTTATTTATTTGAGAGACAGAGTGAGAGAGCATGAGCAGGGGGAGGGGCAGAGGCAGAGGGAGAAGCAGGCTTCCCGCCGAGCATGGAGCCCGACGTGGGGCTCGATCCCAGGACCCCGGGACCATGACCTGAGCGGAAGGCAGACGCTTCACCAACTGAGCCCCCCAGGCGCCCCTGGGTCTGTCTGTCTCTTGGAATAAGGAAGGATGTCCGAGTTATTCATCTGGGTATGAAACGATGTGCTTCGGCCATAACAGCCCTTCTGCAGGTACTTGTTAAATGAAGAACTAAGTCTTGTCCAAACCGAACAGGGTTGGTTATTGTCAGCACAGCATCTACGGACAACAGCAACATAACAACGGCTTTGTAGTTCAAGCGCACTGCAGCCGGGCGCTGAGCTGGTGCTGGGGCTTCAGAGGTTTAACGTGCGAGGTCAGGGTCATCAGGGAGGCGTGGGTTAGTAGAGGAAGACGTCCGGTTAACAGAGCGAGCACGGACAGGCTGTGTGGGGCTAGGAGAGGAGCAGGCAGGGACACCGCAGGACAGGGTGGGTGTGTGGCCAGGAGGTTGAGTCTTCCAGGGGAATTCGGGAAGCCTGAGCCATGTCCTTGAAAGACGCACAGGCATTCACCAGGCGGAGGAGGGAAGGAAAGGCATTTCAGGAACAGGAAACAAAGAGCGTGGAACCCGCCCAGCCTATATGGGAAAGTGTCAGTCCCTCTGGAGGTTGAGGGGAAGTGCTTCTGGGTGCAGCATGGACGCAGTCCAGTGGAGAACGGAGTCACCGAGGACCCCGAGGAGGGGACCCTACTGAGTAGGAGACGGTGGGACGCCACGGGGAGGAGGGAGAGGGAGGACAGGGGCCTCGGGCAGCTGGATTTGTGCACAGAAGTGCTCCGGGTTGCTGGCCGGAGTGGTTTGGGTGGGCGGCAGGGCAACTCAGGGGTGAAAACTTGGAAGAAAGCACAGGATTGGGGGTGAGGACGTCCGTGTATTAGGATAGAGGAGAAGTTGGCCATGTTCAGGTGCCTGTGGGGTGTCTGGGGGCATCGGCTGGTCAGCGCGGGAGCGGTGGCTGAAATCCTGAGACGAGAAGACCTCTCTGGGAGAGCCGGAAGAGCAAGGACAGAAGGCAGGCCTGGGACAAACCCCAGCAGCACACCTCTGAAGGGCGGGCAGCCAAGTCTACAAAGGACTGCGGGAAGAGCAGGCCGGGAAGAGAAGGAGCTTCTGACACCACGGAAATTAGAGTTTATGCCATTATTTTGTTCCAAGTAGACAGGAATTCCCACATATAAAATCAAGGCTACTTCTGCTCAGTGTTTTTTTTTAATTTTTTTAAATTTTTATTTTTTAAATTTTATTTAAATTCAATTAATTAACATATAGTGTATTATTAGTTTCAGAGGTAGAGTTCAGTGATTCATCAGTTGCATATCACACCCAGTGCTCATTACATCATGTGCCCTCCTTAATGTCATCACCCAGTTACCCCCATGTCCCACCCTGCTCCCCTCCAAGCAACCCTCAGTTTGTTTCCTATGATTAAAAGTCTCTTATGGTTTGTCTCCCTCTCTGATATCATCTTGTTTGATTTTTCCCCTCCCTTCCCCTATGCTCCTGTTTTGTTTCTTAAATTCCACTTATGAGTGAGATCATATGGTATTTGTCTTTCTCTGATTGACTTATTTCGCTCAGCATTATACCCTTTAGTTCCATCCACGTCATTGTAAATGGCAAGATTTCATTTTTTGATGTGTGAGCAATATTCCATTGTACATATACACCACATCTTCTTTACCCGTTCATCTGTCAGTGGACATCTGGGCTCTTTCCATAATTTGACTATTGTGGACATTGCTGCTATAGACATTGGGGTGCAGGTGCCCCTTCGGATCACTATGTTTGTATCCTTTATTCTGCTCAGTTTTGGAAGATGAATCTTTGAATTTACCGTGTGGGACAACGCTAAGGAATGCAGAGCTGTGTGCAGGTAAAACTCCCAACCTCCAGCAACAAGGACTGCACTGTACCCCACACACAACATTGTCGAGGGGGAGGTGCTCTCTGTTCACTTCTGGAGCTCAGTGTCTGCCAACAGGCTGGCTCTGACCATTCTCAACCTGCTTCCTGACAATAAAAAGTGTCATTTAATTGGTCTTTTGTGATTCTTGACCTTCTCCCATGCACAGCAAGGGACCCTGGTGCTCTTTTGGGGGAGGAGTGAAAACAGCTCCAAGATACTCAAAGAAAATCAGGTGGCTTTTCTGTTCATCAATTGCTTTGCAACTGCTTGGAGTCTATTATCCTTCTCTGCATTATTAAAATGGCCTGGCAAAGGGATTAAGTGCTTTCCTGCCTGCAAAAACATCTCAACAGGTATGTCTGATTTCCTGCCACCCTGGGGAGCCAGCATTTCAATAGCTCAGATCCTGTAATCGCTGAACCCCAGGGTACATATTTTTAAGAGACTGACATACACCCCCCCAAAAAATACATAAAAATATATAAATATATATAAAGTATATATATACACAAGTTATTTACATATAAATAACTTATATATATAAATATATTATATATATAAATAAATTATAAATATAGTATATATAAAAATAAATATATAATATATAAATAACTTATAAAATAAATATATAAATAACTTATATATAAATATATATAAAATAAATAAATATATAAATATATATATAAATAACCAATATAACTAACTTAAATATATCTCCAAGAACTCATAGACATCAATATTATTTTTTTTTTCATTAAAATGTGCTCCAGTGAGAGGTGTATCAGCAACACAGATCAGGTCATTCGCTAGAACTCCATGAGGTGATTTTCTGGTGGCAAAACTTGGACAATGTTAACAGGAGCTATATTGTGACAACTGAAATAAACGGCACAATTTCTCTCCTAATAGAAAAAAAAAATCTTCTTCACTAAGTAGAAGGTTCCTCCCACCTCTTTCTTTCCCCGAGTTCACTTTTTAATTTGTAGGCACCCGGCTCCTGAAGAGGTGAAGCTGGAGTATTAATAATCTGTGGTGTGTGGAGGTTTCTCAGAAACTTTCCTGTTCTTTTAGACGCCGTGTCCCTCATCACTGGTCAGCCAGAACCCGGTCACGAACCGTGACGGCGCCACGCCGGTGCGGTGTGGGGAGCGGGTACATGGGGTCGGCGGCAGGCTCCTGGGGGCAAACGCAACCACAGATGCTCTCGTGGCACTCTTGAGAGGAGTGTGCACCAGCGGACCCAATTCTTCTTGTTTACTACCCAACAGGAGGAGGGAAAAAAATGGGAGGAAATACAGCAGTCTATGCCATTTACAATTTTATCTTTACACGTACTTCCATTTTTATCTCAGTACACTTCTGGACTTTTCTATTGACAAGAGACGATAAATAAAATAATATGACAGTTTGACAAACAATCCAGCAGTTTCCTTTCTTCTCATTTATAACATATTTGAAAACTTGCGCATTTGGAAATGAATGGAATGTAACAAAGAATGTGTTTTCGTCAGCTTTGTACTGGGCAGAGAAAAATGAAGGTAATAGAAGGCAGCTCTACAGTGGGCTTATTCATCTGTTTATTTGGGGACGAGCACAAACTGGTACACAGAAGACAGGATTCAGCTTGGCTGGACGCTGCAGTGACCCAACTGTCTGATTCGAGAGACACGAGCTGATAACCTGCTTTTTATTTAAACACATAAATGCATGATCTACCACTTCATACTAGAACAACCATAACCAACACAAAAACTGGGACTACAGGCCATCTGGGTGGGCTAGAGGGGTAAGAGAATCTATTTTTCACCAGAGTAGGTCAATTTTCTGAATGGCATTCTAAAATTATTGAGAATGTAATTAGGAACAATAACAGATCACTTTTAGCTTTAATTAAGAAATTCCCTTGAGTAAATGTGCCAGACGTGCAAATCTGGGCATGGAGCCCAAGCCCACCAGGGCAACTGATGCCCCTCTGAGGCTGTTAGCAAGGACAAGGGGAATACGCAGGGCCCCTCGGCAGGGGCCACCGCAGGCTCGGTCCTCCTCCACCGCCCAAGCGGGAGGAGCTCTCCGGCAAAGAGTTCTCTTCAAAGTTCAAATGAGAGACACAAAATATTTAGAGGTTGGCAGATCCGTAGGAAGAACATCAGTGCATTTACTAGACTGTAAGGGACGGATCAGAACCACATTAGATTTTTCCTAACAGCCACCAAGCCATCATGTTGAGGACACGAGCTACAGTGCTTGCTGATCTCTGCCCCTGCAGGCTGGGAGGCTCCGTGCCCGCCCCTCTGCCCTGGTCAGCTTTCCCCTGGCCCTTCACTGCCTGACGTGTGGCTCACTGGACTTGTTGGTTTTATTCGTCTGTGTCTCCCCACGAGCTCGCAAGAACAGGAGCCTCGGACAGTGCCTGATGCTTCGTTAGGTGCTCAATAAAAACCTCTCGAGTGAACTCCGAGTGGAGGTCTGGGGACAAGTCTCTCCTTCCTGTGTCTCTGGGAGAACTCTGCCAGGCTGGATGTCACAGACCCGAGGAGTAACAGTCTCACTGAGGACCCTTGGCCACACTGCAGACAGCTTCCCTGACCTGCTGGCTGAGGCCAGACCCCAGGTGACCACAGGCACGAGGCAGCTGGGTCTTCTCTGCCTCAGTATCTCCTTCACAGCTCCGTATTCCTGAGCTTCAATGGCCAGACCACATGGCACGCCAAAGCATCTGGCTGCCCCCTCTGACCCGAGTGCCCCCACCTGACCTGCTTCCCCGAATCCCACCCATGCATCCAGGCCTGGGAACATGTCACTTCCTCCATGAAAGTTTCCCAGGGCCTCAGTAACAATGATCCGCCCTCTTTGTACATGTGGTGCACTTTTTTTCCTTATTGTGGTTAAATATACTTAACATGAAAGTTACCATTTTTAAGTGTACAGTTCTGTGGCATTAATTCATATTGTTCTGCAACCATCACCACCAACCATCTCCAGAACTTCCTCATCTTCCCAAACTGAAACTTTGTCCCCATCAACACTTAACTGCACCCCCCACCTCCCCAGCCCCTGGCGCCCACCATCTACTTCCTGTCCCCATGAGTTTTATTCTAGGTGCCTCGTATAAATGGAACCACACAGTATTTATCTCCTTTGTGACTAGTTTATGTCACTTAGTCTTCAAGGCTCACACATGCTATAACATTTGTCAAAATTCTCTTCCTGCTTAAGGCTGGATAATATTCTGCTGTATGGAAGGACTGCATTTTGTTTATCCAAATCATTAGTGAAGTTGATCATCTTTCCATGTGCTTGTTGTCCATTTGTACATCATCTTTGGAAAATGTCTATTCCAGTCCTGTGTCTTAGATCAGGGTGCAGGTTGCTTGTCGTAGGAGTTCTTTATGTATTCTGGATATTAATCCCTGGATATAAGATTTGTAAATATTTTTCCTATTTCATGGGTTGCCTTTTTACTCTGTTGATAGTGTCCTTTGATGTAAAACTTTTTTAATTTTGATGGAGTCCAATTTGTCTATTTTTCATTTGTTGCCTGTGCTTTTGGTGTTGTAGCCAAGAAAGCATCACCTAATCCAACATCGTGGAGCTTTCCCCTGTGTTTTCTTCCAAGGGTTTTATAGTTTTCAGCCTTTGATCATTTTGAATATGAGCATACCGTCTACGGTGTATACACAACAACGCGCTGCGCTGTTCACAGTCGCTGAAAGCACTCTGTAGACAGTGGTGCCCGGGCCTGCCCACAGTCTCTGCTGCTTGCCCCTCACGTACGAGCCCAGGGCCCTCTGCTAGCACCTGGGAGTTCCCACCCGAGGTCACTCTCTGGTCAGGGGTATGGCTTGTCGTTTGTGCCAGTCTCAGCCTATCAATAACCAGTGTTATGCTTGGACTGGTCCTCATGGTTCTTACTACGCTTCGAAGACACCCTTCAGCAACAACCACTGGGGCTACGTGAACAAAATCAAAGTTTATTACTCAGGAGACTTGGGAATTATGCAGCACAACCAGGGCCATGCAGGGAGGTGGGCAGGTAGAGCAAGATTGAGAGAGACAGGGGAAAAGACAGAGTGTACGGGCTGGGGGTTCTGCTTCTACGGGGGCCGAGTGGGGCAGGCCTATGGTTTCACAGGCTCACTCTTTATTGGTGCATTAAAAACATAAAAGCAGTAATTTGAAGTCCAGGAGGAGAAAAAGTAAGAGGCCCAAGGGATCAGTTATCAAAATCCACTCAGAGCTCTAAACAAAGAGCCTCAGTGCGGAGGCAGCCTGGCTCTTTGTCTCGGCCTGAGGCTGGCAGTGAGTTGATTCCAAGACAGCCATCTTTGAAATGGGTGCTCGGGCATCTCGGCTTAAGTCGGGCACTTGCATTACAAAAAGGAAAAACAAATGTCACGGCTTTCCACGACATTGGCCTATAGGGGTGAGGCTGACAGGCCAGAAGGCCAGTGAATTAATATCCCTGAGAGTTGTTCTCAACCACAAAGGCATAAGTGGCATTAAAGTGGCTTCCAACTCCCTCTGAGGTCTCCTGGGTACTGAGAACAGGCACTCACAGAGGTGATGGGCTCACGAGTGCTCCCCGTATCGGCATCTTGCTCTTCCCCTTTACACACCCTTTTACCTGTATGTCTGGGGATCACCTCTAAGTAAACTATCACACTCACATCTTCATCAGACTCACACACTTGGTTTCTGGGGGAAAGTGAGATGAGACCCTCTCTCCTCCAGACGAAGGGGTCTGTAGAGCATAACTGCTCCCTCCCCTATAAACTCCTTATAGGTGTGATGCTTACAAACCCCTTTGTGTTCACAGCCTCTGGCAAACAGTAAGTGCCTAATAGATGCTTGCCAAACTGAATGAACCTAACTTACATTGTTCAAATGGATCTCCAGATCTGTTCCTAAAATATCAACATCTCTTCCCAAGACAAGAGTTGTACATACAGGTGTCTGGAGAGTAGTGCAGCTCGGCTCCCGGGGTATGTCTGTGACCAGGTGCCAAGCTCACATCCCGCGGAAGATCAGATGTTCTTTATAAAGCATGTGATTCACAAACAGAATCTGTAACTAGGAAAGTGTCTTTAATAGATAAAACCAAGAACAAAGAAATTCAATCCCGAGTCCCTGGAGAAAACAGAAAATTAACTTAACAAATGTTCTGAGCACATGAGAGAAAGAAAAAACTAAAAAGGAGATAAATAAGAGAGAAAGGGGTCACAGTCTGTTCAGCAGAATAGATCTTGAAAATCACAACCGTGCCCTCCTCCTTAAAATACAATAAGGATCTTTAGAAAACCAGACTAAATTGAAGTTATTTTCACTTGCGACAAGATACTACTGTTCAATTCATAGACTAGAAATTATGGCCATCAGAGCTCCAGGTAAATTCATAGTCTGGTTGTAAAGAAACCTGCTCAGGAAGCCATGCTGCTGGTGAAGAGTCCCAGGGCTGTTATGTTTTGAAGACTTTGCTTGATTGGAACAACATAAAATAGAAAGCTTTAGATTTTATATCCTTCCCCAGCCGTGTGAAAACACACAGAGCTGAGGGCCAATCTGGGGAAAACGGGTTTCTCAAGGCTCCAGTTCCTTACCAGAAGGGGTAAGGACCAACAAATGACCCTCTTTTGATTTTTCCATATAAGGCTGATACCTTAAATAAAACCAGAAATCCAAAGCCAAATAAAACCTCTCTTTCCCACATTTAGTGTTTCACAAAACTAAAATTCTCAAAGGTGGTTATACACAGAACTGAAGAAAGATTTTTTCAATCACTTGGCGTTTTCTTAATGTATCCCCACCCTAAACACAAATGTTCACTCAAATATATTGATGAACACTTCCTCTGCCATGTTTTTAGGTCATCAATTTCTTACTTATTTCATCCTAGAGGAGGGCAAACTCTGAAACAGAAAATCTTGCAGGATTTCTATCCTAACCATCTCAAAGCAACTGTGAGATGTAAATGTTCCCAAACAATAAACAGTTAAGTAAATAACTTGAGGGACAACCAAGTCCTTCAGCCTGATGCATTCCAAAATAAGTTCAGGAATGGAACCACATTCCACTTTCTGTCATGAGGATAAAGGAGCACTTCTCTCAGGATGAAGAGGCGGGGACTTCACCTGACCTCACCTCTGGGTGGGGCCGGCAAGGGCTGCACCCTCTGTCAACATGGCGGCACCGACTATTCCCGATGCACCATGGCAGGTGCTGGGCGCGGCCTCATTGGCTATTTAGCAGCCCAAGTAGGGAGCCCTGACCCTGAGCAGGATAAATAATCAGGCTCAGAATCTGGCTGCAGAACAGTGCCACATCCAGTCTGAGCACACAGGTCTCTCTCTCTCTCTCCCCCTCCCATCCATCGTGTGTACTCTTTCTCCCTCTATCTCTGGGAATTAGGTGGGTCATTGTCCTTGATGAGGAGCACAGCAAACAAGGCCACAGATTGAGGCAGAACACGGATGCTTTGAGAGTGAAGAATGAGAAATCCTAACTGTAGAGGGAGTTCCCCATCTCTTTTTTTTTTTTTTTGCTGTTGTTGGAAGTTGCTATATCAGAATTACCCTTGGGTGTCACAACATACGTACAAACAAATCAGGAAATCTTAAGAGAAGAAAATATTTCTTTTCCTGTCTGCCCTAGCTTCCATTAAATGAATAAAGTCAGTCCCACAGTGCAAGAATAGAGTACTCAGCTAGAACAAGACATTTTCTGATATGACCCAAGGTTATCTATTTAAACCAACTGGTTCTCTACTCAATCTGCTATGAAGCAAGATTTTTTAAAATGTCAACACAATCTCATTTATATTTTGGTCTAAAATCAACACCAACAATAAATCTAAGGTTGATGACAGAGACAGAGAGAATATATAAAGCAGAAGCTGGGTATATAAAGATTAAGTGTACAAAAACATAGCTAAGATCCCTCTTAAGATACACACTTACAAATACATTATCACAAATGTCATTGAGAGGGGAGTGTATTGTCGGTGGAAATACAAGAAGTCTGTTCACATAGACAGGAAGGCAGGTGAATAAAAAATAAAGCCCTAATCCCATTTATGCGGTTGTTCAAATATATTAAGAAAGAAGCTGGTCAGTGTGGGCCTATTTAAAATGTGGAAGGTCGATGATTACTCAGCAAATCTGGACTGTGCAAACGATCAGTTCAAATAAATGAACACTAAGCGCATTTCACATACTTAGCACTCTTCTGTAGTTTTAAAGCAGCGTGAGTGCTCGGCTTTCTGTGAGGCAGCAGGAATAACAGATTTATGGAGAATTTATAGGAAATCCAAAAGCAATTATGGCAAATCATTAGACAACTGGCACTTCCACCAAACCTCTCCCAAAGCTTCCAATAAGAGGATGCCATCTATTTATTCAAAAATTTGACTTAGTCTCTGTTCAATCCCTGAGACAACTTGTCGATAAGCAGTAAAATGTCTGATAAGCCTGAACACAGGGAGAGAGGGAAAGGGGCTGAAGGCAGGATGGCACTCTCTGGGTAACCAGCATAGGGTCGATCGGCCTCAGGATGCTTGGTGAAACTCACCACGGGAGACAGAGGGGCGTATTAGGAGCCTGAAGGTGACCCCATACGACTGAATATAAGTCAAGAATTCTCCCAGAATTACTCCTCCAGAAAGAGGGACCTGCCTTTGGTTGAGTCTGCAAAGTGTCTCAAAGAAACAAATATTTCTTGATTTTGAAATTTAAGTACTGTTTGGGAAAGACAGAGTAGCCTAAAATAACCTCAGCTGAAATGTTGTGGTGGTTACTTGAAGGAGTCCGTTTTTAGAAGACGCATAGAAACTTAACATGGATTTCGTAAATTATTTTCTGGGGCTAGGACCTCTCATGGGTAAGTGTTGGTGACTGTTGTGTGAAAGACTCTTAAACATCACCTGAGAAGCGAAACGTGAACATGGTCCTGTGCATGTGTAAAACGTGATGAGAAAGCTCTTCACGGGCCGGGACAGGTGCCTCCACGACATCTTGACACATGAAAAGCACCGTGCTGAAAGGATGTACAATGGGTGGCTTTTGAGGTAGAAAAGGGGGCAGAAATAAGACTACCTGTGCATATTTGTTTTTATTTGCATAAAGAAAAATAACAAAATAAAAATAATTCAGTAGGACAGATGAGGAAATCATTCTTTTACAACCAGGCTTTTGTAAGTAATGGCTGTAGATAAAGATGCTCTGAACAATGATGAAAGTAACCAGTCTTACATACATTTATAAATACATTTTTCTTTTCCCGAACCTGGTCCAAAATTTATTTTCCTCAGAGAGTCTTTTCTGGTTAGTTAATTTCAACCCACTCTCTAATTAGCTTAATTTGACATCGGTATTTTCCGCTTCCAGAGCACTGGAAACCACGTAGGGTTCTACACCTACTCTTAAGACCTTTTAATCGATATCTTCTAAGTCAGTGCTTCTCAAACCTTCAGGGGCACATGGGGGCACCACTTGGGTACCCTGCGCACACACAGATTCTAAATCAGGTTTTCCATCTAACCAGCCACCAGGTGAAGCCTGTGGAAGGAGGCAAGGCCTGGGACCACCAGCAGGGAAAAAGAGGCAGGAGGAACCTGAGAGGAGTCCAAGGATCTTTGTGCAGCACTGACATTCCCCAGAGAGTATAGACAACACCCACTGTCTATGGAACTTCAGCCCTGCAGAAGCAGGGGGGAAGATGGGTGGAGCCTTGGCAAGGTGGGCACGCTGGTCAAGAAAGGACTGATGTGCACAAGGAAATAATGAAAATGTGGCCGCCATGGTGTGTAGGAAAAGACTCACGGATTGGGTGAGCAGACACGAGTTAGGTTTCAATAAGGTGAAGAGGGCAAAGGTTAGAGAAGGTCAATGGGAGGGGAACTGAACAGAATTAAAGATCCCATCAGTGGAATGTTTTCAGAGATTATAAGAATGATAGCAAACATTTATTAACTACTTCGTGTGGGCCGGACACTGTGCCAATCATCTTGCTTTCATCATTATGTATATTTTTTATTGCTCCCATTTTGACAGAAAATTGAGACTCACAAGGTAGGTCACCTGCCCAACATCACAGGGCAGAGCTGGGATACAAACCACCCAGGCTTATGGCTAGAATTTGTGCTCTTAACTGCTACCCCATCCTGACTCCAATGAGAAGGTCCTAGGTGCGACCATGCACGAGCAGCAGAGGAGAAAGCCCACAGAGAAGAGAAGACTGAGGAACTCCACAGCCAGGGTGGTCATTTCAGAGCTGAACTCAGGCTGATCCTCCTGGAACCCCAGCTCCTCATACTCAGACCCTGACCACCGCCCCAATGCCCGCCAGTTCAAGCTTCACGCTTAGCTGGGGTGGGATACGTCACCGTCATGATGCTCACCACTGTTCTGACTTCTCTGCTCCCTCCAGGCACAAGGGGAGGATGATCCTTGTGAGGATGTGAGGCGCCCACGTCCCGTGTGGTGAGCCTCAAGCCTCCCGTGGTGATGGCAGCAACGAAGAACAGCAGCACGTGCCGCAGCCCGGGTCTGAGCCCCTTACCTCCTGTGAGCCGACCCCAGTGCCCTACAAGGCCTGCAGAGCACACGTAACATGAGCGAACAGAAACTTTGCCGTCTAAGCCCCCGGGATCTCCAGGCCTGTGTATTCTGACCGACTCACTGGGCTTCCCCGCGCTCCCAGCCGCACCCCAGTAACCCAGCCGTATTCTCCACGTTTCTCCAGCACCCCTGCTCAGCTGCGCACATGCTGCTGTTCCCACCGGCCCGTCTGCGAGGGCCACAGCCTCTCAGCTGCTGGGAGGGAAGGCTACACAGAATCAGCCTCAGGATCTCGTGTCTCTTGACCTGAACTGTGCTAAGCCACACTCTGGCAGCTGCTTTTTTATTTAAAAAGTTTCATCACCCTAAATCAAATACTAAAATGTGCATGTAGTCATAAAAAAACTTGCAAAAGGTGTTCATGTATGTCCTAAAATTGAGGCATTTAAAACTAAATAACAATATTAGCTCACTACAGGGAATTATATGCTGAAAGCCTAACGAAAAGAGTTGTTCAATTATCCAGAGAATTCAGACCAAAAAATCTACTTGCACTTTAATCAGCGGGCTGGGCAGCCCTGATGGCTCTGGATACAGTAGATAATGACTATAATTTATGTGAACTGAAAATTCTATTAATTTTCCTATACCTTTTTTGAAGTTCTATCATTAATTGCTACTAATGCCTCCTAATCAAGACGGAGCCAGTCACTGAAACAATTAACCTATTTGTGAAGGTGCAAATGGAAAGATATTTCATCAATTTCCTAATTTTTCCCCCCGCTGCAACACCCGCCTGGCTTTTGTCACTAAATACTCTCCTACTCAGAACACACAGCGGCTGCTGTCAGCAATCAGGAGAAAACAAAGGACGTGTTCATTGGTACAGGTCAGTCCTGTAGTTCTGCGCGAGGAATAATCATTTGTTAACTTACATAAGAACCTCGGGTGCCACCACAATTTCCACTCTAAAGACGTTCAGTGAGCTAGATTCCCGCAAAGAAATACACCTCAAAATCCAATCTGTTTATGAAATCAGAGGATGTTGTTTTTCCTGAACTCTCTCAGGTGGCCTAGGCTGGGTCCAGACAAGCAAGCAGGACTAACTGCCTCTCCCGCAGGAGCCGGGGCCCCATGGGCTCTGTGGCCATGGCGCGCCGTAGGCCCTGTTCAGTGATGGGGCCGGGAGTCCGAGTGCTGGCGTTTTGACTCACCAGCTCCCTGGTTACCCCCAAGCTTCCTTTCACTGTGAGAGAAGTGGGTTATGCTGTGTGAGGACTAAATGAAATAACATATGTAAGGTGAATATAACCACATCTGGCACACAGGAAGGACTCAACAAACTGAATGCCCCGAAATATCTGATTAAAAACAGGGTATTAACAAAAGAACCCAACATTTACTGAATGAAAACAAATTCTCTTTGGATAAGTCATGTGATGGCTTTGGAACACCGTATGTTTTTAAACGGGTTCTTAAATACCAACATGTTAATAACCTTTACGTATACATAATGTGAGGTCAGACCCGGTTCAATGAGACCTCCCCCAAACCCACACTGTGAAGTCTAAGGGAGAAAAGAGTGTCAGCTCCTAGCAGCCTATTAAGCAAAACGTGAGCCAATGGAAACCCACCGGTGGGCAGATCAGGAATCCATCTGTGGCCCGAAACCTAATACTGGGTATCCTGAAGGGCCTTAAGGGTGACTGGGCGATCCAGGCCAGCTTTTCTTTGCATTCAGGTTCCCGTGAATCCTGCCGGAAATCTGGCTTCTGCCTCCTCTCTCTGATAAATATAAGGGATAACTGTTCCTGTTTTACACAAAAGGAAACTGATATATGGAAAGTTGAGCAATTTGGCCTGGGTCTCCAAGTAGTTGAGCCGTTGAGACAGAACATGAACCCAGATCCGCACAACCCAGAGCCTGCATGCTTAACCACCAAGCCTCACTGCCTCTTAGACACCCTTGTAGGGACAGCCTGGGTGTTAGAGGTGAATCTGAACTCAGAACCATCTCATGACATTTCTCTGTAGGCAACCCCAGAGGACGTTGGGAGCAGAAGATAGTGGCAAACCCACACTTGTGGGCACCTGCTCTGCGCCAGGCCAAGTGTCCACACCTCGAGGCCATTCCTGCTGCTCACCAGAAGCCGGGAGGCCTGCTGTCCCGGCGCCGGGAGTTTGGATGAGGCGGCCCTCTCCTGGTGAGAAGACCATGTAAAGTCTGCTCAGCACCACAGCTGCGTCCTTTCCACCCTGACTCCTGGCCCCGGGACCTCCATTCAAGCCTCCACTCGTGTGTGTTTGAGGCGGGGCATATTCTGGGGCCAAGCAGGTGGAGCTGACACCCCCCTCCCCTGGAGTGGCTGCAAAGACTCCCACAGGCTCTGGGTCCCCATGGTCACACGCTCAGCAGTCCCCCCTCCCTTGAGGACAAGAAAGGGGTGCAGAGTTTGTAGGACTTACTATTGTAAACACCCACTTGTGGAAATACAAAGGGTTGTTAAAAACACAGTTCCTAGAAGACAATCTCCATTTCATCGATGGGCAGTGGGAGGAGAGTGGAGCAATGGCCAGCCTGTGTAATAGTTGGGATTTATTTTCCACTTATTAGGGAAAACTTTGGGTGTCTTCCTAGCAGACTGCAGAGCACATCTGCCGAACTTTCCTGTGGCAGACATTTGCATCAGCTTTCCCCCCAAGACTACTACAAATCCTATGACACTTTCCTTTAGCACTTCTTCAGCTGCAGGGAAAGGAATGGATGTGTCCCAGAGCAACCTGCCCACTGCCAGGAAGCCCGGGGCCGGCCCGCCGTGCATCCTGTCAGGTGGCACATGGGCCGGTAGACCGGGAGGCGTCCAGGGAAACATCCTTCACAGGTTCCTTCACCTCTGTTCTCCTTCTGGATTAAAACTGCTTACTTTGGTGACTAGAGATCATAGTGCTCATCTCTCCTGAGGATGGACACGCCATGGCTCTTGCCAATTACAACCTGAGCGTTAGAACAGGCTGTGCGCGCCCCGTGGACTGCAGCTTCCATCGGGAAACTTGGGTGCACTTTGTCCTGCGAGCAAACTGAGAGCACAGGGCTATCACTTTCTCACCATTGCTCTTCCTTGTTTTCAAGGCCAGTTGTGTTCATGGAGGGTGCAAAGTTGCCAAGGTGTCGAGGGTTCTTTGCAGATGACTCGGTCTGCGTTTCTGCCTGCTTCAGTGTGCTGACCGATCTCTGGCAAGAGGGCGCGGGCTCTGATTCTAAACCAGGCGGTGGTGAAGCCTGTGGGCACCGGGACTCGGCTCTATCGGCTCCTCAGAGAGCGGGCTGGCCTGCGTGCTCTGTTCTATGCTCTGCGTCAGCAGACAGACTTTAAGCTACACCCGGATAAAGAGAAAGAGGGAAAGCGAGCGGACAAAATTGTCAAGGGTCAAATGAAGAGACTGGCTGCAGCAGGTCATGGAGCCCTTGAGACTCTAGGTGATGTCCCCGCATTGCAGCCGGGTGAGAATTGCACCGGCCATAATTAGGAAGGAGGATCCAAGAGCTGAAGTACCAGACAAGAGATCCACCTCCTTTGAAGGCTGGCCCTTCACCCCCAGCACACACATGCAGGAACAGGAAAACAAACACTCTGAGTGGGAGGAATTACAACAGACAGGATGAGGGTAATGGGTGAAGAAATTCATTATTATCTTCAGTGCTACTTGGTAAACCTGAAAATTAACATGCCAAACTCTCTGAGGGATGGCCGGAGGCAAAGCTTCAAACACGACACAGCGGAGGGGCTGCGAGCCTCAGGGCAGTGCTGCTTCTCCTCGTGTCTCTCAGGAACCTGGTTGAATGTCCTCAACACTATTTTCATCAGCAACAGATCAGAATGGAAGAGGCCCAAAAGGAATCGGGGTGGCACCGGTTCTGTATCTGGTTTGCTGCTGGATGTGGGCACGCTCGCGACCAGGACCCCTCGCGACGCAGCTGAGCAGGTGAGATGCATGTGTCAGCACGCCGAGCGCCTGCTCCTCCCGCTGTCTCAGCTACGTTCCCCCCGGGCGGGAGTGGTCTCCTCCCTCCATTCCCACCTCCAGAGCCAGCATTCTGCCTAAGCCAAGTCCAGTTTGCCTCTCTTCCAAGAAACCATCCAGGGGCCAAGGCAGAAAGCATAGTCCTCCTCGCCTCTGTCCTCTCTCACGCCCCTCTCATTCCATGGGTTATCAGGCTGAGCCCCTGTCCTCCGAAACTCGTGGGAGCCAAGCTTTTCCCCGTCCCCACACCACTCGCTGCCTCAGGCAGGCCGTCCTCACTCCCACCTGAGGATCACAGCTGCCCACAGCCCTGTGAGTCTCTGAGGTTACAGTCCTTAGATCATCTCAAATGCTCTCATTACAAAAAAAAAAATTCAAACTTCTGCCCTTAGGTGATTTGAACTCACCCATTTTGCACTACTTAAATCCCTACAGAAATGTCCAAAGGATAAAAAAATAGGGAAATAAATGTACTGATACAGAAAATCAGGATAACCACCATCCACAAGAGAATTTTTGCAAGAGGGCATGAAGGCACCCTGTCTGAAGCAAAGCCACTCAGATCTGGAACTCCCCATCCGCAGGAGAGCCGAAGGGACGACCCCCACTCAGATCTGGAACTCCCCATCCACAGGAGAGGCGAAGGGACGACCCCCACTCAGATCTGGAACTCCCCATCCGCAGAAGGAGAGCCGAAGGGACGACCCCACTCAGATCTGGAACTCCCCATCCGCAGAAGGAGACCCGAAGGGACGACCCCCACTGAGATCTGGAACTCCCCATCCGCAGAAGGAGACCCGAAGGGACGACCCCCACTGAGATCTGGAACTCCCCATCCGCAGAAGGAGACCCGAAGGGACGACCCCCACTCAGATCTGGAACTCCCCATCCGCAGAAGGAGAGCCGAAGGGACGACCCCCACTCAGATCTGGAACTCCCCATCCGCAGAAGGAGAGCCGAAGGGACGACCCCCACTCAGATCTGGAACTCCCCATCCGCAGAAGGAGAGCCGAAGGGACGACCCCCAGCCCCTGGTGGACAACCGCACCAGTGTCGCTCAGGTCAGGGTACCAGAGAGCACGTCAGAGCAGTCTGTGGGGCTGGGGCTGTGGGCCCCATCTGTGACCTCCTCCGGACAGAGCACTGGTGTTGGCACAAGGGGCTGAAAATAAACTCACACGGTGTGAACTTGCTAGGGACAGAAATCAGGTGACAGTAGATGAGCAGCTCCCCATCTTTGAAGGGCATCTCCGTCACCAGAGGGCTTGTTAAGGCACAGATTCCCAGGCCTTGCCTCCAGAGTTTCTGCTCCAGTAAATCTGGGGTGGGGTCAGAATCTACACTTCTAACATGGGCCCGGCAATGCTGATGCAGCTGGCCGGGGTACCCCACTTTGAGAACTTCCTAGTACAGTGAGCACAGGTGAGAGAGGAGCAGGGCCCCAGCAACCCCTGGACTGTTAAAACTGAAGGGGGAAAGAATTCTATTATCGTTGAAATAAAAACTCCCTTCGTCCCATTAGGGTGAACTGTAGATACCTCACTACAATCTACACGTTCATTAATGCAACAAAATAAAAGCTAAATAATCCTAATAATGAAGCCCATAATGGAAAAAGTCCATAAGAAAGAGATCAATTAATTTAAAGACTCTGAAGAAATATCCCCTCTTTGAAAGAGAACACTTCAGGAAATTTCCAAATCAAATTGATTCAGATGAATCAAAATCTGAATCGAACAAAAGCCCCATTGAGAAGGGGTGATAACATACTATAAATATGAAAACAGAAAGATCTTAGATCAGAAAGGTGGTTTTTTGATGAGAATACAAATTGCCAAAAATAAAAATGCAACAGAAGCCCCAAAGAACAGACTGGATAGTGCATAAAATCAGATCAGTGAATTTGGCTGGAATTGAGAGTTTTTCCTAGAATTTAGAGAAAGCAGATTAAATGAGCTATGATGAGAAGATGAGCAAAATGGAAGATTGATCCAACAGATCTGGTGTGAGCATAATAGGAATGCCAGAAGGTGAAAATAGTCTGCGAGAGAAACACATCAATCAAATTAACAATGTGGAAAAATTCCCTGACGTGAACAAAGATTTGCATCTTTAAATAAAAAGGACTGAGTACCAAGAAAGAGAGAGCCACTATAGTCATATCCCGGCAAAAAATCTGAGCTTCGGGGACAAATAAATAAAACTGACAAAGAGTCTAGATAGATGAAACATGGTATCAACCAGAAGAAAACAAAACCAAAACCCAAAACCCCAAATCCTCCAGATTTCTTCTCTGCAGCATGAAATGCTAGAATAAAGTAACATCTACGGTGTTTTCGTGGAATTAAGTTGTCAAAAACATTCTTTTATTCCTTTTTAAAGATTTTTTTTTAAAATTTATTTTAGGGTGGGGGACAGAGGGAGCCTCAAGCAGATTCTGTGCTGACCACGGAGCCCAACTTGGGGCTCGATCTCATGACCCTGAGATCAGGACCTGAGCCCTGAGCCGAAACCAAGAGTTGGACGCTTAACCAGCTCTGCCACCCAGGTGCCCCTGTCAAAAACACTCTAAAGATGTCAGTCACTGGTCATACCTTTTTCTAAAGGAATCTAACAGTTGTATTCCATGTGACACCCAGTAGTTTTCTGATAAACACGGAACAACCAGCCCTGATCCATACTACTCGCCGATTTCCAAGGTGCAAGCACTCCGGCCATGGCAGATCTTCAGCTGCAAACGCGATGTCACAGACTGTGGATTTGGGAGGAAAAGCCCACAGTCAGTTCTCACTAATCCACAACTGACCGAAACCCCTCTCTCAACCCCCAGGTCTGGGACTGCCCAAAGGTAACCGGCCAGGACTCATGACTGTAAGAATCTGCCCATCACTTTATCTAAGAGACAGACATGACTATCAGCCACCAAAGCTATGTGGTTGTGATATAAAATTGAGTCTGGTGGCAAAAGAAGGAAGCAGAAGAGGCTGATGAAAGAGAGGGGGGAGCAGAGAGCACCGGTGAGAGGTCACATGGCTCCTGAGTAGCTGGAAAATTGCTCTGGGTCCAGGGAGTTGGTATTTCTGACTTCTCACCCTGGGGTATCTTGTTCTCGAGTTCTGTGAGACCCCCCTCATTTCCTTCTGTTCCTATGAGCCCCCCGCCCCCATTTTTATACTGGAGCTAGCAAGTTTGTATGGGTGTCTATTTCTTGTAACTCAAAAGCTTGATTACAACATCCTTCAACATAACAGCTCCACTTCTAGGAATTTATTGTAAAGAGATAATTTTGATGTTCACACAGATGGAGCTAAAAGGATATTCACCATTCTGTCTGTAATGGTGAAAATCTGGAGACAATCTAAATGTCCAACAGTTAAGAGCTAGGTTGATAAATTAGGATAAGTTTGCTTAAGAAAGCAAACGAGGCAGCTATTTAAAACGATACAGTAGATCATTAACACTGCATAAATAATGAAATATTAAGTAATAAAGCTTACAAAATAGTATCTATGGTATAATCCTGTTTTGCTAAAAATGTTTACTTTTCTATTTGCATGAAACTGTGTGAAAAGTGTTAACTGTCATGAGCCTGGGCTATAGAGTTGCGAGTTACGGCTATCTTCTTTTTGCTTAACTGTATTTTCTCATTTTTCTACAGTTAACATTTATTACTCTTCTAATAAGATAGAAAAAAAGAAACTTTCTGCCCCCATAGCGTCTTATTTATATCTCAGCGACAGGAAGCAGGAAGTTGCGCTGAAATTTCTTGGTCTCTGCCGCCTTCTCCTGAGGCCGGGGACTGTGCTGCGCACCTGCCTGCAGTTCCTGGGACTGCCGCAGGGGGCACTCAAGCCCCTGCAAAGCCTTCCTTACCTCTGCAAAGGGCCTTCCCGCCTTTTCATTCGGGGCTCCAGAGCCCCTGCTTTATGCTGTAGCTGTTGGACCCTCACCACCTATTGCTTTCCACTAGTATCTGTCCTCTTTCTTCACTATTCAGTGTTGGCTCGTCCTTCACACACCCTCCCACCACCCTCTCCTTGGGCTATCTTCTCTGGGGTCATCAAAACCACCCTAAAGTAACGACTACCAAATCTCCGTCTCCAGCGCCAGCCTGGTAGCTTAGGTGCCGGTACACCTTCTGGAAATTTCCACCTTGGGATCTAAAACTCAGTGTGTCATAGCGGAATCCACTATCTCGTCGTTCTTCCCGTCCTGCCCCTCCAACCCCGAACCTGCTCCTGTGTCGTCCCGACCCCTGGGAACATCACCCGAGCAGCCACTCAGGCCGGAAACATGAAAGTCACGGAAGACGCTGCCCTCTCTCTAGCCCCATAAATTAATATGTGTGGATTCTACAATCTCCCCCAAACTCGCAGTGCATCCCTCCCTCCACCCTCGTCGTTGCTCTCTTAGCTCAAGTCCTAGGACCTCGCATCCGACATATTAAAAGCCTTCCGTCACACTGGCCCACACGCTGCAGCCAGAACCATCTTCCTGAAACACTCCTAGTTTTAAAATCCTTCCCTAATGAATCACTGTGACCTGCAGAATAAAGTCCGGAAGTCTCGGTTATGCATGGCACGATCTTCCCCTCCTGATCCCAGACCCCCTCCCAGCAGCTGTGGGGGGCTCATCCCCTTTCCTGGGAGGCTCCCGTCTGCACAGGGTTCCCTCTGGCTGCACTGTCCTTTCACCCAGCCGTCCCTGCTGCACTCCTGCCTCCAGAAAAGCCAGCGAATTGTTGCCTCCTCTGTAGAGCTTTCCCAGACCTGGCCCCTCCCTCGGCTAATGAGGCGCCACTCCGGGGCTGACACTCCCAGACCGTGGCTCTAATTGTTGTTTTGCTCTCCTCCCCTTGGAGGACTGCGACCTGCCTAAGGGGCAAATCTATCTGAGATGTGAGGTGTGTGTGCAGCCTGACCTGTAGCTGCTCACCAGCTACACCGTAGGGTCCCCAAGCCGACTGTAGGTCCCTTCAAGCCAGCAGCCATTAACTGCCCCGTGGGACCCCACACAGCAGCATACAGTTGATGAATCAGACTTTTTTTTGAGATTATTTATTTATTTGAGAGAGAGTGAGCGAGAGAACGTGAGCTGGGGGAAGAGCAGAGGGAGAAGGAGAAGCAGGCTCCCCGAAGAGCGGGGAACCCAATGGGAGGCTCGATCCTGGGACTCCGGAATCACAACCTGAGCCGAAGGCAGATGCTTAACCGACTGAGCCACCGAGGCATCCCTAAATCAGACTTTTTAAACATTCGAGATGCTGATCCTCTTAGAAACAGAATCTATGGAGCATAAAACACACGGTGATATTTTGATCAATGCCCTGATATCACTGACAGTGTCCACAAACTCTTTCGGTTTGCCAGGAGGAATAAGGGAGGAACTCCGGTCCCTCTGATGCCGTCAGTCTTCCCTCCACCTGCCGTCTGCCATCGCTGGAGGCAGGGCGGGCAGGGCCCACGGCCTCTCTGACTTGGGACCTGCAACAGCAGGGGGGCCCTGTGGCCTCAGCAAAGGCAGAGTACCGCTTCAGGACAAGAGCGATGCTGGTGACGCTGGTGCACCCGCGTGAGCCGCCAAGCCAGCAGCCCCCCCACCCTTGCCTCTGCTCTGCAGACGAACTAGGTGCTGGCTGGTCGCTGGCACACTTTCACTCTGGCCCGGGGGAGAAGCCCGGCTCCTGGGATCCGCGGGGAACACAGGCAGGGAGAAGGTGAAGGGAAGTAGAGGGAGATGAGGCAGCAAAGACAGATTATGCAAGCGGAAGTACAGTTAATAACAGTAATTATATTAGTGATAGCATGAATTATTCATATTTAGTTAACAGCCACTGTATTAGCAATGATAGTAATAGTCACGAGTTAGCGGGCTAATGAGGATTGCATCGAATGCTGTAATAATAACGGGCAGAAGGATAATTCTATGCCCACAGATCAATCAGACAGGAAGTGAAATATAACACTGTCAGTGACATGGGTGTGTCCGTGGGAAGGAGGAAGGAGGCAGCGAGAAGCCGTGCGTGCGGAAACATGAGCAGACGAATCGGGCCGGCGGAAGAAGGAAGGCTTTCTGTAGAGCCTAGGCTCGTGGACGGCGTTCCCAGAGGCACCCAGTGGCCCGAGTATTCCAAGACGCCGCGGTGTGGAGATGGAGCACACAGGCGCCCTCACTGCTCCCGGGACCCCCGACCTCCCTCGAGTTTGGGGTCTAAGACCCCAGCAAAGGAAACGCTGCCCGCCCCTGCCGACAAGGGGACGCCTCCGAGACCACGAATTCCGCACCAAACCATGAACCCTCGGGCCCTGAAACAGAAGCCAGAATGGCAACAGAAGCTGTTTCGGCTTTATTGGGAGTTTGATCGGAATCTGGGAGCCCTAAGCCTCTCATCTTCCCGTGGTGACCGCAGAGCCCGAGCGCAGGCGAGCGGTGTGTGCCCGCGTGCTCCCACGTGTGCAAAGTCACTCTGAGAACGTCTGTTGCATGTCTTCGTCTCTCCCTCCTCAGAGCTGGAAATACGAGGCATGACTCATGTTTTTACTATGACAGTTGGTCGTGTACGAGTGCTTGTGAGCCTGGTTAAGGAGGCTGGCGGCACTCCAACAAGAGCCTGACTTCCTTCTTACCACATCCACCCGCCCCACAGGGGCCGGTTCCAATGCCACCTCCTGTCCTGCCCCCGGGCACCCGGAGCACCCCCAGCCCTCACCTCCGGAAGCCCGTCACAGGCTCCTTCCGTGCTGGCTGTAAGGACACCTCCCGTCTCCTCTGGGACAGAAAGCCTCAGAGCTGGACACCGCACGCTGGAGTCGCCCTGCGCTCATGCACAGCTCCCAGCAGAGAGCCGAGGCTCAATAAACATTAGCCGAATGCATGATGGATGGTGACCTGAAACAGACACTTGCCCACGAGACAACGGAAAGACATCAGAGACTTAATGCTATCAGGTGTTTGATTTTCATTTAGTGCCAGATTAGATTCAAAATGATAAGCCTGAAGATAATGGTGTATATATGTGGTCCATGCAACACACTGACTCTGTTTTCTGTATTACTTCAGGGGTCATTTGATAGAAGCCAATTGATTATGTTGTAGTTGGTTTGTTAAGGGATGACGGTAGTGATTTTAGATGGACAGTTGCCTTAGGCGTGTGAGCCTTTGGGCCTAGGAGAATCACTGAAATGGAGAAATGCCATCTGGTACTCGGGCCTGGGGAGAAACTTGGTATGGCAAATGTACATCTGTGCCCAAACCAGGAACTGCTGGAGAGGCTAAAATCCAATGTCTGTCTACCTGCCCACCTATCATCTATGACTTTTCCTCTTCCATCAGATGGAAGATAACATGAAGTATATAGAATTTGGGAGCTATATCGTTAAATTTCTTTAATACCTAATAATTCAGTAAAAAATTGCTCTTCAATGTTTTTCCTAGAAATACAATGTGTGTGCACATACATGCATACACACACACACACACACACACACACACAGAGGCAAAGTGTGTAATAAAGGAAAATATGAATAATCCCGAGCCAGGCTCTAAGTGACTGTTTGAGGCCATGTTAAACCTTACCTAGGAATTGCTTAAAATGACTGATTTGTCTATCACACACGTGAGCAGTCAAATTTTAATTGTCTTTAAAGACAAGGGCAGCAGGAGAACAAATAATCCCTTTTTCTACCAGAATGCTTAAAAAGTAACAGGACAGATTTCTCAGAGTTTGGCTCTGATCTCATTTAGTGGAGGTGGTAGGGGATAAATGAACAGACAGTAGGTTGCAAAATAAAGAAAAAAGTAAATATCTAAATATCTACCAAATGGATAGTTATCCCAAATACACCCGGCCATGCCAGGCTTTTTGACGGAGTGCTCCAGGTAGAAGGTGCACAGAGTGTGAGGACCATGAGCTGCAATGTGGCTCAATGCGAAGCTCCTGAGGGCACTTTATCAACCTCCGTAACTTGGAGCTGGCGGCAGGGAGAGAGCGTTTGCTAGGACACATGGTCTCCGTGTACCCCAGTACAAGGACTCCCTGCTCCATCCGGGTCCTTCCCTCACAGCCACAAACACCAGCTTTGCCAAAGAGACAGCGAGACTGGGGGAGAAACGAGGCTCATCCCACCCCCTGCCATGCCTGACGGTTCACTCTGTTACCTGAAAAATATCCTTGACCCCTTGGGCTCTGAGGGTCACCTCGGCACAGGCTCTGTAATGGTGAGTGATCAGCGATTGTGAGATTTCCAAGAGACACGGGCGTCACAAACGGACGGACAGACGGCACACGGTGCGGGCTTCACACCGGGGTCCCCGTCACCAACACCCACGCACAGTGGGTTCAGTCTCCCCAGGCACGTAGACCACAAAACATAGGCACTTTTGGAGACTTATGATTTCTTTTTAAAAGTTCAAATGATGGCAGGAGTCTCACTGAAATTCTCAAAAGCAGGTAAATTAACCAATCAGACTGCATGGACTTCTCTCACCATTCCATTTAGATTTTAATTACCCGAAGGGCTGGAGCTGTCAGCCCACATCACTGTGCTTCTCGCAGGTTCCCACTGTCAGTCTGCCCTCCAGCAAAACATCACGGTGAAGTAGACTTGGGGGAGCACACGCGTGTGCAGGAGCGAGTCTCGAAGGCCCGCCTCCGCCATCTGACGGCCCTCCGTGAGCCCCGCGGCAGCAGGCAGTCCCCATCTGTGCAGCGCCTGCACACACACCATCCTGAGTTCCAGGAGCAGGAAACGCTCCGAGTGGCTAACCTTACGTCATCCCATCTCCGCACAACCTCTCCGTGACTTCGGTGCCGTCTCCCTAAGTGTGTACGTATATATGCACATTTCTTCATTTCCCTGAACTTCTGACATAGTCTGTGCCCCCCTCCACCGTTGATCTCAGAAAGGAGAATATTATAACCATTTAAAAGATCTGACATGAAGCCAATAAGATGAAATGGTGTAAGAAGATAAGCAGGAACAGAGAAAAGGCAAACACCATAATAGCGCAGACAAGCAACTTCCAGCAGCAACTTACTCGCACCTAATTATGATAAAGGCATAAATGAACTGTGTAATGCACGCGCTTTAAGCCGCATATGAGGAAAAACTGCAAATGGGCTTTCGCTAAATGCAAAATGTGCAGCTACCTCCAGTCTGGGCCTTTGAAATTGCTCCTTACCTTTCCTCAACATCTGGAGGGGGCTCTTCTATCTTTATAATGGAAGCAGGAAGCTTCTGGAAAAGCAGGCACTGTTAAGGAAGGATGCGAGGTACAGCAGGACAGGCGCTGGGCCGCGGCCCCAGAGCTGCCGTGAACCACACGTGTCCTCTGGAGCAAGCCAGTCACCCCCCAGGCCATTTTCTCTGGCTTGCCTGATTTTCACACAGCACATCAAGAGATGAACAAAACCAAAGACCAGAGAGAAACGTGAAGGAAAATCAAAGAGAAATGGGTAGAGGCCAGCATCGGTCTCACCCCAAATCAGTTTCCTTATTTCCACCGCACACAGAGGCGACAAGAACAGATGAAGAGGTGACTGTGGGTGAACTTACCCAGGCAGGTTTCGGGGAGCCGAGGGTTTAATGAGGGAAAGGTTGCCACCACAGCAGTGATACATTCCAGGGGAAATAAAGGATGGGGGTGGGGGGCTTCCAGGTGATGCCCTGAGGGGCGGCTTTGCCCTCATCTTTACCCCTTTCGCTGACACAGTCCCCCTGGATCACAGATTTTGGGTTTAGAAGGGGGGGGAGAGCCACAAGAGGAAACCAGGAGGGCACAGCCCACTTCCGGCCGGGAAGAGAGGACAGCCAGCCTGCGGGGCCCCTCTGAGCCTGCTGGGGCCTGTGCTTGGGGCTCAGCGTCAATGGCCGGCTTTCCGTCTTCAGCCCGCTGAAGCTCAGCGTCAGCAAGCGCTCCTTCTTCCCTGGGTAATGACCAAAGCCCCATCACTGCTCTTCCCCCTGGAGAAAGCAGCGCTCATGAACCATATTCTGTGGAGTACTGGTGTCCCGCTTGCTTATTTGTCCACACACAAACACGGAGGGCTTACTAGGCACCAGTTACTGGGAAAAAGAGGTTTTGTGGTCAAATAAATTTAGGAACTCTCCCTCTTCTCAGAATTCACAATAATGCGCATTAGCATACAAAAGCAAAATCTGCAAGAAACAAGGGCAGCTTCCCTTCCTGGGTCTGAGGAAACACAATCCTGAAGCTGAGCCCCCAGCTCCCCCTCTGTCACCAGACCCATCTTCCTAGAATGCAGCTGACATTGCAGAGCTCCCTGTTTCCAAACCCTTCCATGACGACACAGAACACACTCCGAGGTCCCTCCAAGCTCCTCTGTCACCTGGCTCGTCCTGCACACTTACTTCCTGCCCTTTGTTCCAAGTAAACGGGGCCACTTGCCCTGCTTGCCGCCCCGGCCCCATCTCTCACCTGGGATATTCTCCCTCATCTCCAAATCCTGCTTCCACCCAACCTTTAAGGTGCATCTCAAATGTCTCCACAGCCAGATGAGCTCTTCCTCCCATCCCCTGGGTCGTTTATGTGCACCCCGGCCCCAGATTACTCCCGTAACACACCATCATGGGGGAGTTCACACATTCCAGGGCAGGGCCTACTCCAGATGTATCCTACTCATTCTCATACCCGTGTGACCTCTCTTCCCCAACACCTGATAGAAAACTGGGGACAAACCATGGTCCAGTAAGGAACTGGCTGGCCTGGCCCACTAACCAGCCGGAAGACCTTGGGTAGCTCACCGAAGTTCGACTGCTGCTGCTCTTCCGAGTGGAGGGCACAGGCATGGTGTCAGGTAAGCATGGGCTTGAGTCCGGCTTTCCCACAGCGGCCACCGTCGCTGTGTGAGGGCATGTACATTCAGGTTGATTCATGTTTTATTTATGTGTCATTTCTACTTCTGTCCCAGTTAAAAAAAAAAAAAAAGAGAGAGAGAGAGGTTCCATGGAAATTCCCCGGCTGGGCCACGCTAGCCGCCACAAAACAGGGAGCGGACAGAGTCAAGGGCGCCATCTTGCCGAGGCCCCGCAGAGCCGGCACGTGAGGAGAGCGCAGAGCCAGGAGGGCCGCGCGTGGGAACTCCAGGAGGGAGGAGCCACGGGGCCCGAGCAAGAAGCCCACTGTGCCCCACGGCACGCGTCACGTTTATGGCATACAACAGGACGTCGATTATCCAGACTAATTGGGGATTTAACGATCCGAATAGTCAGTTTTTCTGGGTAAGTGCTCATGATGGATTCCAGAGGAAGAATCAATGGCTATTCAGGCAGAAGGGCCAAAGACTGGCCTTTCAGGTGACCTGCACTCCAGAAAGTCACACTGAGGACCACTGACAACAGGCTACAATGGCAGGACGACAGGGAAATAAAGACACTCACTTCCACACCTCTCAACCCGATGTGCCAGATTCCACGCTCGGACACAAAAGCCGCGCTGAGGTAAAGAGCAGAGCTTAGAGGCTTGGGAAGGCTTCCGACCAGGACGGTGGCACCCATGGAACAGAAATGGTCTAGCCGGTTAAGACCTCCAGTGACCTTCCAGAATGCTAAGGAAACAGACTCCCTGGCCAGAAGAACCCGGCCTCTGCAGCCGCCGTCCTGCAACGTGCAGCTCTTTTCCCCACATGCGCAGATTCTCCCACACAGACAGGGGTTAGAGGCGTAACACGGTTTAAAAATGTGCCTCACAAGAGAGACTTTTGCACAGAGGATTGTGCCGGGCCGAAGCGGCAGCACAGCAGAATAATCTGGTTTTGTCTCGTCTCTGAAATGTTCCGACTCTCCCTCTGCTGTGGTTCTGCGTGCCAGAGAGAACAGAGGCTCAGAGCACTGCACGTTCCACCGAAAAATAATGGGACTGTCTGCTGAGACAGCACGAGGCAGGAGCCACTCAGACAGCGTCGAATTGTTTTCCCCGCAAAGAAACAATGCTCCCACGTCAGCATCACCAACAAAGTGAACAGTGCTTTCAGATGGTCTCTCAATCCATGAGCGCTTTTATTACTTTTACACATTTTAAATGAACCTTACCCTTGGCCTCTACTGCCTCTCATATAAAATAGTCACTTCCCTGGGGGCATGAGTGTACAACGATCCCTACTGCTCATTTAGGTTTTCAAGGCTGTGTTGTATTTAACTTTTACTCGAAAGGGGTTGATTTATGCATTATGAGGTATCTTACTTTAAGCAAGCAAGGTACACAAAAAGAAAAAGCCATAGATCATGTGAAATAAGAGAAGATTCTTTAATCATTGAACATCTCTGTAGTAAGTTTTGAACTACCTGTACCTAGGACACGCGTATTTGTTTATTCTTAGACCTAATACAAGCTCATATTGCATAGCACATACAGAGTAAATCCGTGTATACACACTTACTTTCTGGAAGACAGTGCACCGGTCACTGTGGGGACCACTCACGTGGCACCTGCCCTCTAGGAGTTCCCCAGCCTGTCATGTTCGGGAGAGCTGGGACCCATTGAAGTATAAACGGTGGCCTAGCGCTGCAAGGTGGCCATGCCAGCCTGAGCAAAGGCCACAACAGCAGGATCACGGACGGTCCTTGGGATGCGCCCACCCCACTCCTACTCTCCTGGTGCTCCTCACACTGGCCAACAGCATCCCCCACAGAGCAGATGGGGCATGTGCCCTGTGGCAGAGGCAGGATGTAAGGCTGGAGTTACTGGTGGCTGTCTGGTCACCACTTGAGACCTTGCTTGAGAAAGGAAACAAGCTAGAGGACAGACGAGCCCGTCATGGAAAGAAACCCAGTCTGATGAAGTCAAGTATGTGGGCCTAGCTGTGTCTTAAGACCGCCTGCCCCTGGGCCCTTCCATTGCCTGTGACAAGAAATTCCACATTTATTTTTAAAGTATATTCCAGTAATAAATAAATTCAGGGCAACCAAAGAGGAAAATGGGCCAAGAGGCACAGCCAAAGGGGCTGCTTCCTAACCCACTCCCCCACCTGGCTGAGCACAGAAAGACCATCAAAACGCAGCCTCATGTTCTGCTCCTGATGGACCATCCTAGAATTCCAAAATGACATCTATGGAAGCAGGAGACTTCAACCCAGGTCTCTCAGATGTGGCTTATTCCTTCCTCACTGCAAGGCATCCAAAAAATCATTTCTTTCCCTCCTGGATCCCCCAAAGGATGCTTTCTTTCCCTTACACCTGCTCTAGATACCTGGGAAAACATGGGTAAAATACATTTTTTATGTATTCACTTACAAAAGAGTATGATCTCCCTTTTGACATCAATAAGGCTCACAGTGGCTAACTAGACCAAGCACTCCTCTACCTGGATGGAACAACATTCTCTTCAGTCCTGCCTTCCTTATCTCCACTTCTGCTTGTGCAATGAATGTCCCGTCACTTGCTGGAGCCTAAATGAGTGTTTGTTTTTTGCAGCCCAGTGTGCCAAGTGAGTGGGTGCCCTCTGGGTTGGGAGCAGAGCTCCGCGAGCACCGTGCATGGCTCTGCTCAGCCCTCCCCACACTGCGCCATCATCTTTCCTCCGCCTGTCTCACTGACTGGGACCCATGTTTTACTGTACCGCTAGACAGAACCGAGCACGTTGTGGGTGCTCAGTAAATGCTTTTCAAGTTAAGGAAAACTAAGCAGCAGTCAGAGGAGTGATGAGAAAGACCAGGAAACAGTGTACTGAAGCAGGAGCAAGTACAGTATTGGGGCATCACCCCAAACCCTAAACAAACACACACCCACCTGAAGGAACGATAAAAATAAGCAATACATACACAAGCACGCACTCATCAAACTATTTTAGTTCCATCGAAAATCACACTGGATGCACATGGTGCACACACCTGAGCAATATGTAACAAGCACTGGGAAATTTGGGCTGAGAAGGATTGGTCTAAAGCCGGAATATCCTAAATGTTATCCAAAGTAGAAGCAAGCTGAGATAAGACCCTACCACCTCTGCTGTTTGAGCGCTACATCTCTAGGACTCCGATTATTTTGCTAAGAACATATATTTTTTTTAAAAAACCAGAGAATGACCATATGGTGCAGCAATTCCACTTCTAGGTCTCTACCCCAAAGGACTGGAGACAGGGAACAAGACAGATATCTGCACATGAATGCTCACCGCAGCACTACTCACAACTGCCAAAAGTCGGAAACAACCCAGATATATGTCAACAGGTGAATGCATTAGCAAGTTCTGGTATATACAGTGGAATAGTATTCAGCCATAAAAGAAATGAAGTTCTGACATGTGCTACAAGGTGGATGAACCTTGAAAATGTCATGCTAAGTGAAATAAGCCAGACACAAAAGGACAAATATTGTATGATTTCACTTATATGAACTATCTACAATCTGCACGTTCATAGAGACAGAAGGTAGGTTGGGGTTATCAGGGTGGCAGGAGAGGAGGGAATGGGGGGTTACTACTTAATACATACAGAGTCTGTCTGACGTGATGAAAACATTTTGGAAATTGATATTGGTGATGGTTGCACAATAGGAATGCAGTTAATGCCACTGAATTGTAGACTTAAAATGGTTAAAGTGGTTATGTTCTATACATTTTACCACAGTAGAAAAAGAATCTATTTAGATTTCTGATTTTAGCTATCATGAACCCCATTCCTGGTATAAGCACATAATTTAGGTAAAATATAGTAAAGAAATTTAAAATTCAGAGCTAAGCTTGGTAGAAAAAAAGGGTAAGTAGTATGTGCCAGAAAATAACAAAGATCAAAGGGACAAAGAAGTACCACCTGTGTTCTGTAGTACTCCTTAACCTGAAAAATTAATTTAAACCAGTTCTAGTCCAATAAAACCATGGGGACAATGGCCCAAAGAAAGGCAAAACCATTCCATAGCAACATGTCTATAATCCATGAATGTGAAAACTGATTACTAATGAGGATGAGCTCACATGCAGACAAAATGCAGCCACCATTAGGAAGAGCCAATATATTAAAAAGCAGGCTTCACACCCCTGAATTTGAGATAATGGAGTAATCTGAGAGACACTGTGAAATAAGGAAATGTAAAGTTATGAGAACAAATGAGAAATGGAAATTCTAACAAAAAATAGAATGACGTGAAAGAGAAAAGGAAGATTTTGAAAGTAGCAAATGGAACTTCCACAAACGAAAAATGTAGCAATTGGAATAAAAAATTCAAAGGTGAGGTTAAACATCAGATGAGACAGACCTAACATGAAAATAATTTAATGTAAGAAAGATCAAGGAAGTTTCCAGAATGTAGCAAAGACAGATAAGGAGGTAGAAACTATGAAAATGAGGGTAAGAGAAAGCAAGGTGAAATAAAGAGGTCCAAGATACATTTACCTAGGAGTTCTAGAAAGAGAGACAACCAAAGACAGAAAAGCAGTTTTCAGAAAAAGGAAAAAAGCTAAGACTTTTGGAACTGCTAAGACGTGATTCCTCAGACTGAAGAAACACGGAGATTGTGAAGTAGAAGGACATAAACCGCATCATGAAACTGCAGACAGCAGAGACGAGGAGAAAATCTTAAAAACAACCATAGAGAAAGATGGCCCGCAAAAGAATAATTGAACTGGCAGCAGATTTCTTATCAGAAAAATAAAGTGGCTAGAAGAAAATAGAGTAACAGCATGAAGGGGTTGAAAGAAAGTAAACTATCAATGTAGAACTTGATGCGCATCCAGACTATCACTCAGGATCGAGGGTAAGACCACCTCCAGTGGTACACAAACGTGTGCAACAAGCATGCACTGAGGCATTATTTATAACCAAAAAATACTGGAGACCATTTAAGTGTCCGTATATACGAGACTGGTAGGATGATGCACGGTACAGTGAGTGTGTAATGCTGTAAGAAAGGAACAGTGAAGACCTCTGTGAACCAATGCTCAGGATAGTTAATTGAAAACAAAACAAAATGAAACAAGGTGGTGATGAGCATCTAAGAAAAGAAATGCTTATATGTTATTGATCTAATTCATATGTCATAGAAGTCACCATTTCAAAGTGTGCAGGTAAGTGGCTTTTATCAGATCCACAAGGTTTGGCCACCATCCACACTACCTCATTCCAGAACACTTCACCACCCTAGAAGAAACCCCGTGCCTTTCAGCACTCACTCTCTACTGCCCCCAAACCCGGGAAACTGCTAATCAACTTTCTGTCTCTATGGGTTTCCTGATCATGTACATCTCCTATCAAGGGGATCACACAGTATGTGGGCCTTTTGGTCTGGCTTCTTTCAGGCAGCCTGATGTTTTCCAGGTTCATCCACTTTGTACCATGTAGCAGTATTTCCTTCCTTTCTGTGGCCCAGTAATATTTCATTATGTGGATAGACCACATCTTGTTTCTCCAACCATCTGTGCTGGACATCTGGGTTATTTCCACTTTTTGGCTATTGTGAATAATGCTAATGAAAACATCCATGTGCCGGCTCCCGGGTGAGTGCACACTTTCTCTTCTCTTGGGTATATACCTAGGAGCAGAATTGCTGGGTCATATAGGTAACACTGCATTGAAGTTTTTGAGGAGCTGTAAAGTGTTTGTTTTTTTAAAGATTTTATTTATTTATTTGACAGAGAGAGAGACAGCGAGAGAGGGAACACCAGCAGGGGGAGTGGGAGAGGGAGAAGCAGGCTCCCCGCAGAGCAGGGAGCCCGATGCGGGGCTCGATCCCAGGACCCTGGGACCAGACCCAAGCCGAAGGCAGACGCTTAAGGACTGAGCCCCCAGGCGCCCCTGAAAGCAGACGCTTAAGGACTGAGCCCCCAGGCGCCCCTGAAAGCAGACGCTTAAGGACTGAGCCCCCAGGCGCCCCTGAAAGCAGACGCTTAAGGACTG